>NW_028246380.1:0-322740 GCF_964263255.1 Lissotriton vulgaris
AGACTAAGCAAGCTATTGCCCAGAGTTGCAGCGTGGGACCCAAGCTTAGAATCGGCACTGAGGCGAGAATATCCGGTCAGAGGAATTTAAGCCCGAAACCAGCTGAGGCGGGAATCGAACCCTGGTCCCTGGCCAGCATTCTGCATCAAGGTCTGCCGCTCTAAGCATTGAGCCACACTTCTCGACTCCAAAAGGATGCTAAAACCTCAAAAAAGCGAGATTAAATAAGGGAAGATTGGAAGATAACATCCAGGCACTCCACGAGGCATTTTTGTATAGTCCCACTGCCTTGATTAAAACTCACCTTGATCAGGCCAAACGGGAACTCAGCTCCTTTTACTATACTCAAGTGAAAACTATCTTTCAACAGAATTGTCAGAAAACCTATGAGGAAAGTAATTTCATGGGTAGGCTCCTGGCGTGGCAGGCCAGAGAGCAGGCAGCAGCAAATCATATTAAAGAATTAACTTGCCCCCTTATTGCCCTGTGCACAGAGGACCCCAGTGAAATTGGGGATATAATGCTTGATCACTATTCTTCGATCTATGGTAAGCTTCAGACGGTGGACGATTTATATATTAGAAAAATGTCTTTATGATAATCCACCACTACACTTCCGGAGACCGAGAAATTAGCTATGGCTAATCTGTTTTCGCTGGAAGAGTTGGAGGAAGTTGTCCGAAGTCTACCTAGTGGCAAAACTGTGGCCCAGATTGGACTCCCGTCTGAATTTTATAACGTTTTTTTTTTTCCCGATTTCTTTCTTCCATTGTGAAACGCTATGTTAGAGGGAGGGGTAGTTCCAGAATCTTTTAGACAGGGGGACATAGTGAGTTTTGTAAAGAAGGGCAAGAATTCCTATCGCCCAAAAACATTGCTAAACTCGGACTATAAAATTGTTACGAAACTTTCATCCCTTAGGTTCAATAAGTTTGCGGCAAATTTGATCCATTCGGATCAAAAAGGTTTTATCACTGGAAGACAGTTGGCTACTAATACCTATTTCTTGACAGAGTCTTTGGATTATTTCGACACACAGAGGATACCAGCCTTAGTTCTATTATTAGACGCTGAAAAGTCTTTTGACCTCGTGGTTTGGGAGACACTGTTTACAATCTTGAAGCATTTCAGCATTCCATCTCAGATTATATGTTTGATCTGTAATCTGTATGCCGGTGCAGTCGCCAACGTAGTTATCAATATGGCCATGGCAGGGTCGTTAGTAATTAAACGAGGCACGAGGCAAGGGTGCCCTCTATCGCCATTTCTGTTTGCTTTTTTTATTGAGCCTTTGGCGATAGCCGTTCGGAATTGTGCAGAGATTTGTCCACCAATTCCAACAATGCCAAAATTAAAACTACACGCAGATGACATCAGGCTAATATTTACACCAAGAATTGAGGTTTAAGCAAAAGTCTATGAGCTGTTTGAAGAATTCGAGGCCCTAGGTGGCTACCATATTAACAAAGGGAAGACCGAAGTTTTGCAGTGTGGGAGGGTACCCTTAGATTTGCATCCAGATATCCTTGCTTCTGTCAATATTAGTCCAAAAAGATATTTAGGGGTCTTTTTTTCGAAATTGGTCAATGAACTATATCAATTAAATTTTGCTCCTCTTCTTAAGAAGGTTGAGGGCTTGCTTGCCCGTTGGAGCATACTCCCTCTCTCTATTTTAGGACGAGTTGCTTTAATTAAAATGTCGGTTCTTCCATTATTTAATTTTCTTTTTTCTACTATACCTTGCACTCGATCAGGTTCTTTTTTTTCACAGGTGGAGTCTATGTTTACAGCCTTTATTTGGGCAAAGAAAACACCCGTATAGCACTTAGCACTTGATATGAAGATGTGGATCGGGGTCGGTTAGCTCTACCCAACCTCCGGGATTATTATTATGCGTATTCTGTACAATATTTATCTAGATTCAAGGTTTCGCAACATCCAAAGCTTTATTGTAATTATTTTATGAATTTACTGAGTAAAAATACTCAAATCCATTTTCCCTAGTTGATTTTTAGATCCCCGAAACTGGTACGTTATAAGTGCCTTCTCTGGTTTTTTTTTTAAAACGACAGGCTTTGTTCAAAAAGTATTCTATTCCGGCAATTAACTAAGCTGCACTGCTAGACGGAATCCTTTCTTTGGTGGGGGTAAGAGAACCTCTATATCTGGCATCAAAATGGGAAGTGGATGGATTTAGTAGAGTGATAGAATTGTTGCGAAATCGTAAATGGGTTACGGTAGCTGAAATGGTACAATTAATTCCAAATGATTTTATTTTGGCCAATTCTTACAGTACTTTATATAAATATCTTATAGAATTGGATTTCTCTTCTAATTGAGAAGCTTTTTTGATGAATGAATGAAATGAAAGGGAGTTTTATAAAGCGCAAACAGTTACCCTGAGGCATCCAGGCGCTGGTAGGTAGAGGAAACTTCTGCTGGGGTGGATCGCTGGTGAGGTGATTTTATTTAGATATTTGTTGGGTTGAAGAGGAAAGTTTTCAGTTGTTTGCAAAAGGTGAGCAGGTTGGGGTTGGATCTTAGATGGAGGGGGAAAGAGTTCCATAACTTGGATGCGTTATAGGAAAAGCAGCGACCTCCTGCTCTGGCTCTTCATATCTGTGGGACAACAGTTGGAAAGGCTTTCGATGAGCGGAGTTCTTTTTTGGGATGGTAGGGGGTGATCAAAGAGTAATTGATCGCCGGCCCCGATTTCCAGAAGGCTTGGTGGGTGATGCACATGGCCTTGAATTTAATCCTCTCCCTAACAGGGAGCCAGTGCAAAGATTTCAGATAAGGCCCTATAGAGTTTCTACTGGGAATTCCGAGGAGGGTACGTGCAGCGCAGTTCTGGATCCGCTGAAGTTTGTTTAGGCAGTATTCTGGGGCAGTATTCATAGCCTCTGAATTTGAAAAATTATATGATGTATAATTTATTTTTAATTCTGTGTTTTTATGGTCATTGTTAAGACCGAACAAAGACTATTGAACTGAACTAAACTGAAGTACCATTTTCCTGTAATGACCAATCAGAGCACTCATTGACACAGGTACCTGTCTGCCATTGAAGTGAATTGGCCCAGGCAGGAAAAAGCCCCCTGGGCCAATCAGTACACTCTATGTTTTAAAATTGGGCACAAGGGACTACCCAACTATAAAGATGTGCAAATACTGTTCCTTGAATATCTCAAAAACTACTGAACGGATTCACACCAAATCACAAAAAGCACACTAACTAGACCAAGACCTAGCTTTCTGTGAAATTTGGTCTAATTCTGTTCAGCAGTGTTTGAGGTAGCACCATTAGATAAGTCTATGGAACATGCATGGGGATTTTGCGGATTGGGACCCCTGCTTTTTCTCAGCCTTTGCTTGACAGATAACATAGAAACGTTCCATGAAGACAATAGTAAAAAAAAGTTAATATTTTTGGAAACGTTTTGTGAGGGTTCATCAAGCTGCGTCAACGTTATTAGCAATCCGCAAAAGACGTTTCCTTTGAAAATGCTGACCAAATTATAACTGCACAGTGGCAAACGCTGTTTGATTTACGTGTGCTATGTAATGCATATGATTTTTTATACATCAGTATATGACATAGTTCTTTCTCTGCCTAACTCACCCCTTATCGTCAAATGCTTCTATACATCCCTGCTCACTCATAAACACCACCCAATTGCTTAGCCTCACTTTGAATCTTAAAGACTCTGTCCTTGTCACACCTTTGCCATGGAACAGCACCCCCTAACCATCACTGCAATGGGTCATATAGGCTTTAGACACCAAGGACAGGAGGGCCCACAGGAAATATCCTCCCCACAAGAGTCTTGAACAGTAAGACATTTCTGCAGTATGGTCCCTAGGCTAATCTGGCTCCTCTACAATCCTAGACCTGTGGGGCACTACCAGGGCGGATTGGCCGTAGCAGGCACCGGGCGTTTTCCTGGTGGGTCGGAACGGTGGGGGTCGTTTTTGGATCAGTGGGACGTTTTTGTTACTGGGGGCTAGTTTTGCAGCAGTGCTGCAATATTGGCCCCCCTGTAACAAAAGCAGCTAGTGTTTCCCACCCGAACCCCCCCCCACCCTGGCTGGTGTGCATTCTCCGTCCGGCCGTGGGCACTACCTAACTTTACCCGACAGAACTGCTGATTCTTCTGCTATTATTTTGCATTGCGTTCGTTCTACTGATCATCTGCATCGCCCCTTACCTCACCCATTGTTGTTTGTTTTATATTTGTCCCCAGCAACCCAACTTCTAATTGAAAACGTTCTTTTTGTATTTACAACACTTCTTGGTAGAATGAGTGAATAACCAACAAATAAAAATACCAGTCTACCACACTTTTTCATTGACAGTGGTCTTTCCATCCTGTCTATTGAGATCAGAGCCATTTGATGTAAGTAAAAACTTCCCTGTATTGCCCTGAGAATTCTTCCATCACCCATGTAGGCTTTAAAGATGAAAACTCTTCAACATGGAGTTCCGAATCCCTCTACTGGGTTAGGGCAGATGTAGGGGTCTACACCTAACCTTGTACCTGTATTCAGAAATGATAATCTGCAGAGAACACCCACAAATATTTGTGAGTCGAATATTGGTTGAGTGATACTGTTCCAATCCTACACACAGCTAGTTTTCTCTGTAGTTCAACATTTCGCTCCTTTAAACCACTTAAATTACCAAAAATGTTCAAAATAATGATAAAATATAGTATCTCGTGAACTATTACAAACGTTCATCGTTTGGAGTTTCCAAGAGACACATCTGTCCTTAGAGTAAAGCCAATTCTATGGCACATTTGACTATTTTGCAGCATAAATGGAAATAAAATAGTGCTACATCAAAAAAACGGAAACTCATCATGAGCCACAATATATGTCTCAGAAGATATTATGCTGGATTTGTTTGACCAGCAGCATCTCCCAATGTCATCTTGAAAAGGGAATGGAAAGCACACAGAGGCAATTGCAGGCTTCTTTTCTATTCTAAATGGAAAAACACACTCTAAGAAACACAAAAGAGAGGAGAACTTCTTTCACGGAAGTCAAAGGTTAGTATTCTGACAGACATTCGTCTCATTCCTTTCCTGTCTAATCCCTTTTTCCAGCATTGTTTGTGCCTTATTGCTGTCAGGTATTCAGGAATAATAGCCGATCCATATAGACACATACATGCCTATCTCCACCAGTGTAGTTGTCATATGTTGTGCTCTACCTATAGAATATGTTTTAAATATTGTATGTGAAAAAGGACAGCAGCTATTCATACAGCATATACAGTCTACCATGGTCCCCCTTTTGTTGCACTGCAAAATGTCAAATTTTATCTTGCTCTCATTTCCTTTCCCTAACAGCTCCTTTGATTTACTGAACATGTATTATAGAGAATGCTGGATTGGGAAATGACTGTTTAGATATGCACACTCACTGAGTTGGTCAGTTAGTGTATTTCAGTGAATCTATCACTACTCACTGTTGGCATACTACTGAGACCTAGTTATCACAAAGGGGAGATCAGACAATCAAGCAGTTGCCACCAGATCCACATGGGTATTCACCAATGATTATTTTTTAAAACAATAAGTACCAGGGCACAAAGTTTTGCTCAGTAGCCGTGGACTGGCACACTTGTATGGCAGGAGAGCAAATACCAATGCTGCTTAATCTTGATTCCACTTCATGTGTCTTTAATCCACCTTTATGTCACTCTTTAAGATTATTGTGCATCACTGCTTCATTTCCTTGCCCTGTTTTTCTGTCTGTGTCTTCCTCCTACTTTCCCCCTTGTGTGTGGTTCTCTTTCATGTTCTTGCTTTGGGTAACGTCTGATGAGGAAAATAAGTGCCAGTCACAAAAAATGAGTGTCAGTGGACCCTACCAGGGGCGGCCATAGGCATGTGCAAGCTGTGCACCTGCACAGGGCCACCAAACCCCAGGGGCCTCCACACCAATATATATCCTTAATATAATAATCCTCTGAGATGGATACATATTTGCGTGGCGGCAATTGCAGGGATTTGGTGGCCTCCGGCTCTGTTCCACTTCCAAACACCCTGACCCCCCCCCCTCTTCACTGGCCTCCGTGCTCCGCCCCGCCCGGACCCCCTACCTACGCTCCCTGCCCAGGGCCACCATGAGCCTAGAGCCGCGCCTGACCCTACTTGGATGCTGAAATTGGAGCACGGCTGCTCAGAATATTAGCCCAATTAAGACGCCAGTCTCATGTAAGGTCTTGTTTTTGGTGCTAAAGCCCTTTCTTGGGAACTACATTGCTGACGTAGAAAGTAGGTGTTGACAATTTCTTTTTTCGGGCACCGTCTATACTAATTGGGAAATTGAGGATACTGAATCACTTACCACTGTGTTACTTCACATCTTGATATTTCAAAATTAATTGTTTCTTATGCAATAAGGACTTCTGAGGTTGCTTGTGGTTTTGTGGTGGCAGGGGTCTCTTCACCTTTATATTATTGGGCTCAAGCATATATGAAGCAATTTCTTGCTCTTGGCCAGTGTATAATTATGTTATGATATTACAAGAAAACATTTGAAAAAAACACTGTAGCAACATTTCTGCAGGATTTGCTCTGTAAATACGGAGTAATTGCCACAAATTCTCTTTCAACAAACCCCAAGCAAGTTTCAGGCTGATAAAAAAACATTTTTCGTTAACAAACATCTACATAGTAAGCAAACTAAAGTAATTTGAAGATGTAATTACCAGATTCATGGAATTGGTATTTTCGAACAGTAATGTCTGCATACAGGATGAAGTATCAAACACATTTGACAGCATATGTTGGGAGAGGAATGCCTTCTACATTGTAAACAGGTGTGTAGTACTGTCCTAGGTGCCTGACTGCATGTGAAAGAAGTATCCCTACTGGTGGTCCTGAAGTTACGCTAATCTAGTTTGTGCACAGAGGACTAGGCCTGACCTTGACAACACAAGGTCTGGGGCCTATCGTGATCTGTAGGGGTGCACCAAGTGAATTTTATTATATTATATTATGCAATGGACTACTGAGACAGAGAGAACAATTTTGCCCAGTAGTCTCTGTGCAACCCGTGGTCTCTCTCATAAGGTATGATAAAATGTCATATTTTCCTCAGTTGGAAGTTTACATGTACGAGTGGGAACAGAGACACTTGCCAGAGAATGATGGAGGTGACTATTTAGAACAACAATTTCAACAACAGCAGAATTGATATATATTGTATGAGAATTGATACAGTCCTTATATTTTTCCACCTATTTTGCACGTATAAAGGTACCCTCAAAACAGAGTTGTATAAGTGTGTCAATGGGGTGGGAATCTTCACCAAGCACAACTATATTTATTGATAATGTAGGAGGAACGATTTCTCAACCAATAAAATGTTTTCCAAGTGCAGAAATACATTTTAAAAAACTGGGTGTCCTATATCAGATTTTGCTGAACTTCAGTAGAACATCTGCTTTTTGGGAGCAATTTATGGGATTAAGTTTAAATGAGGAGGGGCAGAAGTCATGAAAATCTACTATTTGTGTAGAGTTCCTTTTCTACTCCTGGGGAGTTTTGTAAATCCTGACATCAGAAATGTACTTGATTTCTCAGACTAATCCTATAACAAGTAGCTGGAAAGTTCTTTATATCACATCTGTTAATGAGGACATCACAGTTTAAAAATATTCCATATATCCCTTTGCGCACATCTGCAGTAGAGTGTTGGCCTCTTTTGAGATCTTTCTTCTGTATCAACCACTTGTTGCCTGTATAGAGATTTATATAAGGATTACAAATGCAACCAATGAGTGAGGCTTCGTATCTCCTACAGCTTGATTGAATAAGCAAAGATTTATTAATCTAGTCTATAAACACGAACTGATAGAAATACTAGAACATAATGTTTCCTAAGGATATTAGATATAGAATGATAGCCAGATGCTGAGGGTAATACCAGTTGTTAAAGGCCCTGAATCTGAGTTACAGTCCCGAGCTGCAGGTGCGGGCCTATAATGGGACAGGCTTTTAACAACTGGTAGACTGAGGCTAAAATGCTATAAGGTTATTAGACCATTCCATCCACTGAAGGTAGGATGTTATAAATTAAAAAGTGAGTAACAGAGAGAAAAATATTCCAATGCTGTAGAATAATGTCTATGCTAGGGGGCGCTAGAGGGCACACAAGCAAGATGGCTGCACTGGTGTGAGGCTCTTGCAACCCGGGACGGCAAAACATAATTATCCTGGCCCAAATGTCCACAAGTTCCTTAAACAAGAAAAGTTAATGGTGACGGAAGATTGGCTGCATTGATCGGCGTGAGCAGATGTTCCCATTTGCTGGCAGTTTACGGAGATTGGGTGCAAACAAACCTCAGACGGAGCTCGCTGCGGAGTTAAGAGGGCGGCCACCTGGGGAAAAGAATGAAGAACCCGCTGAGGGGACGGGCGGACACCGTGAAAGGCCTGGGGGCGGAGCTGCGATAAATATAATGCCAGGCAGCTACCCGAGGTGAAGTTGAACTGCCGGGAAATGGGGACCCGAAACTCAGAGGCTGCACTACTAAGAACAACGCGAGGCACTTGGGAAACGGCCGGTGATAACACAGGAGGCAGATTGAAGGCAGGCGGCAAAAGAAAGTAAGTGACTTTGCTGCCCCACGTCCACACAGTTCCTCTGGGAGTATCGCACAATAACCACTCCACGCATCAGTTTGTGTAAAAGGCCATTTATTAGGACAGGCATGACTGACCATAATCAACATAACATCTTTTAACAGTTAACAATCCCCCCCAACATCCTGCCTTTCAACCATCATCCACACACGTATTCCACTGTGCACTCCCACTTCACACCACGACCTCTCCACGATATACCATTCACACCCCCTTTCACTTCCAAACTCTTCCAGCATCTCCATCCATCGCACTCCCATCTACCACACCCCCATCCTGTACCTCCTGGAACCCCCTCCCCGGAAGGGTGATTCTGCCCATCATGGACGCCCCACCCCTCCCCGGTCCCGTAAGCCCCGCATGTGTCATCCTGTCCTAAACTGGCACTCCGAACCTTTGTCCAACAGACACCCGCACCTCACTCCTGAATCATTTTGTAGGGTGGGCGGGCGGAAAAACTAAACCTATTCCCTTAGGCACTGGGGACAGGAAGAGGAAGTGCTTCCCCTCCTGTCCCCTTATGTAACCTCCTGTCCCCCCACCTCCTAAACCCACCCCATAACCTAGCCCTCTGCCTGCCGTCCTCTCGCGCAAACACCCCGGGGAAAAGACTGGTTTGTCGACCTGCTTTCCCCGGGGGCCGCATCGCGCAATAACCACTCCACGCATCAGTTTGTGTAATAGGCCATTTATTAGGACAGGCATGACAGACCATAATACACATAACATCTTTTAACAGTTAACAATCCCCCCCAAAATCCTGCCTTTCAACCATCATCCACACATGTATTCCACTGTGCACTCCCACTTCACACCACGACCTCTCCACGATATACCATTCACACCCCCTTTCACTTCCAAACTCTTCCAGCATCTCCATCCATCGCACTCCCATCTACCACACCCCCATCCTGCACCTGTAACCCCCTCCCCGGAAGGGTGATTCTGCCCGTCATGGACACCACCCAGGGAACCCCCGGAGGGCGGTTACCTACCCCACCAATCGTGCACCTTTCGCACTCAGTCACGCATACACCATATCGACTCATTCCACAGAAAACTGATCAGATCCCACAGCTCCATAAGGTAGTACGCATTTCCAGTGTGCGAAAGGTGCACGCCATCATCTCGAAAGAGAAGTGGCTCCTCCAGCCTGAGCCCGCCATGAGCCAGCACTTTAAGTCGCTGATCAGCACAAAAGAGTCTCATCGCCCTGTTCAATTTCCTACGGGCCCTTTCAATGGCCGCGGGCTTAAGAGCCCCCCTCCAGATCCGTTGTGGTATGGACTCAGTCCACACAATATAGGCACCAGCCAGATTGCGCTTCATTGCCTCCAAGTCCCGCTGCATCAGGTGCAACAATGACACCCCCGATTGTTTCACCAAGTCATTTTCCCCCATATGGATCACAAGCATGTCCGGGCAGCCCAGCTGTGACACCTTCTTCATAAGCCATGGCAGCAATTCTTCCCAACGCTTTCCGCTCTTACCCCACCATTGGACTTCGTGATGACTGCTCCTCAGGCCCAGGCTACGACCGTACACCTGCCTGTCCACATACTTCGATGCCCAATGTACAAAAGAATGACCCACAATCCAGGTAACCGTCTTGGCCCCCGGCCCCCGGACACAACCTACGAAGAGAAAGATATTAGTACCATGGCAAAGACAAAAGTGCAACCACAACCGCAGCTGCCAAGGCTAGCCCGCGCCCTCGCCTCACTTGCGCACATAGCGTTCACAGCAGCGAGACCGCCAACGACCAATCCGCCGAATCTCCTCCTACGACCAACCTAGCCCCACCACTGCCGTGGCTGCCCCGATCCTAAACAAGTGCGTGTCAAAATGCGCCGGGTCCCTGCCAATCCTCCGCAATGCCAAACGCAAAACCACCAACAACTGAAAGGGCGTCAAACGCCTCAAAGAAACATGCACAAAAACCTCACCAGCCGACCTCCGTACCCGTCCACAAAAACTCCTCCACTCATGCACCGGGCACGCTCCCACACAACCGCTCTCTGACAGCCACACCCACTTGCCACGACCAACTTGGTCCGTCTTAGTGCATCCCAACCATATTCCCAGACGTGACCCATCCACCCGCACACCTGCAAACGTACTCCCAGGCACCCCACGACCCCCCAACAATTCAGACACCCGGAACACCCCAAAAAACATCCATACCATGCATGACGAAACAACGCCACCTCATCTGCATCATCTGCATCAGAACAGCAAAAAGCAACTCCCCCAACAACTGTAACAACAACTCAAAAGTAATCGCCTCGCGAGGCAACTCCCCCCCTCCTCCCTCCGCCCTCAACCGTCCCCAACCTTTCAACATTCTGCTCAGCAGATCCGCCCTGGCCGGATCAAAACCCAAATATATCATGCTGTAAAATGAAACACCTGCCAACTTGCCCGCAATCATCGTCTGAGACAAGCCTCTGTCAATGCAGTCCAGCACAAAACGCACCACCCCCCTCTCACACGCTTCCTTAGGCATCCTCCACGCACCCTTCTTCCACCCCAAAAAGGCTTCGAACTCAGACCACGCCAACCTGTACGCCCGCCTAGTGGACTCAGCTATTGAACTCTCAACCAGCCCCACCACTCTCACTCCCCCCAGACCCAGATACCCTCCAGCACCTTGGTTTTGCAAGCCTCCGCTCCCGGCGCCAGCTTCCTGAAGTGCTGAGAACGAGATAACGCAACCGCAATTTCATTACTCGCGGCAGGCACATGTTGCGCGCGAAACAGCACAAAGCAGCATGAAACTTTGCAGCAAGCGCAGCACATGCAGGTCCTTTGCCTTCTGATTGTTCACCAGGTCCACCACCGTCATGTTGTCAATGTGGAAAAGCACCGACCTGTTCTGGAATTCCGGGCCCCACACCAACAATGGCCGGTCGATTGCAGAAACCCTTGTTGAAACCCCAGCATGCCCCAGAGGGGGCCGGTTTGTACTACTGTCCCGCTGTCCCTGTCCACACCGCCTGTGTTCCCGGCCCTCCACACCGCCTTGACCACCTGCCCCAGACTGGGCGGGACGCAACTGAAAAGACTGATAAGTGACCGGAAGACCACTCGCCGTATGCGTAGATGCCGCCGCCTGCGTCGAAGACATCCATTGGACCCAGAGCTCCTGGTCCGCATCCCCCCATGGCTTGTACGGGTTAACACTGATCCGCGCCCTAAACTCCTCATTGTAGCTCAACCAAGCCAATCCCCCAAGGTGCAATTGCGCCTTCCTGATCACATCCATATAGTTAAACAACGCAATCGCCCGATCCGCGTGCTTCTTGCAATAGATACTCGCATAAATCAAAAAGGCCAACGTCCAATTCTCCATTGTCACCGGCACTCTCGGCCGCCTGGTCAACTCCCACTCCTCCTCTTTCGACCCCTCCTTTGCCTGAATTTCCCTGTGCAGGAGTTTAAACACATCCACGTATTCGTGCTGCCAAATCCTTACCCTCGTCTTTTCCGACAAATGCGACCCGAGAGGCATCGCCAAACCCATGTACAACAATTTTTTCTGCAATTTCTCCACACCATCCTCTTTACCCTCTTTGTCCTCTGTCTTGTCAGTCTGCGCACTCGCCGCCACCAACTGTTTCTTACCATCCAGTGTAACAGGCCCAACCTCACCCGGTGGCCCGACCTCCCTCACAGACCCGTCCCCCACACCCACTGACCTGCAGGCCTTCTTCCTGCCCCCTTTCGTCCCGTCCCCCCATGCATCCCACCAGGCGCCCTCACCTGTTAAAGTTGGCGGGGCATCCCGCTCCGTCTGCCGTGTCTCCGCCGGCTTCACACTCCCAGCGATGGCCCGACCGGCGCCATCTCGTGTCTCCTGGAAAACACCAAACCTGCTGGTTGCCGCTCTGCCCTTTCCCCAACTCTCAGTCTCACGCACTTCACCCTCTTCCAACTCATCTTTCTCCTCCTCATAATCCAACATCTCATCTTCCATAACCGGAATCTCCAACTCACGCACCTCAGTCACCACTCTCTTCGCACCCTTCCCTTTCACACCAGGCACAAACTCGCACTCTAGCATTGCTGGTGCGCGCTCCCTCGATGGAGGGCAGGCCGCCGCGGACGCCCCTGCTGCTTCGTCCCGGCGTTTGGAGGCCATTTTGCGCCCCGCCGGCCCACCCCGGCCTCTACCAGCAGTCCCTGCTGGCCTGCACCCACACCCCCCCGAGCCGTATGCGCCCGGGGAGGCCCCAGTGCCACCTGGTCTCTGCGCTGCCAAGGCAGTCCCTGCCCCCTCTACCAAGACCGACTCCCCTTGGGCCCTCTGAGCACCCCTACCCCTAGCCGCAACCGCACCCCTGCCACGCGCAGGTGCCGAGGCCCCTCTGCCCCTGGGCACCATACCACCTTCGCCTCTCTGGCATCGCAAAGGCGCAGCCACTCCCATTCTGACTCCTCAATAATGCGGCGCTGGTCGCGGGCCCTCTCCTCCTCTGACATGAGGTCCCACCTAGCATACCACGAACCCCTGCCTTCCATATCACCCGGGGTCCCTTTCCCCAGCGGGTCGCCGGGGGCCCCCCCGCCGCAGGCCCCTGCCCCATCTGCTGTGAAACTTTCAGGGGGCCCTTGCCCTTGGACCCTTGTACCCTGACCACACCCTTCCTGCAGCTAGACAGGTACATGGGCTGTTCATGTAAAGGGACCCCCTCCTCCTCCCCAGACTCCCCCCCTGACAGCATGAGGGCAAACTCGTCCCCTGCTGACACCTCCCACTCACCCAGGTCCTCCCCCCACTGCCTTCACCCTCACTACTGACCCCATAATCCACGAAGGGGCCTTCACTGCCTTGCTCACCAGCCGGTGAGCCAGACACCTCCACCACCTGCCCAGGGTCCCCCACCTGTTGCTGCGTGGGCACCCCCCGGAGGGCCTCCAGCACTGCCCAGGGCCACCACCAACTCATCCGGTTGTACCGGGGGGCTCGCCCGCTTCCCGCCGCGCTTGGGGGCATCCTGCAGTTTCTTCCCCCTCCCCCGCCCTGACGTACCTCCTTGAGCCCCGGAGGGCTCCTCCATTCAGGCCACGACGGCCGCAGCAACCAGCGCCGGAGCGGGCCTAGGCGTGCGAGTCATTCCGACCCACGCCTGCTCTAATACGCCGGGCTGAAGGAGGTCGGCCCTCCCAGCCCGGCCGAGCACCTGCAATGCTGCCCTCACCGCCGCTGCATCGGGCGTCTCTATTGCGTCCTGTCCGACGATCTCTGTGACATTTTTAGGATCGCTGCCTGTGGACCGAACCGCTCACCGGGGCACCAGTGGCGACCCACACTTCCCGAATCCCTCGGTCTGCTGAATTGGCGGAATCTATGTAACTAAATCACCGCCCGCCTAAACTACACGCACGCAACCACTACAAACTAAACCTATTCCCTGAGGCACTGGGGACAGGAAGAGGAAGTGCTTCCCCTCCTGTCCCCTTATGTAACCTCCTATCTCCCCGCCCCCTAAACCCACCCCCTAGCCCTCTGCCTGCCGTCCTCTCGCGCGAACACCCCGGGGAAAAGACTGGTCTGTCGACCTGCTTTCCCCGGGGGCCGCACTCTGACCTGGCCCCACACTCCCTACAAGTGAGCGGCTGCAGCCCCGCGGCATATTGCATGGCGGGACAGGGCCAACTGAACCCACAGAGGAGGTTGTAGCCAGGTGCAGGCGACCGTGGAAGACCTCAATGTAAGAAATAATACATGGCGCCCAAGCACTAGGGGCCCAAAAACAGTGTAAAGACTGCCGCTGCTTACCACCCCCACAGCGCCTGGGCAGACATTGTGATTCGGACCTCCACCACCCCTTAAGCAAAAAGCTGCAACCCCATGCTGAAACAAGAGGCATAGTAAAGCGTGGTTACACTCACAGGCCACGTCACGAGGAGAGCAGCGGCACGCACTAGCCCAGGGGAGTAAAGGGAGCCCATAGATGGCGCTACAGAATAACAGTCGAGGATAGCTGCAAAACATACAGCACCAGTGTTGCCCCCTCCAAGTCATATAGTGAACTGGGGAGGGCACCAGCTGGGGCCATACACCCATATACGGAACAGCAGACAGAAAGGAAAAAGTGGGGAACAAGCAGGCAGGCAGGAGACCAAGAAAGCAAAGCGCATTGTGACACATTACCCTCTACTTACACCAGACACATCATCACTAACTTTTCTCCAGCAAAAGCTATACTGGGCACAAACTCATCAGCAGAGCAAAAGGGGAAGCCATGAAGCAACACCCCTCATGGAGAAAGTAAAAGGCTCCCCTATAAGCAGAAACAACAGACCACATTAGAGGGAACAGAGGCTGGACCCACTCAGCTTGATTAAAAAAAAGCACTATGTGAAATCGATACCTTCCACAGTTCAAGAAGGTGCAGAATCTGCAAAAATAAGCACTCCTACCCACTTCTTAGTAGCATAAGAAAAAGCAGTACCGCCTAGTGGATATAACGGCACCTCAGCATCACGGAAAATCCACAGTATGGGCAAGAGTGACAGCAGGCAATCCAAGCTGCAATTTGAGGCTCGGAAATCAACTCGGGTACAGAACAGTGACACAGATAAGAACATAGCAGAAAAGATGCCTACAGCAGAACAAACATCAGTCAACGATCTTAAAGACCTGCGGCTAAATATGATGGCCAGCCTCAGTTCTAGTGAATCCAAAATGGATGCCATGAATGCACAGATAGATACAAATTACTCACAAAATAGAGCAGCACGACGAGCGCATCAAAGAGACAGAACATTGCATCTCTGAGCTCGAAGATATAGAAGTGGGACAAAAAGAACAGCTATTGAACATGGACCGGTTACGGAATTTGATAGTGGCAAAAAATGAAGATTTAGAATCGTGCTCACACCACAACAACATCAGGATCTTGGGGGAGGCAGAATCCATGAACACTGGAATGATGGAGAAATACGTTGAGTACCTACTCAAGACCAGCTTTGAAAGAAAAGCATTTTCAGAAGCGTTCATTTTGGAAAGGGCACATCGATCACTCGCGAGTCGGCCGCCGACCAAATATTGCCACTACAGTGACTGGGACACTACAGATAAACGACAAACTAGCATGGGAAAAACATCAGATCTGATTTGAAGGCTCAAATATCGCTGTATATCCAGAATTTACTATGGCGGTACAAGAGGCTAGGCAAATGTTTTTAACTGTTAAAAAGAAGTTAAAGCAAGAAAACATTACCCATACTATGTTGTACCCAGCGCGTCTCCATGTGACACATCAAGGGAAACAACATTTTTCACAAACCCCCAACATGTCATGGAATATCTGAAAAACATAGCCAGACAAGCCCCAAACACCCAAACATCCAGAGAGCGCTCGCAGTCACCAGCGGCGATATCAGAGACGGAATGATTGGCCAATAAGAAAGCAATGAGAACCCTCAATACTGCAACAGAAGACGAAACTCAGATATAAAGGACAGAGAAAAACATGAAGATAACGCTCAAATGATGAATAAAGGAAGTAAAACAGATTAAAGACACGCCAGAAAGCAACCACGGGCACTAGGGACAACAGAAGACAGTCCGGGCATCCCTGGACTATCAGGGTGACACCGTTGTGCCCTCCTGCAATTCCCCCGGAAGGACATCCCTGTCCCGCACTGGGTAGTTTCTTTTGCATGTTAACTTATTTTTTGCACCATCTTCCTCTGTCCCTTTTACTGGCACTTTATTATTTAATCAGACAGAGTGCAAGCAGAAGGCTAGAAATTCATCGCTGCTAAGGGACTCACAGCAATACATTGGGACTCAACCGCAATATATAAGCAGGCACCTATCCATCTCCTTCCTGACGAGGACTAGAATACGCCCCATAAGGGTGGTGGAGCCTTGATACAAAAGACACAAGGCCCAAACTTTAAAAGTGCAGCGATATGGGACTGTTGAGAATGGTGAAAAAGTAGTAGTTGGAGCTTTTGTTTTTGGTGGGGGAAGGTCAAACAAGGCAAGTTTGGGATGCAGATGTGGGAGGGGGAAGGAGGGAGAAATGCTAAAGGTGGTTAAAGTCATGACAAACAGATACAGAAATCGACAGACACATGCAGGGACACAATGCAGTAGCAAATCTTACAAATATCAATTTGCTGAATGCAGGAATGACCCCAAATTCTGGTTTGCCTAGCTATAACTTTCTAACATGGAATGTGAGGGGACTGGGTAATCTGCGTAAGAAGTGACAAATCCTCGCCTACCTAGATAGACACAACATACACTGCGCTATGCTCCAGAAAACACACCTAGGCCCCACAGTCTGAGCACGTTTGCGTCACGTTGAGGAGCACAACACAACTTTGCAACATATTTAACATATACGCACAGAACAGCGATACTGATTAAGAAGGTAATCCTGTATGTAGCTCAAGGTTCCATGCAAGACCCACAGGGGCGCTACTGCTAATGCATAATGTGGGGCAGATTGGCGTCCTACTCACTAACCATGGTGATCTGTTATGGACCCAACAGAGACAAACCAGAATTGTCCCGAGTGCTATGGGGGAAAATCACTGATATAGGGTCTAGATAGGTTTTATGGGGAGGAGACTTTAATATCACACTAGTTCCTCAAAATGCACAGGTCACACCCCCACTCCTTTCACTACACGAATGCACAGCGACAGATGAGAGACATCCATGTAAATGTATCAACGGTTTTTGCAAGCGCAAACAGTGCGATTCACAAAAATCTGCCGTTTGCGCCCTCAAAAAAGCCTATTATGATGCATTAAAGTGTCAGGCACTCGCAATTTAAGAACTCACAATTTATTGCGATTTCTTAAATTGCAATTGCATTTAAGAAATCGCAATTTGCGATTCCTTAATTGCAATGCATGTACCCCCTAGAAATAGAGAATTTGCTTTTTGGGGCCACAAAATACAGAGATATTACTCTGGTCTGTATTTTGCAAAAACCTTGAAAAATGCACTAAAGTGCATTTTTCAAGGTTTCTGGTTACACACACACATGGTCTTTGAGCATGTGTGTGTGCAACATGGGTGCACATCACAATTTCAGGGGTGCAACAGGGTGTCATTTTGACACCTTTGCACCCTTGAAATTGCATGCGCAATTTGCGAGTACCCATTGGTACAATTGCACATGCAATTTCGAAATTCATTTATTTGGTCCTGTAGGCCAAAATGAATGAATGAGAAGCCATTCCTTAATTCCGACTCGCAGTTTGTGAGTCGCAATTAAGGAATGTTTAGAATAGCGATTTCTACATGCATAGGCTTTTAAGAGTCCCTATTTGCAATTCCTTAATAATCGCAATTAAGGACTCGCAAAAGCCTACTTTGATGCATGTGCCCCATAATGCAGGAACGCAAACTGATAGACACATGGCGTGCGCTACATCAAACAAGCAAAGAAGCACTTGTCATTCCACAGCACACTCCTTCTGGTTGAGACTAGATTACTGGCTGAACTCCAAGAAAATGGGTCCTTGGCTAACAAGCGCCGGCAATTTGTCTCGAACCTACTCCGACCACTCTCCAGTGGTAATTAAACTAACCTCCCCAGGAATGACAGCGCCATAGCAGTCTTGGCGATTGCCACACTATGCCCTCTTAGATGCCCCATTTAAAATGGAATTGCAGCAGGAGATCATAGACTTTTTTCAGAGTATTATACGCACAGTTCCCACATTTGCCAAGACATGGGAAGTGTTCAATGTTACAATCAGAGGGTTATGCATTGCAAAAGGAGGGAGCCTACTGAGGGAGATTAGAAACACATTCAGGGGCCTAGAAACAGACATTCATCAGATTGAGAGTAAACTGGGAGATGTTATCGAGAAAAACTAACAGGAAATATCATCAGGCCCTACAATTTGGGGAAGGAGAAAGGCCAGGGAAGGCGCTAGTGGAGCTAACCAGGAAGACAAGATTCTCCAACACTATATTAGAGATAGAAGAGCCAGAGGGTACCATCTGCAGGCACACACCAGATATACTGGAAGAATTTCGCAAATGCAACACTGCCCTATACACTACACAGAGGACACACCCCATACCACTTATACCATACTTTGAAGATATTGTATCGGCATGGTTTGAAGATGGCCAGAGGGAATTCCTTTTGGCTGAGATCAATGAGGAAGAAATTTGGGTGGCAATAATGCAATTGGGCTCGGGAACAGCCCCTGGCCCGGACTGCCTAACTGCAGAATTTTATAAATCGGACAGTGAAAGCCTGGTTCCAATATTAAAAAAACTATACGAGGAGGCACTTGAGCTGGGGATACTTCCGACTACATGACGGGAAGTTCTCATAATATCACAGCAAAAGCCCGGGAAACTGCACAACAAATGCGATTCATATCAGCCCCTATCGCTGATCCATTGTGACGCGGAGATATTAGCAAAAATACTGGCTAACCGTCTGAGTTTACTCATGAACGCGTTGGTATTTTCTGATCATTCAGGATTTGTGCCGGGACGCACAACATCCCATAATCTCCTAACCCTTTTTACCCTAATGCAGGATATAGATCCTAAATTTAAAGCAGTAGCAGTGTTTTCCCCCTTCCTATCCTGGGTCCGGTTGTTATATAATCAGCCACAGGCAAAAATCCTAATTAATGGGGTGTGCTCCCCCCCTTTAAGATCACTAGGGGAACAAGACAAGGCTGCCCGCTATCCCCCTATTATTTGCTCTGGCTGTGGAACCACTGGCGGCTAAACTCTGACAGCATCATTGGGAATATGCTTTAACATACCCAACCAGGCAAATTTTTGTGTCACTATACGCAGATGACACTTTATCTGCGGGAACCCAGTATAAGCCTTATCCCGCTACTTAGGGAATTCATAGACTTTGGTCTCCTTTCGGGGATAAACATCAATTGGGAAAATTCCCAAATATTCCCCTCCACTGAAGCGGTCAGCAGATTTCATACTGATTACCCACTAAAGTGGTGCAAAGCAGAAATCAGATACCTGGGAATAATGATAACAAGCGATAAAGAGAAAAGGATGCTGATTAACTGCGGATGTACACTTGAGGCTCTGACAGATTCAACCACGAAGTGGATCTCCATGCCCTTATCCTTAGTGGGACGAATCTCCCTAATTAAAATTATAATACTCCTGAAGATACTTTACTTAATGTTCAGCATACTGTATGCGCCCAGTAGACATTCCTTCAAAGCTCATCAGACTCAAAGGCCCTAAAGCAACTAGAGCATGGAATAAAGTTGAGGGGATAGCTTTGCAGGAGCTTTTAATTGCCACCGCAGGTCAATTGCCAGTGGGAGTGGATGAATCGTCTGTAGTGTATACGAATTGGCTGGAAGTCTGCAAGACATTAGCTCCAGTTAAGACTCTTCACCCTTAAAGATCACAACCTTCTGCGCCATGGTTTTCGGAGGATTTGAGAAACCAGAAACTCGTGTGTAAATGAATGGAGTGGAACTGGAGGAAGGCCTTTGGAGAAATTGACAAAACACTGTATAAGCACAGTCTGCAAAATTACAAACAACTTATTTTCACCGCCAGAGTTCAGCCTAGTCAGATACTTTGCGAAGACATCGCCAAGTTTTTCCTAACCAAAGTAGAGTCCATTTTTTGCACCTTTAGTGGGTCAAGCACTGGGGGAATATATGCAACTGCGGAGGAACCAAAGTTAAAAACAGTTCCCATTGTCACGTTTGAAAATTTTTCACAAGTGCCCCTTGAAGTCATTCAAGAGCTCCTCACGGCAGCAAACTCAGGGTCACCTTATGAACCATGTCCAGTGGCAGTGGGCAAGCTGGCTCCGATTCCTATTGCGTTGTTGATATTACCAATTTTTAATGGCATGTATGAAACTGGGCAGTTTCCTGCATGTTGAAAATTAGCCTCTATCCTACCCCTATTTTAAAAAAAAGCAGTCTGGATCCTAAGGATCCTAACAATTTCCGCCCCATTTCTAGGCTTCCACTCCCAGCAAAACTGGTAGAAAAAAATATGAATACACAACTCAGTGCCTTTCTGGCAGAGACACAAGTTTTGGATTCCTCCCAAAATGGCTTTAGGGAATGCCATAGTACTGAGACTGCCCTTATCAAGGCCACAGATGAGATCAGGGGAGCAGTGGATCGGGGGGGGGGGCAAGGCAGCTTTGGTGTTGTTGGATCTGTCCGCTGCCTTTGATACAGTCCATCATGATATTTTGATGGACCGTCTAAAGGCATGGGGGGTCCTTGGGTAAGCTTGGGACCTCTTAAGATCCTTTCTATCAGACAGAAGACAAATTGTTGCCCTTGGAGATAATTAGTCAAAACCTTTTGCACTGCCCTGTGGGGTTCCACAGGGCTCTTCCCTTAGCCCCACGATTTTTAATGTTTATGTTTCCTCTCTGGCACCTATTGTTAGGGTGTTTGGATTTGGCCTGACATCGTATGCGGATGACACCCAAATTGTGGTGTCACTGCTATCCGGTGAGGAGGCAGGTTTAGACAATTGATTCCAAGAGTGCATGTTATCAGTGGGAGTTGAATGGCAGAGAACTGCCTAAAACTCAACACTGGCAAACCCGAGATTATGTTGTTTGGTAACCTCTTAGCCTAAAAACCTGGCTTTTTGCCCAATAAACTTTTTCCATTTGTGCCACAGGAGATGTAAATAGCGCCAGGACACCTCCGGGTAACAACTGCGCTGTATAAATATCATTAACATTCACATAAACATTTACATAACTCAGATGACTCGATTAGCATGGGGAGGGAAAGAACCTATGCCTAAATGGAAGCTGATGACCCAACCATTCGCAATTGGGGGATTTGAAGCACCAGAACTGGAACTTTACTTTCAGTGTGCACAGGTGCATTTGCAGCATACTGTATGCAGCCATCACCTTATAAGCCACATTTAGCTGTGGAATAGGGATACATGAATCCGGTCCCGACCACAGCGTGTCTTGGCTCTTCTAAAAAGCTGAGGGGGACCAACCTGAGGACAGTTGACTGTACAAACACAGCCTGGTGAAAAATTGCAAAGCGTTTGCAAGCACCCATGCTATACTCCCCGCTGCTGGGAACACAGTACCAACCAGACCTACTGGTAATGCATGAAGTGGCCTGTCGACACCTGCTTCGGTGGAGCGGGAGGTTAACGTGGAATGATTTGTATGACAAGGGCACCTTCTGCACTTGGGGGCTTTCTTTCGTGAGCTTCAACTTCCCCAATGGAATTGTTTCTCTATGTTAGATTGCACCAGGATGTAAAACCGGCTAAACCAGACTTCCCTGCTGAGCCTGAAATGCTTGGTCCGTTGCACATCCTGCTTCAAAGCACTATACCCAAACATGTGGTCTCTATGCTATGGCGCGCCACCCAGACACATAGCCCCACTAAGCAATAGAAATCTTGCACTCACTGGGATGGGGACCTGGGGACATCCATTGTGATGATCAGTGGGGATACTGCTGTCAGCAAACAGGCAAAGTGTTAGCAATCAGTAGATTACGTATCATACACTTCAAATACCTACACCGCTTATATTATACATCGGTCTGGCTCCATCGATTCAAACTCCAAGATAACTATCGATGCAAGAGATGTAATAAAGCAATAGCAGACTTCCTACACCTAGTGTGGGAATGTAGGGATATTCAGGAATATTGGGCACAAGTTCTGCAAGCCTTGGAGTAGATGATTGACTCCTTGGTCCCGAACACTCCACTGACAATACTGCTGGGATACACAGCGGAGACCTCATTCAGGAAATACCCATCCCTGGATCTGTTATTCGCCAAGCGGAGAATAGCTTACAATTGGGGGAGGGGTAGGACGCCTAGGTTTAGGGAATGGATGCGCGACCTCATCTACTGTCAAGATCAGCTGTTAGCATACGCAGAGCTAATGCTAATAACCTCCATATCCACTACATATGTGACCCACTACGGAACTACCTGATGGAACACCAATCAGATCAGGATAGCTCAAGGAAGAGCACACAAAAAGAGTAATTGCAGGTGGAAGTTGATAGTGCAAACAAGGGAGGGGAAGGGGCACAAGCTACTGGTGAGTAAGGTACCTAGAGCATAAACAAGATCAACAATAGCCTGCTCCAAAATGTGCAAAAAAAAAAGAGAGAGAGGCAGGATGCTGAACATTGAACTGTAATTGTCATAATGAGACAAGCATAAATTTAATTAGAGACGAATAGAAGGAACTGTAACCTGTTTACTGTGTGTAAAATAAAGCATTTACATGACTGTACTGAGAAACAACAAGCTATGTCTGACTACCTGGGAAATGTTGTTTATTGTTGATCTGTATTCACAAAAAACCCAATAAACAGATGTTTAAAAAAAATAATTAATGTCTATATTAGTCATTGTTGGTTCTGAGCCACTCCATGTTCTTCTCATCATTCCAATGTCCTAATATAGCATTATAGCCCTCTGCCAAGGGCAATACTGAGAGTTAAACTGAGTTACAGAACCAAGATACGGGTGAGGACCTCTAAATAGGTATATGGCCTTTAGCGATCATTACATGCCTAAGACACAATGCTTTTAAAACATTTCTCCCCCAGAGAGTAGAATAAGCGAGCCAGAAAGTACAGCATTGGAAGTCTCTCTGCACTCTAATGGGGCACATTTATTAAACCATCACAATGCACAGTACAGCAAGTAACCTTGTTGGGTTGTGCTGTGTGACAGGGAAAGGGTCTGTCTTTTCCCTGTGCTGGTGCACGGTTCCATGATGAAATATCGATTACAAAAACACCGACCTACAAAAATATCGTCACAAATACATCGTCTACAAAAATATCGTCAACATATACTTAACGAAGGATTTACACAAATATCGATATTTTTTTATCGACTACTTTAATATAGTTAACAATTATATCGACTACATAAATATCGACTACTACATTATCGACAATCTTTAAAATAACATTACCTTCTACATTAATATCGATAACACTAATATCGACTACCTTAGTACTAATTTAAATATACAAAAAATATCGTCATATTCTCTATAACCTTATATACACAATACCTTCAAGTTATTCACTTTTTTATAGTTATTTAAATTAAAAAAACGCTTTTCTAACATATATGTATATACTATATATTTTATTTATTTATATATAACATTAAAAAATACATTAGTAATATAAACATTACCAAGCACTATTATACACTCTTTTCGGATTACTTTAAATCACATTTCACTAATTTTAACATTGTAATAATTATTAACTATTAGAATAAAACACATAAAATACATTTGGTAATATAAAATCGAAAACAATTTTTAATGCTACAGTCTCTTTAAAAAATAACGGCTTTCAAATTCAAACTAATGTTCTCATCCAATGAATTTAAAATATATGTAATTGAACCAATCAAATACAACCATTAATTAACTCACTACTATAAATACAATTACAGACTTAACTTAAATTACCATTTTTGGCCCAAACTTGGAGAAAAACGGTTACTTTGCTGAAGAGAAGAGAATACACACCTACTACAACGACTACAACACAGCATACTACAACTCAAGTAAGTGAAGTCCCATTTTGTGTATCATACAAACCTCTCGAAAACTAGCTAAACTCCCTAAACTAAAAAAATGGTCTCTCTTTTTTTGTAAAATATAACTACAACAGACTATCAACAACAACCACAAGATAATAATTAAATGAAAATATGAACTGCCTTATCCATGTCTACTTAGAAAGCTTTTAAATAATTAAAAAAGGAGCAAAGTAAAGTTCAAAAAGACTTGATATGTTATTACCAACTAATATATCCTATTACAATAAATAACACAAAATACCTTTCTTTTACAGAATATACAAACTTCATCTACCAATCTACAACTACACAAACAACATCTTCCACTACATTAAGTAAGTATACTCACTGTGTCTATTAATAATCAGAAAGTAGAAACAAACAACTATAAAACTATATCATTTTTTTGTATTCTCTACCACAACTACATATGGCTGAGATACCCGCCACCCCCTCTCAACACAATCCCCAAGGATGGGAAGACGGAAACAGTTCTGAACTTGTGGAAGGCGGGAGGGAGTTACCCTCCCGGCCGTATTTATTAAAATATGAAACAAAATTAAAACGTTGAAAATAACAGTTTCATATCATGTACAATTTCATTTACACATTACGATGTTCTTGGCTGACCTTAACACATCTCTAATACAAAGGTTCTCCTAGCCGATACTAAACATCCTGCAAATGCATTACTCAAACTTTGAAATTGTACATCCTAACATTTACGGGCCAACGGCAAGGTCGTAACCGGTGTCAGATCCCTACTACCAGAACTCCCCCCCTCACTTGTGAGGGGCGGTCGCACAGAGGACTGTACCTCTGTGCCAACTTCCAATTTCCCTTGTCTTAGCGGGGGCCCCTTGATAACTCGACGCCATCTTTAGTGGTCGTCCGAGGACTCGTGTGAGGTGTCTAGAAGGTAGCGTAGACCCCCCTCCCACCCCACACAACTTACCACATCTGCCGTCGCAGATGTCCTGGCCCCGGGAAATTCCCAGGAGGGGCCCTAGCCTCTCCTCCCCAGGGAGGGGCCTATGGCCGCCTTCCCTTTCGGCGTCCCCATCCTTAGAGGGGACCGCCTCCCCGTTTGAGGGGCCAATGGCCGCCTCCCCCCGGGCGCTCCCATCCATAATGGGTGACGCCCTACCTCTAGGGATCTTCTAATTCCTGCTCACCGATCATGACCTTACCGCCCGACCAAAATAAATACGACAATCTAAGACTAAAATGGAGAAAAACAATTTATACTTAAGCGAATCGAAGTATAATCTCTACCGAGCATCCGGTGCAACTATTTTGCTGAATAAAACATGCTGAAAAGGAAAAATTATCGACTTTATTACACACCAAATTAGCAACTTTATTCAAAACAACCTGTAAGAAAAAACAATATCATGACACTCGACTTTATTCCACAAATCGCTGTCATCAGGGGCTGGTGGGTGGGTCAAAAATGGCTCTTCGTTCTGTCTCGAGCTCACGTGCAACGGGGAGGTGCAGCTTCAGAGCACAGGAACAAGAGGATGCTTCCTTGGCTTGTCGCTCCTTTTATCCTTCTTCGGGCGGGTGTGTACCCACCTCCAATCCGCCTCCAGGGCGTGGCTAGCGGTGTTGGTGTCTAGGACAACCCCCTCTTGGGTGGAAAAAGGCGCGCCCCGGCTACGCCGCTTCGGGCATACCAGCCGAGACTCGCCTCCCGCCCAAAATGGCTTCCCGGGGGGATCGGGGTACTCCACCATACGTTCGGGGGGACCGAGTGGTCGCCCCTTTCCATATGGCTGAGATACCCGCCACCCCCTCTCAACACAATCCCCAAGGATGGGAAGACGGAAACAGTTCTGAACTTGTGGAAGGCGGGAGGGAGTTACCCTCCCGGCCGTATTTATTAAAATATGAAACAAAATTAAAACGTTAAAAATAACAGTTTCATATCATGTACAATTTCATTTACACATTACGATGTTCTTGGCTGACCTTAACACATCTCTAATACAAAGGTTCTCCTAGCCGATACTAAACATCCTGCAAATGCATTACTCAAACTTTGAAATTGTACATCCTAACATTTACGGGCCAACGGCAAGGTCGTAACCGGTGTCAGATCCCTACTACCAGAACTCCCCCCCTCACTTGTGAGGGGCGGTCGCACAGAGGACTGTACCTCTGTGCCAACTTCCAATTTCCCTTGTCTTAGCGGGGGCCCCTTGATAACTCGACGCCATCTTTAGTGGTCGTCCGAGGACTTGTGTGAGGTGTCTAGAAGGTAGCGTAGACCCCCCTCCCACCCCACACAACTTACCACATCTGCCGTCGCAGATGTCCTGGCCCCGGGAAATTCCCAGGAGGGGCCCTAGCCCCTCCTCCCCAGGGAGGGGCCTATGGCCGCCTTCCCTTTCGGCGTCCCCATCCTTAGAGGGGACCGCCTCCCCGTTTGAGGGGCCAATGGCCGCCTCCCCCGGGCGCTCCCATCCATAAAGGGTGACGCCCTACCTCTAGGGATCTTCTAATTCCTGCTCACCGATCATGACCTTACCGCCACAGGCCGGATAGTTGACCGGCTATCCGGACCCCCCACAAAAACTCCTACTTAAAGGTCATGGCTGCAAACTCTTTAACCAAGCTACGAAGTCTCCTATGAGTAAAGAATTCCCCACCCGGGACGAATGAACTCCATCCTCTAGATACATTTGGTCCCCCCTGATACACCCATGCGGAATAGAATGCAATGTACTAGTACGGAACAATCTACCAAGCTTGTTATTCACCTTCTTCACTGAATGATTTACAGCAGCCACCGAAATAGCCCCCCGCCACACTTTCCGTGGAATCATATGGGACCATGCAATCATGCACCCTGGAACCATTCTCGCCAACCAACTCACTGTGGATAGTATCAACTCGAGAAGTATTCGTCTACCAGTGGTCACCAAATCATTGCCCCCAAGATGCACTATGATTATAGATGGCGGTGACCTTGTCCGCCCTAACAAACCCTCGATAAAACTTTGAAGCTGGTCAATACAGAGCCCGCCCCTTCCGTAGAAGGTCACCCTGTACCCGTATTCCCCAGCCATGTGAATCATGTCACCTGCTTTGAATACGTCTGCGGCATGTGGAAAACGAGCCCATAATCCTATCGATGCCCAGGCCGCTGGCGCAAACCGCCTCTTAGTTCCCATGTTGAGTAATTACCAAAATAAAGAGACGGGCGCTGGAAGCAGGAATCAAAGAACAGAGTTTATTACTCATGAGGAGAGCCAGTCATTTCGGACACGAAACACAGTGTCTTTCGGGAGGTGCTCTAACAAGTGAGCTGAGACTCTTGTTTTTATACCTTACAGAACACTCGATAACACAATCAGGACTGTATGACGCAAGAGAAAGACATCCCTATAATCCTCGTGGTGATCCTACCCCACATACATTCACAATGGGGACCCTTGACCTGCTGATAAGAGGGGAGGGCAATCACGCAGCTGAGGGTTTCGTAGGATGTGTGCGCCTGATCATAGCCCAGGGGGTGGGGTGGCTAAGACCAATAGAGGATCCTTTGAAGAGGAGTGACTTCATACAATAAGGGCAGTAAATGGTATCTCCTGGCTCAGGCGATGGCCTCGGACACGTGGGGTCAGCCGGACCCGGGGGAAAGGGTCATCAAAGGAGTGGTATTCATGCCGCGTGGACAATCGAGCGCGGAGGGAAGGCTTGTCAACAGAGGGGCATTCATGGAAGGGAAGGAGGTGTTGGTCAGGCGCGGCCGTGACTCTCAAGGACAGGGTCTTGCAGAAGAAGAAGGTTTATGACTTGCCCACGTGAGGAGAAGGGAGGGGTAGCCAGGGTGGACACAGGGACAGAGTCACACAGAGAGAGAGAGAGAGATCTTATGACCCGTACATGAGAGAGCGGGGGCAGTCAGGTGCAGCTGGGGAGGGCTACGTCAGCTAAGGCGAAGGATGCCTCTCCAAGAAGAAATGGGGGGGGTTTTGTGCGAGCCAAGTGGGATAGTTGCCTTTCACAGCGGGGTCGCGCAGAAGGAGATGGTTTCATGGTCTATGCATGAGAGAGGGGGGGGGTTAAGATACGCGCAGGAGGGAAACCGGGGATCCCAATGGGTAAAAGGCCATGGTGCCTAAACTGGCTGTACATATGCATAGGGGTAGGGGCTCTCACTGGCAGAGTGATACGGTCAATAGTTTACGGTATTCATGGTGCTCACAGGGACAGGAGTGGGAGAAGAAGGGGAATGAATGCTGTCTATGTACATCAATTTCTTCAACTTTCACAGTCGCCCCTTTTTACATAGCAGTAGTCATTCTTGCAATTGATGGGTTTACAGGTAGACAGGCATCGTTGATGAATTAGCATTTTGTCGATACTAACATTTGGCGTACAATCATAGACAGTTAAGGTGATGGGCAGAATGCAGTACAAAGAAAATTGCTTTTCATTGAGTTCCTAACAATTTTAAACGCATTACATAGCAAAAGATCTTTCTGACTTAAAAAATGTGACCAACGAACAGTTTTGACCAGGTAGTTGAGAGCGGAATTCAGTTCAATACACAAGATTTCTTCGTCACAGTGTCTTTTTGTCAGTGAGCCATCACTGGTAGGCTCTAGTCCGAGTACTTTCGTTGGCGCTGTTGAGCACCGGCGGTGGAGCTATAGGTCCAGCTCGGTTCTATCCTTACGCGTTGCAGGGTGCAGTCAGTCCTCTGCTGTTAGACCACAGTCCTGTTCCCTAAACAATCCGGTTGGTGGCGCCTTAGGCTCGGCACCCATAGTTCTATGGCAGCACCCTATTCCCAGTGGAATGCTGTTCTTTCCCTTGGCAAAAAGTCACGTGGGAAAGAGGGTGAGTGTGGTTCAAATAGTCGATAGGTGAGAGGGCGGAGTTGGGTCAGAGTTCCTGGGACACACAAAAGGGACCAAGGGAGCAAAGGATAACAAGCAGGCAGGCCCATCCATCGGGCCCAAGGAAGGGGGACGGAGACTCCAGGCACACGTGGGTTAGCAGGCGGGGGGCTTCGAGGCGGCCCACCGTTTTTCATTTTCCACGTTGAAATTGCGGTCTCGTCCCGTATCCTGTTGCTCTGCGGCTCCACCTTTGGTCGAGGTCACACGAGTCCCAAGATCCGCAGTCAGGCTGTACGTCACATCTGACCCATCTCCTTCGGTGATCTTGAATCTTTGAATAGGTACAAGACAAGGTTTCAGTGAAATGGCAAAAGAAGATATCTACGCATGTGAATTCCTCCCTCAATTCTACGCATTTGGGAGATACGCTCATTGGTCACAGTCAGAGGTCCATTACCAAGTAGTGCATGTGTCAGTATTCCTACTGGGTTCATGGCAGGTCTATTCATCGTCTTATTTATAAGTCAAGTGAGGTAAATGAGATTCCCATCAACTGTGCATTACATCATATTCAACATTACAGAGCATTTCCCTTCAGGACTGGCTAACCCTATCAAACAGGGCGGGGGTGCCATTATCGAGAGTCAGGCAAAACAAGGTTTCCTCGAGGGTCAACAGCTACTCATGGTCATCATGTTTATATCCGGGACAGCAACTGGGTTCTATCACAATGGGGCGGGGACGCTTCAGGCGCTTACGCTTCGGTGCAAAAAAAGGGGGGGATGGGGCGATCTGGGCATTGGGGGTCAATCTAGACGTTGGCGTTCGTCTCTGAAGAACAGACATAAGGTGCCATTGACATACAGTTCCCCTATAAATGGCCAGATTTGGGGGACTTTAGTCGTCTTACCTGTCCTTTCCTTCTCAGCCAATTCAAGTTCATTCATTTTACAGAAAGGAGAGGCAGTAATATGGCGAGATACAATCATTTTAGTTTCGGTCAATTTCGCTGAACACCTTTGCGTTCAATATGTATCAAATCAGACTGGTGCCGGTGGGGCACAATTTTACCAAAAAGAGGGAGAGAAAAATAGGGAGACTCTCATAGAGAGTGAGAGTCGTCCGCAATCTAAACGAGCCATTCGGTACACGTATGACATGTAGGAGAGAGAGAGAGAGAGAGAGAGAGAGAGAGAGAGAGAGAGAGAGAGAGAGAGACGTGTACAAAAACAGGTCATTTAGTGCGCTCACAACACGGAACAGCAAAGGTCGGGCAACACGCAGATACAGACAGAGGGAAGACATAAATTCGTACATTACACACACACAAACTCAGACAGGGAAGACGGCACATGTATTACACATATACAAGACATACACGACAAGACAGGAAACAATTGTTAGCCTACAAGATCTTTTTTTATATATATATATATCCTACGTATCTTTTACTATCCTATTTGTCTACGTGCTTAGCTCTTTCTACCCTTCCCCCCTTTCCCTTCTCGCTTGTCACGCCTGCGAGCGTTCCCAATTAACAATACTCACACCTCGGTTGGTCGATCAGTAATTAACCTGGTCGTGCTAGTTACCCATGGTTGGATCTTAAGCCATTTTTCTGTTCCCTCCTTTGGCGGGAAGTTCTTCAGGCTGAGGCAACGGCAAGTATTGATCGGGAGAACAGTCGGACAGCTTGGCTATATCTATAAGAGTGTGAGAAAGGGGGTAGTGCATTTTGAACATCAGCAACATTTCTAACTTCCTAGACGGGTGGTGCCGTGGCAACCCTTACCCGTATAATTTTTCGTTGTCCTTTCCCTACCTAGTCAAACGTCCAGTTACATTATTTAACACGTCATTTCTAGTCAATTTTCCGTCATTCAGTACCTGTCCAGTTTCTATGTCAGTCCATCCTCTCAGTCGCTATGTCCTAAGGAGGAACAGTCATGTTAAGCCTACGTCTTTTAAAAACTTATCGTTATAACGACTAAACACATATTCCCTTTTTCCCTTTTTCGTCGGTGGTCCAACCGTCGCTCTTCCACACTTCAGTCGACGTTCTGACGTGACCTGCAGAAGGGAGGAAAAGAAGGGGTGGGGGGGGCAGCATTCAAAGCACATCATCATGCAGCAATCCGAAAATGTTTTTACCTACCACATACTCGCCCTATCTCCGCGTACTGCATTCCCTTGCCATCTCGGCGTTTAAGCCCAGAGGGACCAGTGGTGTCAGATAGATAATCATTGACGATCTGCGTATCTACATGAGCTACTTGGTCGTAACCCTCTTTATCGGGTGCAAGGGTGACGGTCAGGTGGCATTTCTGTGGTGTCATTTTAAGGGTGTCTGAAACACTTTTCCGGCTGCTTGTGACACATAATGTAGCTGCTAAATATCTGATCCCTTCTGATCTATATCCTTCATCATACTTATTCTTTGCTCACAGTAGTAAGGCATCCAAAACTCATTAATGCAACTGCTACAACCATGCTTTCTTCTTCAAAATACTTTTAATAAACGAAATTGGTGGCAGTTCATTGCATAAAGTGCAGCAGTGCAATAAAATCGTATTTAAAATTTTCTTACAGAGCAAGTATGACGTATGTCAAGAATTCAGTTTAATTAATTCATAAATTCATTATCCGATACTCATTCTTTATCTAAATTACACCAATTCATTTTCCAAATCGTAATCAGTACCCACCCTAAGTCAGTTCATTATCCAAGCACATACTCAACATCCTTCATATCTACTTTCATTATCCAAAAACTGCATATAGATCTCGGGACAACAAGCTGCGCAATCAGGGTGCAACAAAGTTTATTCAAAACGTCTCATTTTGTGTCGGCGCCATTTTGGGAGGGGTCAGGCGAATTCCAGCATAGTCAGAATGTCTCTAGTCTCGCATGGTTGGCCCAGAACCTTCCGTTGGCAGTTCAAAAAGTTTTGTGCTATGTGGTTAACAGTCTAACAATATGGACCATGAGTCAAAGAGTGGGAAGGGCGGCAACAACTTTTCCTACCGGGTCATCCTGGTGTTCCTCCGGAACTGAACAAGTCTGTGCCGCGGCTGCATTTTAGCCATTTCCAATCCGAGGCTGGCGCCGGCAGGAGCTGTACCGGTGTCGTGGTTCCCAGTGAAGGGGGCGGGGGCACCCATGCGGAGGGATCGGGGTGCCCCCCGGCTGTTATAGAATCTTCAAGGTTGAGGAGAAGAACAGACATGGAGCGTGTGCTCGTCCTGGGCAGAAGACCGCTTTTTGATGTTGACCCTCTTTAAGTAAGAGCATTGGGGTGTCGTTGGAAGCCTCCACCTGGAGGGAGGTGGGGGAGGCTCGTTCGCGTCACCTCCCCCTTCCAGCGACCCCGCGCCGTTCCTCGGCTCCGTCGCTTCGATATTGGCCGTGCTGGCTATTGAAGGTGGGGGGGGGTGGTCGGCGGCTGAGGCAAGACAGCCCCCCCTTTTCTCTTGACATGTGGCGGGACTACCTGGAACTGTCCAGGCGTCGACATGTGGCGGCACTACCTGTAACTATCCAGGAATTTGACATGTGGCGGGACTACCTGTAAGCGCCGCCATTCTCGCTTTTGGCTTCGGCCTTCTTCGTGGGTCGGACCAGGCGAGAGACAGAAGGGGGGGGTGGTCGGTGGCTGAGGCAAGACAGCCCCCCCCCCCCCTCGTGGCCTGCAGGGCAGCAGAAGAGGAGAGAAAGAGAGGACTCTGCCATTCTTTGGACCGCCTGCCCAACATCATCTCCTCCCGACCGTGGTCAGGCGAGCCCCTCGTGCCTCGAGGCCTCGCCTTCCGGATGGGCGTAACCGCGGACCTGTTGCACTTCGGGAGCTTCCGGAATGGGGGTAGGTACCTATTGGATTGTTTCTATTTCATGTGACCGTTATTTGGGCGTGGCGGGCAATGAGGCAGGCATGTTGGGAGCAGGAACAGGCAGTGAAGCCTAGCTACCTCGTGGCTATTTTTGCTGCCAAACTTTTCACCATTTTACATTTCTTATTACGAACTATTTCTAATGTTTCTTATTTTTAGTGAAGTCAAAAGCTCATCAGGGGGTTACTGACTTAGCCTGATTTCTTTTTATTTTTCTTTCTCTTCCTTAGCGTGTTTCGAGCTAAAGCTTTCTGTTAGTAGGGAACGGTGATCACTTCATATTTTTATGTGTCCTTTTCACTAGGGGGTACTTCTGGGCGGACCAGACGAGTTCCCTCCAATAAATGGTCCGGGGTGGAACGAGATTATCGATCAAAAGGGGAACATATATTCCTTCATTAGGGTATCATCCTGGACAGACCGAGCGATGTACTTCCATTTACTAGGGTAGCCTCCTGGACGGACCAGATGGTCTATTTCCACTAAATGGCCCATGAGCGGGGAGCATATGTCCTCCATAAGGGTAGTCTCCTGGGCAGACCATGCGAGCTACCCCCCAAACAGTGGGGAGTGGGTAGGACTGACGAATTCACAAAGGGGCATAACCTACCCTTTACTACTTGCAAAGACTAGATAGAATATTTCTATTCCACGTTGTTTGCAAGCAGAAAATACCTCAAACGAAACAATTCCTGGAACAACAATGTCCAGGCAACCAACCAATCAGTGGGGAGAAAAACAGGCATGACGGATTACAACGGGGACAAATGTCTGCATTACCTGCCCTTCGCTATCCAAAAAGGAAGACAGAATATTTCTACTCGTCTCAGTTTGTAGACAGGGAAGATCTCAAAGAACAACAATCGATTATTAATCGACTTCAAACAATCCAGTGGGGAGAAAAGTAGGCATGACGGATTAATACCGGGGACAAAAGTCTACATTACCTACCCTTCTCTATCTGCAGAGAGGGACGACGTTCCTATTCGCCGCTGTTTGCAAACAGAGAATGTCTCGTTCTCAGAAGAGAACCAATATGTCAAGTAGCCTTCAAAGCTAAATGAACCAATACCAACAATTTCGGTATACAAATACCGATTTTCAATACAATCAATCAATCAATCAGGTGGATAGAACCACCCTACCAATCAGGCGTAAGAACGCCCTACTTAATCTTACCCGGACCGGACCATACGGACAGTTCTTTGACTTCCTCCTCCAGCGCCCGATCGTTCTCTTACTCCATGTAGCATTCCTGTGGGATTCCAGTCAGGACAATAGGTCACTCAAGAGAGGTCAGTTCAGAATTGGTGAAGTTCTGTCGATCGGCAGCCGGGCGAGGGCCCTCTCAAGGCAGGCATGCCCCGATCATTTAGATGTTCACTTCTTCGTCTGGATCTCTCTTATCGGACCCCATGTCACTGATGGACCCCGCGTTGGGACGCCAATTGTGGAAAACGAGCCCATAATCCTATCGATGCCCAGGCCGCTGGCGCAAACCGCCTCTTAGTTCCCATGTTGAGTAATTACCAAAATAAAGAGACGGGCGCTGGAAGCAGGAATCAAAGAACAGAGTTTATTACTCATGAGGAGAGCCAGTCATTTCGGACACGAAACACAGTGTCTTTCGGGAGGTGCTCTAACAAGTGAGCTGAGACTCTTGTTTTTATACCTTACAGAACACTCGATAACACAATCAGGACTGTATGACGCAAGAGAAAGACATCCCTATAATCCTCGTGGTGATCCTACCCCACATACATTCACAATGGGGACCCTTGACCTGCTGATAAGAGGGGAGGGCAATCACGCAGCTGAGGGTTTCGTAGGATGTGTGCGCCTGATCATAGCCCAGGGGGTGGGGTGGCTAAGACCAATAGAGGATCCTTTGAAGAGGAGTGACTTCATACAATAAGGGCAGTAAATGGTATCTCCTGGCTCAGGCGATGGCCTCGGACACGTGGGGTCAGCCGGACCCGGGGGAAAGGGTCATCAAAGGAGTGGTATTCATGCCGCGTGGACAATCGAGCGCGGAGGGAAGGCTTGTCAACAGAGGGGCATTCATGGAAGGGAAGGAGGTGTTGGTCAGGCGCGGCCGTGACTCTCAAGGACAGGGTCTTGCAGAAGAAGGTTTATGACTTGCCCACGTGAGGAGAAGGGAGGGGTAGCCAGGGTGGACACAGGGACAGAGTCACACAGAGAGAGAGAGAGAGATCTTATGACCCGTACATGAGAGAGCGGGGGCAGTAAGGTGCAGCTGGGGAGGGCTACGTCAGCTAAGGCGAAGGATGCCTCTCCAAGAAGAAATGGGGGGGGTTTTGTGCGAGCCAAGTGGGATAGTTGCCTTTCACAGCGGGGTCGCGCAGAAGGAGATGGTTTCATGGTCTATGCATGAGAGAGGGGGGGGGGGTTAAGATACGCGCAGGAGGGAAACCGGGGATCCCAATGGGTAAAAGGCCATGGTGCCTAAACTGGCTGTACATATGCATAGGGGTAGGGGCTCTCACTGGCAGAGTGATACGGTCAATAGTTTACGGTATTCATGGTGCTCACAGGGAGAGGAGTGGGAGAAGAAGGGGAATGAATGCTGTCTATGTACATCAATTTCTTCAACTTTCACAGGCATGCCTCACGTATGAGTGGCCCACGACCCACACCACTCTCTCCTCAGCCGGTGATCTTTGACCGCTGGTTCCCAGGTGTCGAGTCGACTGCACAGTCCGCCCCGCTTCGTAAGCTCGCGACACTGTAAACCAAACAAAAACAAGAAGCGTGAGTACAAGACATAGGCTTCACAACATGTGCAACCGCACATACCTTTTATAACAATTCGAGGACCAACGCCCCAACTGTTTCACTTTTTCCACACTCAGAACCCTGGCTGTAGCCTCTGTAGCAGCCCCTATCCTGAAGGAATGGGTCCCAAACTCACACGGGTTCAAGCCCGCCGCTGCGATCGCCATCGTTAGCACCCGCTGAAACTGAAACCTAGTCAGCGGGGTGGCGTCGGCGTGCCTCAGCAAGCTTCCCTCCCATGATGCCGCCCTCTGCGCCAAATACTCCTCAACGCATGCCACCGGGCACATGGGAGATCCCGGAATCCGCTGAACCACTACACTGTCCCCGATCGCTTTCTGATCGGTCTTGGACCTGACAAATGAGACTACCATTGTCTCCCCCTTAATTTGGATGTGCTCACGGCACAGACCTCCCCCCGTATCCTGCTTGTTCCTCGCTACCAGCTCGCTTACTCGCATAGCCCCATGGAATGCTAATGCAAAAGCGGCCCGGAATAGCACTGTCTCTGATTGAGACGAACATGTCGCAGGGAGTACGGACAGTAACAGGGCCAACCTTTCAAGACCTATCGGATGTCTTTCATCCACTCTGCAACCCTCACGGCGTTGCCACCCTCGCAGCGCCTTCTGCACCAAGAAAGACGCCGTGGGATCCTGTATGCCATGGGCCCGTGCCATGAAAGAAATGGCGGCCCGGTGCCTATTGGCCGTAGCCACTGATTTGCCTGCCTGATGTAATGATAACAAAAAGTTCAGGACATACTCTTCTTGGCCCCACAGCTCCCCCCTAGCTGAACCCAAAAAGGACAAATAAGAACGGAACGACCCTTCATAAGCCTTCCTTGTCCTGGGTGCTAAACTCTCTCCCACGAGGTCTTGTAGTCCGGGGCACCGAGAGACCAGAGAGCTTCGGGAAATGGTGCCGCCACCGGGTCCGCTGAGGGCAGAAAACCCCAGAAGGCCTGCATACGGGAACGAGAAAGTGCATCAGCTGCCTGATTTAACACCCCTGGCACATGTCTCGCCCTAAAGTGGACGTTTAGTCTCATACACAGCAGGACAATTTCCTTCAACAGTCTCAAGATCCATTTGCAACGTGCTGCCTGACTATTGATACACTCAACCACGGTCATATTATCAGACCAGAAAACAACAGAGCGATCACGAAAATCCTCAGGCCATGTTTTCAAGGCCACCAGGATAGGGAACAGTTCGAGAAACCCAATGTTACCTGTCAGCCCATTCTCGTGCCACCATGGCGGCCAGGTTCGTGCTGACCAATGATTACCCAAGATGGCGCCAAAACCCATGCTCCCTGCCGAGTCCGTCCACAACCCCAGCTCCACGGAGGAGACCACTGCTTTGGTCCACACGACACGACCGTTGAAATCCGCCAGGAATGCCAACCATATGCGCATGTCCTGGCGGACCTCTGCCGAGAGCCTTGTGCGGTGGTGCCCTTCCTTAAGGCCGACCATGGCTTTAGCAATAGAGCGGGAAAAGGGGTGAGCCATCGGTATTACTCTAAGGGCAAAGTTCAGCTGACCCACAGCTTGCTGCAACTGATGCAAATTTACCTTCGTCTCACCAATACATGTTTCAAGTGATGTCTTAAACTTCGTTACCTTTTCCTTAGGCAAACGGAGGCACCCCTCTTCGGAGTCGAGCTCTATTCCAAGAAACTCGAGCGAAGTAGCCGGGCCCACTGTCTTACCTGGTGCCAATGGCACGCCAAAGCGGGTCATGAGATCACAAAATTCATTCAAAGCCTGTGCACATTCCATGTCCCCCGCTGCCCCCAGAAATAGAAAATCATCAAGATAATGCATAACGTGTGTAAACCCTGTTGTTCTTGTGAACGCCCATTGTAAAAAACTGCTGAATTTTTCAAAATACGCACAAGAAATGGAGCAACCCATTGGCATACATTTAACGACGTAATAGCGTCCCTGAAACATGAAACCAAGGAGACGCTGATCATCTGGGTGTACCGGGAGCAACCGGAACGCCGACTCAATGTCCGACTTGGCCATCAGCGCTCCGGGCCCCAGGCGATTCAACATGGCGACTGCCTCATCAAAAGATGCGTACCGCACCGAACAAACTCCCGGGTCAATCGCGTCGTTCACCGAAAGACCCCTTGGGGCTGACAAATTATGTATCAACCTGAATTCCCCTGGGTCCTTTTTGGGGACCACTCCCAGAGGTGAACAAACAAAATTAGCAACAGGCGGCGTGTCAAATGGGCCGGCAACCCGACCTCGGGTCACCTCCTTCCCAATCTTAGCTTGTACCACCGCCGTATTCTGCAGAACCGACAGTTGGTTCCTGCATTGCGCTTTACCCTGAAAATCCCCCGCCGGGATGCGGAAACCATATGAAAAACCATCTCGCAACACCCCAGCGGAGATATGATCCGGATATTCGTTCAACCAAGGAATCATTGCCATGATATCAATCGGGGTAGGGAGAGGCGCCCCTCGGACTATTTCAGACCTGTTTGGCGCCCCCTCTACTTCCCGGATCACCATTTTTGGCTCTGCACATGGTCTCGGGGTGAGAGGACTGCCCGCACCCAGTACATTCATGCCTAAACCTGCAAGATCCCTGCGGCCTAGAACATTTACCTCTGTTAAAGCTCCAGCAGACCCCTTTTTTACCTGAGTTGCCATTATTCCTTGTGTGCTGATCATTGCTCGATCCTGCCCGAAAGGGCGTCCCAGACGAATGGCGGGAAAACTCGACCATACCCCCCCCTAAAGATGGCGACTTCGCCGTGCCTGACTTCTCCATTTTCTGCCAGGAAATGGAGTCGAAACAATCCCACGTCAGGGATGAGTCGTGCTCCTTGGACTTACGAAATATGCTATCGTAATACAACCATTGATTGCCACCATATGTTCCAAAAAATTCCATGATACGTGTCTGATACACGGCTAATCCCACCAATAATTCGGGTCTACGTTCCCCCATAATTGCAATGAACATTCCAAACGCTCTGCCCCAATTGTCGATCGACTCATCCACTCTGAAAGCGGCCATCTTGGCGCGCCATACACTAGGATGCAGAAACTCTTTTTGATTTTTTACATGCTCAATCTCATAATGATCGGTCAACAAGGAAAACATGTTCACATATTTATCAGCCCATATCCTTTCTTTTACATCAATCGGGATATGCTGAACAACTTTTTCCCTCCTTGAAGGTACCGATCCCTCCCCCGCAATCGGCAATGGCTGCTTACCTGAACCGGCCACTGTGACCGTAGTTCCTGCCGAACCAACGCCCGACACTGGTTGTTCCACGGGAGCCTGCGGGGAAACAAAAGGAGACGGTGCCTTTGCAGCATCTTTCGATTGCCGCAACTGCTTCATTATTGCCCTGGCTTCCTCAGCCGTGGCCCCCTCGTTTTCTTTGCCTAACCATGCCGCCAACTGGGCAGCCAGCTCAGGAGGCATATCCTCCCCGTTCACCGGAGTGACTACCACAGGGATCGGTTGGCCCACGTCTGGGACCGGAGTCGGGGCCTCGATCGGGGTGACCGGGTGCGCAGGGGGTACTTCGGGCACCGGGGCTTCCCCCCCCGACACTCCCTTCTTGGCCCTTCTGCCTCTACCCCTAGGGACTACTCCGCGGCAATGCTGGTCCGATGACTCTCTTAGGCCCCCCAACACCATTCATTACCGCCATCTGCTTTTTCATATCCGCCATGTCTTTCATCAGCATACGGAGCATCTGATCGGTCCCGATCCTCTTTCCGACCTTCTTGCTAGGCATCGTCCACGTATATTCCTCAAAGGTCCTAAGCAGAAAGCCCCGAACTCACTGAAAGAAGAAAACACACGATTAATTCTCAAAAATGGCTCTTCGTTCCGTCTCGAGCTCACGTGCAACGGGGAGGTGCAGCTTCAGAGCACAGGAACAAGAGGATGCTTCCTTGGCTTGTCGCTCCTTTTATCCTTCTTCGGGCGGGCGTGTACCCACCTCCAATCCGCCTCCAGGGCGTGGCTAGCGGTGTTGGTGTCTAGGACAACCCCCTCTTGGGCGGGAAAAGGCGCACCCGGCTACGCCGCTTCGGGCATACCAGCCGAGACTCGCCTCCCGCCCAAAATGGCTTCCCGGGGGGATCGGGGTACTCCACCATACGTTCGGGGGGACCGAGTGGTCGCCCCTTTCCAGAACATTAACCAGTGAAACTCTACATAGAAGAACAGAAAACATCTAATTAGCAGGAAAACAACATTGTAAATATGTTTTTGCACTTTCTCCTTTTCAACCTAGACATCTAAAGAAATGTTTATCACTTTTACTAAAAAACATATATATGTCTTCACAGATCTACCTTAGACATGGCAACATGAGCTACTTGTATTACTTCTCAAAAAGGGAAAATAATGCTGAGCTACGTGGGTTACACCTACACCCAAGAAAGAATCAAAGGGAATAAAACCCATTGGAAATGTAGTAAATATTACTCAACTGCATGCTATGGTAGAGCAACTACTGTTGATAACATTGTTGTAAATGTACGTGAGCATAACCACCCACCCAATGTAACTGAAGTCAAAGTAAGAGAAGCACTAGAAACATTGAGAGAAGCTAGTACAGGCTCACAAGGAACAAGCACAACTATTTTGAAAAATGTTTTAAGCAAAGTGCCAGAACATGTAACAGGACAGTTACCTTCAATCCCCAACTTGAAAAGATTAATAGCTAAAACAAAACGAGCTTCTGATCCAACTCCACCAGCACCTGAAACTTTTCAAGACATTAAAATATATCCTGAATATACTATTACACACAATGAAGATAAATTCTTAATGAATGATAACCAAAGTCATGATAAAAGAATGTTACTTTTTGCAACAAATAGCAATTTGCACAAACTAAAATCGTGTGAAACCTGGATGATGGACGGAACTTTTAAAGTATGTCCCAAACCTTTCTATCAACTTTACACCATCCATGGTGAATACCAAGAAACAAATATCCCTTTAATTTATACACTGCTGCCAAATAAAACAAATGCTACCTACGTAGAAATGTTGACAACTATCAAAGATTTTACTGATAATTACTATCCACAAAGATAATAATAGACTTTGAAATAGCCATGATTCAAGCTATACTAAAAATATATCCTCACACTTCAATACAAGGATGTTATTATCACTACAACCAAAGTATATGGAGGCACTTACAAAAATCTACTTTAAGCATTGAATATTCAACAAACAGTAACTTTGCTTATCAGATTAAAAAGTTAATTGCACTGGCATATGTGCCAACAACAGAAGTTGCTAACTATTACAATTTACTACTTGACAGCCCTTTCTACCGCACCAATGAGAAAAAATGTACTCCCTTCTTAGACTATTTTGAAAACACCTGGGTGGGAAGATTACATCGTTCTGGCCACCGCAGACAACCTAAATTCCAAATTCCATGGTGGAATGTGTATGCTAGTACTATAGCACAGAAAGCCAAAACCAAAAACGCGGTCGAAGGATGGCATAATGCCTTCCAAGCCACAATAGGAAGAACACAACCCACACTTCATAAACTAATCCAAAGCATAAAAAAAGAGCAAAGCTACCAAGAACTAAGAATAGAGCAATCTCTATCAAAAATTGGCCCTAAACTAAGTAAACAAACATTAAATATGTACGAATACCTACAGCAAAAAAACAGAATGTACCCAAGTATCGAAGGTCTAGAATACTTAGATCTAATAGCAAAATCTATACTTTAACAAGCAACACATAAAAACATTTCAAACAATAAATAATACAGACTTTTTTTAATGTAGCTAAATTATGTCATGTAAAAATAAATGTAATCTATTATTACAAGACATAATAAAATGACATTTAACAAGTTTAGATAATATTGCACAATCCACCCCAAACTAACAAATAATAATACCTTACGGTTCTGCAGCTGTAGAATGTGTTACAAGAAGATGGTTTCAACACGAATAGAACCAAAATCAATCCACATGGTTTAAAAAAATCCCCACAAAATGCAAAAAATACAACTGTTTTATAAGGGTCCCACGTAGCAATCCTCTGGATAACGGAACCATAAAAAACCCGAAAAAAAATCACGATAAAAACCCTCCAAAATCCCGAAAAATCAGGAAATGTATTTAAACATTTTCCTGTATATTACAAAAAATACGAGATAAAATCCATCTGCTCACCAAAACGAACACCTGTAAATAAAGTACAAACAAAACCCACCCACAATAAATACGAAACCCACAAAGCCTAAACATAACATATAAAAGATCGGAAAACACCTAAACTAATACATTTATACAATACATTAACCTTAATTTCATAATAAATACCAAACAAAGTATGTTATCAATAACGTCCTTAAATAACACATACTTTTCACATAAACTGTAAAGTACAACACATAGCAACACGTACACACTACAACTAGCTCTATAATGTCTTAAAATGTAGTTAAAAGTAATGTAAAATAAACTTACATTCACCAACACGAAGCAGCTCCCAACCGCGAGGTTCCGTTTTCTGAAATGACCCAAACAACGATGTAGATAGACTAAAAAGTGAAGTTCAGAAAACAAAATGGCAGCAGAATAAAAACAAAAATAGGACTTAATCCCCATTATTAAAAATAAAAATTTGTTATAAATAGCATTTTTTTCCATGTTTTGTAATAATTTTCTTATTGTTTTGAATAAACATATGATTAATGTAAAATATACAATAATATTTGTAATATAATTATATATTAATTAATTATTGTATACTAAAAATATGTTTATGATTGTTAAATAATGTTTTTATATATATAAAAATGAGCACTATTTTATGTACATACTTTTGAAAAATACAATTATATGTAAATTAATTAACATATTAAATTTAAAAAAATATATTTAAAATTTAATATACTAATTAATATAATATAACAATGTATATATGACTAAAATTGCAATGTAAAATGTAAACAAATAATTGAAAATTGTGTAGTAAAATTATGTAAATCTTTCCATTGACAAATGAAAGTATGAATAAAAAAATGTGTACAAGACTATATTACTATTGTACTTAATAAATGTTGTAACTTGTGATATGTATGTAAAAATGTTGAAAATATTCATAATTGTTTATTTATAAAATTAATATTGCAACATTATATATAATAATAATTCCCATATTATTATTTTTTTATAAATAATTTTTTTAATTATGAACAATTTTTAATAATATAAAAAAATAAACATAACTTATAGAACATACTTAACAGTAAGCAACAAGAAATCACTATTTTAACTCCAATCCAACATAACTCAGGGAAAGTGCTGGACAGTAAACCATAATAATTTACTATTCTAACTCCAATCCAACATAAGTCAGGGAAAGTGCTGGACAGTAAACCATAATAATTTACTATTCTAACTCCAATCCAACATAAGTCAGGGAAAGTGCTGGACAGTAAACCATATTAATTTACTATTCTAACTCCAAATATAACATAACTCTGAGAAAGTGCTGGACAGTAAACCATAATAATTTACTATTCGAACTCCAATCCAACATAAATCAGGGAAAGTGCTGGACAGTAAACCATATTAATTTACTATTCTAACTCTAAATATTACAAAACTCTGAGAAAGTACTGGACAGTAAACCATAATAATTTACTATTCGAACTCCAATCCAACATAAGTCAGGGAAAGTGCTGTACAGTAAACCATAATAATGTACTATTCTAACTCCAGTCCAACATAAGTCAGGGAAAGTGCTGGACAGAAAACCATAATAATTTACTATTCTAACTCCAATCCAACATAAGTCAGTGGAAGTGCTGGACAGTAAACCATATTAATTTATTATTCTAACTCCAATCCAACATAAGTCAGGGAAACTGCTGGACAGTAAACCATAATTATTTACTATTCTAACTCCAAATATAACATAAGTCAGGGAAAGTGCTGGACAGTAAACCATAATAATTTACAATTCTAACTCCAATCCAACATAAATCAGGGAAAGTGCTGGACAGTAAACCTTAATAAATTACTATTCTAACTCCAATCCAACATAAGTCAGGGAAAGTGCTGGACAGTAAACCATATTAATTTACTATTCTAAATCCAAATCTAATATAAGTCAGGGAAAGTGCTGGACAGTAAACCATATTAATTTACTATTCTAAATCCAAATCTAATGTAAGTCAGGGAAAATGCTGGACAGTAAACCATAATAAATTAGTATTCTAACTCTAATCCAACATAAGTCAGGGAAAGTGCTGTACAGTAAACCATAATAATGTAGTATTCTAACTACAATTCCGACTTTACGCACATAATTTATTATACAGTAACGCGCAATACTGACAAATGCCTACTCACCCTTCACCCTATACAGTCAACTAATATATTAAAAAACTTTACTTTTGAATAGAAAAATAAACTTTTCTTTTATGTACATTAGAACTATCAATTTTTATATTTTAAATAATTTCTAAATATTTTTAAAATTGAATTTTGATATTATAATACATAAACATCACTTTTTATATATTACTACCCACTCTTATCTTTGATAATACAAAATACACAATTAAATTACAATCACACAATATTATTTTTTTTAAATAACAAAGACAAAATTTTAAAATGAAATTTAAATTTCACATTTCCAATTTTTTTTAATTTTAAATTATTTTCACACAATTTATACTTATTAACACAAATTGTTATTTTTTTACTCAATCTTACCATATATTAAAACAACACAGACATAAAATATTACACACTTGACTTGTTCTAATTTAAATCAAAAATTTTCTTTCTAATTTCTAATTTCAAATTTAAATATTGAAATTTCGAATTTCGCATTTTTACTAGCTTTTTTTCAAACACTATAAAAATAAAATCACACACTTAATTTAAAAATTAAAATATTATACATTAAATTTTAATTAAATTAAATATATTTTCGTTTTTAATATACTACCCACCCTTATCCCCTATATCACCAACAACCCGCTACTAAATCTTTTAATAAAATCATTAAATACATTGTTTTGTAATGTTTAAAAAATGTAACATTTCGCCATTCAAATTCAGTTTTTTTTTGTAATTTCTATTTTTTTACCATTCTATACAAATTAATTACACTACTTTTTTTAAATTACTACCCACCCTTATCCCCTATAATACCTATAACCCGCTCCTAAAATATTTACTAATATTAATTTTTTTTTTTAACATTATGTTCCCTATAATAATGACAATATACATTTAATTAATATTATTTAAACATAAAACATAATTTTCTACACTTATATAACACATTCAATTATTTTTTCGATATTTTATACAACAATATTTCTCTTAACGATATTCTATACAACGATATTTTTATTTGACGATATTTTTGTCATTCTACAAAATCGATATTTACAACAACGATATTTACTTCAACGATATTTTTAGAAGTCAATATTCTTACCACGATATTTATGCTAGTCGATATTATCCCGTCGATATTCCTGCTTTATACCCTGGTGCACAATGTGCTGCCTAGCACCAAAGTAGCTATGGTGCAAGGCTGCCTGTGTTATAGGCAGTATTGATTTTGTGGAGGAAGTGACACCTTCCTCCACAAAAACAATCCCGAGGTATTTTTCTCTTTTTATCTGTACTACAGAATGTAAAACACGAAGAAAGAGGAAAAAACTAGGAGAAATAAAGATATTTCACCTCGTTCTACCTCCCCTGGGGATGCATAGCATTTCAACGCATTCCCAGGTCTACCAGTAATGTTCAATCTGGGAATGAGCCAAAATAAATGGGAGGATGTGTGGGGACACCCAAGCTCGATCATTGGACTGCATCCCTGGGGCAGAGTAAGGCAACACAGTGATTTGCTCTGCATTGCGTTGCTCTAAATTTATCAAGCCATGCACGGCCATGCAAGGTGGTCATGCCTGGCTTGATAAATCTAATTTAAGAGTTCCCTAGCTCTTGCACCCCATTGCAAGCACAAGGGCAATGAAACTCTTTGATACATTTGGTCCTAACATCTTTAGAAGAGATGTTAGAATTCCAATGTTCTTCTAAAGACTGTTGTATTTTTTATATATTTAAGGCATTAGTGTATTGTTGTTTGTGCCAATGCTTCCTAATAAAGTTTTCAAATGGAATGCTGCAAGTCTTACCATTTTAAATGATTGCACACAGAATATTCAGACGCAAATAATATGCTAAGAGACAGTGGAATAATGCAAGCAAAGATAATTTACAAGTGATACTTATATTTTCAAATAGTGTGATCATCTTCAATGTATGCTTTGAGACAAGGCAGGCGATGGTCCTGTGCTTGAGGCCGAGCTGTGGACTGACTTTATTGGGTTTCTGGTGCCCATTTTGAATGTTTTAGAATTTTGACCAAATGATAGCAAGATTGTTGCAAAGTGTCACAACGCAAGTACCTCCTACATGACGCAAAGTTGATTTGTGTGTCGTAAAGCACCTTTCCATGCCGCAAATCAGTATTGCATCATGCAGGAGTGCTTTGCTTCATGGGAACATTTGAAAAATCAACACAATCTACACAACAATACTCCACAATACAGAGAAGCACAGGAGGAGCCTCAGGGACCCAGAAGGGTAACAACTCCAACTCTGAAAATCAGCCATCATCCCAGGGGAAGAGGAAGAGCAACTTTAAAGATGAGGAGAACCAGATAATAATAATTGAGGTGACAACAAGCACCTCTTATTTGTCACCTCAAAATTGCCATTGTCAAGAAAGGATGCCATTTGACAATCAATAGTGGACAAGATAAACTGCCTTCCACAAAAAAGAGGGCCATCCTGGAGTGTACTAAGAATTGGCAAGACCACAAACTCAGGACAAAATAAAAACTGGTCAGGAACCTTTAAACAGCGATGAGGACCAGACGAGGACCTGATTTCCAGAAGGAGTTAGACCCATTGAAGGAGCAGGTAGTTTCCCTCATTCCAACAGAGTTGGTAGCTGGAGTGTAAGGTCAGAACAGTGCCGATGTAGAAGACCACCAAGAAATACAAGGTGACAGAAAAGGGTATATATTGTTCAAACTGTCATGCAACACAATGCAGCAAGGCACTTTACTGTGCTGCAATGTGTGCAAGAAAAAGGGCATTAACTCATCCATTACATAACTGTCATTTCCATGGCCCTTACCAGTTTTCCAGCCCAGCCCAGCCCTGCCAAGTTTTCCAGGTCCATCCATGCTGTGCTGCCTCCGACCATTTTTTTTCCTTTGAATACTATGACTTGTAGTGTAAGGTATTACAATATGGAGCAGGACTACAAGTCCCAGAATGTAACGGAAAAAACTGGACTGGAGCAGCACATCATGCAGATATGCCAGTGTCAATAGAGGCCCCCTTGCACCATGAGTCAAGTGTGCTTGTGTTGGGGCTAGGCAGCCAAAAGTGTACCGTAATTTAAAATAAGTTAGTGTGACTTTCCATAGAGTCAACTTATTACCAAAGAGGATATGCAGATGCTGAGTAGGTGCATGCTCTACAAGTAGGATCACGTGAAGAGCCAGGTATACAATTACTAGCAAAAATCCATATTTTATGCAGCTCTCAGTTTCATTTATATTTCCCCTGGACAAGGCTAGTGGCTTCGGAGATTGAATCCTATCTCACCAAGTGGTACTCAACAGGTCCTGGAACCTTGGCTGATGTTAGATGAAATGCTCTCCTTCTCAAGATTGCAAAGGTGGAGAGTTTTTTTGAACTTTTATAAGAAAGATCCAGAGGCTGTCACTGGACTGCCACCGTCGTCGCATCGCCAGTTGGATTCAACTTGCTGGTTTGCCTGCTGAAAGCTGCTCTACTTCCAGAAAGGTTCCTTAGTCCCAACGTGGAGGATTTCACTGGGACAAAGCCCAAGCAGCACTTTGAAGTTGCCAAGCATCATCCTTAACTTTTGACTTTGACAAGATCTAGCACAACCAGATACCTCAGATTGGCTCTGTTGTGCTAGAAATCTGTACAACTGCTAAAAACCATGTCCCAGTTCCCCAATCCCATTTTTGGCACTTTGGTGTTTATTTCCTGATTAAAATTCATACTAATTGTATAAATTGGAGAGAGATTTTTATTGTGTTATGTTTTCAATTTATTAACTGTGTGGGTACAGCCAAATGCTTTACACTTGTTTCTTTTAAGTTAAGACTGCTCATCGGCACAGCTACTCAGGAATGAGCTAAGGTTTAATTGAAAGTAATTTAACTTAACCTGATACAGAATAGTGACATTATTACTTGGTGAGTTCTCACTACCACACAAACTAACAATACACTTCCTCACACTATTTATTGGTGTTTCAGATCTACCCTGCTCTTGCCCCTTAATTTGTCTTGCTCTGCCCTACACACAATAATTTACAGCTGATTCCACAGCATATGGACATATCCAATTTTTCACCACCACACTACACCTGCGCTTCCCCTAGGAAACATGCATAACTACCCTTTCTTCATCAGATGAAAGCAGATGTCTAATAAAGCCATTGTAGATGAAGCTGTGATACACTCCACACACCAGGTAATGGAAGAGATATAACAGCACCTACACCAGGACAGAATGTTATGCCAATAAAGTCCTAGGGGTTACTCTAACAAGGTTTAATATGAATGCATGCCTGAATCTGCTGGGGAAAGTGCATGGAAGGAAGGTGGTCTACAGCGGATATACCTAATGCTCAATTAGATGCCAAGTAATAGATGACTCATAGTACTGGATGATAATGGTCACACAGAGGTGACATGTACCAATTTGAGGGGCAGTAAGGCAAGAGTTAAGTTTTGCAGATGCTTGTCTCTAGAGGAGGATGGCTTTAGCAAAAGGAAAACATTGGCATAACACATGCAAAGTACAACTCACCATACACAGGGGAGGATAACAAAGGCAACTATGATTGTTTGTGAGAATGACAAAAGTATTGCCACCCTAGGCATTCCACTTTCCATAGCCAACGTTAATGAAAGGGAACACACATGATGGGTGGAGTGCTTGAATTAATTCCAGCCTCTGATAACTTCACTTGGGAGGAAAGTGAGGATCCATCTCTGTGATCAAGATTCAGAAGTCCAAGTCTCTGGTCGGCCATGTTATGTGTTTTTTCACTGTCCCTCAGCTTTTCACCTCCCTTTTAGGTGCTAATTTAACTTGCTTGAGGCCATCATTCTGCTGGCTAGTAAACTGCCTAGCAAATGAACTATTGGAATAAGAACTCAAGTGTGTATTATCACATTCCTTCTGCCTTCGATCTGTAAGTAAAACCAAGGACTTCAATGGTGTTGATCATAGTTTTCTGAAAGGAGGGAAACGATGCAAAGACATCCTTCACTCCACGAGCAATAAAAATGCAGAGCCCATAGAAAATCAATCTGTTTAATGCAACTTTGCAAGTAGACTTGACAAGCTGATTTGAAGTGCCTTGCCCTGATTGCCAAGTGCTAGGGCGCCTGCTCTTCAAGCTTTGCTTTCAATGATTGGCTCCTTTAGAATTAATGTAATCTTTTAAACAATTGTGAAATAGAGTTTCAGACGCTGTGTTGGCCATGAGGAAAATTATGCAGTGTGATCTCTGATGATACTTTACAGTGTTCCCCAAAACGTCTGTTAATATGTCGTCGAATCTCATTATGTTTCTCACTGTTATTTACAAAAACACACAGCAAGATCAGGACCTGTCTGTTGATGTGTGAAACGTTGTTTTTTTTTTTCATCATTTTGCTGCAAACAGTGACCAACGTGGGAAATCCGTATTGCGGTATATTTTAAAAATAACCTGCGCTATTCTAATTTTCGCAACCTTTAGTTAAGGTGATGTTGTTGTGATTATAGTGTAGAAATTCAGAAATCACAAAAAGGCCCAGCTAAGGGATCTATGCAACTTAACCTCGAAGAGACTGCTGGGCGCCTTTCAGAGTATATGAGCAATTGGACATTTGACAATTTGCCGTGAGTAAGGTAATCTCTCACTCACTGGGTATCACTGTGGAGGTGAGCACCATTTTGATCATGTTTGGGATAAGGCAGCAGGACTAGGGGGGCTCTTCTCTACACGTGAAGCACATAAATCTGATCGTTTACTTAATATTGATTACAAGAAGGGAAATATGCAAGTTATGGACTCAAGCCTCCCCACCTTCTTGGCATGCCTGAGAAGAGATCAGTGGTCTTCTTCAAGGAGACTGATAGGTGGAGGAATAACAGGAATGATGGTGGTGACTTTTGGAATAAGCCAGCCTAGCCGATTATTATGTTATGTTATGATAATTGCACTTATAGAGTCCACGGTTACCCTGGGGTGTCCTGGGGCTAAGCAATGGCTACTGGGAAAAACTGGAGTGCACGCTACTGGGAGAAGAGCCATGTCTTTAGCCCCTTTCTGAAGGAGAGGAGATCTGAGGCATTCCTAAGATGAAAAGGAAGCTCAATCCATGCCCTAGAGTCCCCGGTGATAAAACTCCTGCCTCCCCAATTGACTCTTTTAAATATGGGAACTTGGACTTGTTTAGCTCCAGTAGATCGTAACGTTCTTCCCTGGACATACTATTGGAATTTACGCCTAATGAACTCAGGTCCTGCTCCATTAATGGCCTTAAAGACGGTTCAAAGTGCCTTAAAGTTTGATCTTTGTTTAACCTGGAGCCAGTGCAGTTGCCTGAGCTCCTCTTTTACGGAACCAAATTTTGGAGTTCCTGACAACAATCTGGCAGCTGCATTTTGGGCTAGCTGGAGACGATTGATGTGCTTCTTTTGGGCATTAAGATATACACCATTACTGTAGTCCAAGCATGACATCATGAGGGCCGTTACCACTGTCTTGAGACTGCTTTAGGTCAGGAAAAACTTGATTTTCTTATAATTCTTAGGACCAGAAAGCAGGCCAAGATCACCATACTTATTTAGTCACCCATGGTGAGTTTATTGTCCACCAATACCCCAAGATTTTTGCTCTCCTTTTGGGTATGGGGCAAGAACCAAGGTCTTCTGGCCATCATTCAGGTGTCCACACACAGGGATTATTTCCAAACTTTATGACCTCGGTCTTGCTAAAGTTTCATTTTAGACAGTTGAAGGCCATCCAGCCCGAGATGGCACCCATGCAGTCATGGCAATATGCCACTGTTTCCTTTCCCCCACCCTCAGTCAGAGACAACACTATTTGAGTGTTGTCAGCATAGGAGGTGAGCTGGAAGCCAAAGGATTGAATGACTACTGCCAGGGTTGCCACATAGATATTAAAAAGCGTCGGGCTGAGAGATGAGCCCTGTGACGTGTCAGATAGAAATGATTGCAGGAGTTTCCATGCTCGGCCTTCGACTTCGATATCAGACAGCCGGTCCATCAACACTTCATGGTGGACCGTGCCGAAGGCTGCAGACAGATCCAGCGGGATCAGTATGGCATTGCCTCCCTTATCTACGGCCTCTCTAATTTCCTCTGTGGATTTCAGTAGAGCCAACTTTGTACAATGATCTGCTCTGAACCCATATTGGGATGGGTCAAGAGAGTTGTTAGACTGAAGAAACGCACTGAGTTGGGTGATCATAGCCTTTTCCAAAATGTTGGCAGGGAATGGGAGCCGCGATATCGGCCTGTAGTTGTTAGGATCTTCTGGGTCCAGAGTCTGTTTCTTCAGCAGAGGAAAAACCGAGGCATTTTTCCATATTTTGAGAAATGTGCTAGAACTAAAAATGGCATTTAGCAGGGGTGTAAGTGCTGTTCCGATCACCTTTGGAATTTGCTTAATAACCCGCACAGGGCACGGACCGTTGGGGGATCCTGAGAGGATAGAATTCAGAAGAGTAATCGTTTCTGGTATCCCTAGGGGTTCGAAATGTCCTAATATCAGTGGAGGGCAAGGACTGTTGAGTCTGTTCGTATGTGAGCGCACATGTGCCTTTTTATTACCTTGAGTGAATGAGATGAAAATAATTTCTACTTTTTGTTTGAAAAAGTCGGCTAGTTTGTCACAACACTCTGGATTACCGTGGCTCTTAGGAGTATTCAGGGAGGCCAATTTTTTAATAGTTTTAAAAAGTTCCTTTGAATTGGCTTTGGCTAATGATATTTGCATTGTGAAAAACTTTTCTTAGGCTTCTAGTAAAAGCTGTTTATAAGTGGTAATGCAGTGTTTATACCTTACCCTGTCCGCCTCTGCATACCTTCTACGCTATGCCCGCTCTAATTGCTTACCTGCAAGTTTGTTTGCTCTAAATTCATCAGAATACCAAGGTGCTGAAGGTAGAGCCCATTTAGGAGTCCACTTTTTTCAGGGGCTAAATGGTTGCAAGTTGTGCCTAGCCATTGAGTATAGGCTACTGTGGCCTCTTCCACTCCCAGCGGAAGAGGACGCATTGAACACCTCAAGAAATTTTCAAGTTTCTTAGTGTCCAGTCTTCCCCCGGCCCTAGTTGCAATCTCCTGGGTTGGCTCTATACTGACTAAGTGGCCCCCGTGACTGTTCAATTCAAATTGAATAGCACAGTGATTGGACCATGAGTGCGGGAGAACTGAGGTGCAAACTAAGTCATGGTTATTAGTATATAACCCATATACATCTTCTCAAACGAGTCGGGCTATGGAACAGTGGTGGCTCCTCTGATAAGTGTAAACACGAATACAAAAATTATAATAACTGGGGCCTGGAGGGGGTAGGGGTGGTCTGGGCTGGCCAGTGCAGAGGGCAGGGGACGAGTGTGAAGCACACTCTAAAGCGTGCATGACCGTTCGACTGGCCCAAGAGAGCTGGTCAAACCACCATGCGCACTTCCCTTCCTTCCCCCCGGGCTGCATTACACAGCCTTGTGAGGAACATGCAAAGCCTCCAAGCCCCTGTCTGAGTGCCGAACCATGGCGCTCAGACCAATCACAACGTTGGAGCTTCTTGTTGCAGAGCGGAGGAGAAGGAGGAGAGGCGGCAGCACCCGGCGCCATTCAGGTAAGTGAATTTTTTAATTTTTTGTTTATTTTTTTCACTCACCCCTCAACTCCCCTGCCCCATCACCCATGCTTAGTAGGGGCCTCTAATGCTAACGAAGCAAGTTGTACCCGAAGTAGCCCAGTAAATTTGCTTGAAGAAGAAAACCCAATTTCGAGCACAAGGGGCACTAGAATCCTGGTTAGTGCTTATTGATTGGAGGTGAAATGAGGACAAAAAAATGAAATAGAAGAATTTCATGCACTAGATGTGTGCTGCGTCCATCAGCACGTGTGCAGTGCATGAGCTATTTGAGAAATGAGAACAATTCTATGGTAGTGCCTGCTACAAGAAGGCATTAGTTTTTGACATAATGTCCAGCCAGGCTGCCTTAGTAGAATAGGATGTGCGTCTAAACCTATAGGTGTTTTTACTGATTTGCCCAGTTAATACCCCGGTATTGCTCCCTAGAAGCAAAGCAACACCAACCAGCACAACGTGTTTTTTTGCTGGACAAAAGGGCACCACTTTGCACATAAGACACAAGTCTACGCATGTGTCTTATGTATGATGATAGAAGTGTTAATAAATTAACAAGTTTCCTATGACGCTTGGAAATGAACAACTTCTCTGCTTAACACACCCTTCAGTGAACGAAGTGACATGATATTGTGTGTAAACAAACATTTCCACAGCCTTTTAAGCAATGCACAACAATGCTCATGAAATAATTCAAAAGGATAATTTTTTGTTTGTCAATTTTACTTTTAAAACTTTCTTTCTTTGTGATTTGGATCCTTGGTGACACCCAGTAGGGTTAAGTAAGCCTTCAGTAGCTAGAATAAAGGAAGATACTCACAACAATGCCACTGACTTGTAATGAGGCATCTTTCAGTTCCGCCTGATCCACTGTGCTGGAGAAATACCATGGCTTAACCCAACTGCTGCCTTGCCACAAATTGTAACACACAGTAGACCCAGCTATAATGACTGGCATAATGGGGGACGTGGAATGGGGAGAGAAAGATAGAGAGGGAGTTTCATCTTCTCAGAATATACCCTATCTTGCTTAGACATCTGTGAGACGAGAAAATGTGAATGAGAAATTTGTGAAAAAATATTAGAAGAGGGCATGATGAGAGCCTTAGCAGAGTTCAGGTCCAGAAATATAAGAATCTACTCAGGCAGGCCAGTGAATTTAGAAAACAGATCACCAAGGACTTACTTACTATTTAGGAACATCTTAGAAGCCTGAGAGGCAGGACAAGATGCCAAGGTAATGATGATTGAACTTCTTAAAATAACCACTATTAAAGATTATGCTTCTGTTTATCTTGAAGTTGAAAACTACACACCGAAAGTGACCTTTTAAGATTTTATCTCAAGCATCAGTAACCAAAGCACATTACCGCATTTCTGCACAAGAAAGCATTCAAGCAGAGGAGTATGAGCTTAAATCAATTTAAGTGGACAGTTAATTCTACCTCGAACATTTGGACGTGTGTAGGAAACTGACACAAGGTTGTGGAAACAATAGCAAAGGATGGAAGTTTAAAGATATCTTGTAGCATTGGTGCTGACACAATGTTCTTTTTTCGTGAAAATGATGTTTCTGCACCAGATATAACTCACTTATAACAGACAACGCAGAAGAATTGTTGCTTGAGTTCTAAAAGGGGCAATAATCTTCGAGGTGAATGGTGGAAAAACAATCTGAGTGTAATTGTTGGAATCATATTTAGGTTGTGATAGGAACTATTCAGTTTAGATAAGAGTTTGATCCTAACCAGGCTACCAAATTCCCATTCTACATGCCTGGTGGTCCCCATTGTTTAGAGTTCCATGTTCCCTTTGTTTCCCCGCTGCCCCTTGCTACTCCTCCAGGCTGCCTGACTCAACTTTTAGGCACATATGTGACCCTATCTTTCTATGCTCACTGTCTCTTTCACCTGCTGCCCCCTCCACTGGGCCATTAATGTATACTTTTAGGTGCTTGGCAACCTCCTTCATGCTGCCCCTTCCCCCTGCTGCCACCTTGCTCCGCCGCAGGGTCAGCCACCCCACTTGTAGATGCCTGGCGAGTCTTGTCCTGCTGCCATCGCTGTTCACTTCTTCCTGCACTGCTCCACCGCTGGGACACCTGTCTCCACATCTAGGAACCTGGCCAGACAAATGTTGCCCTCGCTGTTCACTTTTCCCCCCATTAGACTCTGCTCCTCAGCCAGGCTACCAGTTCCTACTTTTATGGGCCAGGCAGGGATCTTCATACTGCCTTCGCTCTCCCTTCCTCCACTGATCAATCAAACTACCGAACAAAAGCGATTCCACTTTCACCGATATGCCTCTGTTTTAGCAGAGGCAGCCCCTGAAGAGGGCCTCGAGGGCCGGCACCATAATGGCCACCAGAGCCCACAAGGAACGGATCCAGTTTGCGCTGGTTAGCGCCACCGGGAATTGCCGCGCGGCAAAAAGCACCTTGGCCCTCTACTCCCCCTCCACAGAAACAAAGGAAAGAAAGAAAGGTGGAGGGGGTTATAAGGCAACGCTCCCCCTGGGCAGCTTACCTTTTACATCAGGGATCTGGGGGAGCGGCGCCAATGGATTTTGAGTGCTGGCAAGCAGCGCGGGAAGAATTTTGAAATGCCCAGGAAGGGTTAGAGACCACTCCACTCCGCTTGTGCTGGTAATCTTGCCTGCTGCCGGCCTGTGTTTGCCCAGCTCACTGTCCCTATTCTCTGATAACCGGGCTGTCTGGGTCCAGGACGCAAAGAGCGCAGTTCCACGATCCCAGTAGAATGGAGGCACTCCTGCGGCCTTAAACTCCGGACAAGCTATGTGTCCCACATCTCGCCGTGATTCCCCCGATGGATGCCCACCAGCAGAGGACCACCACAGTTCCCGGCCGCAACTCTGGCTGGTGAAGCGGGGGAACATCCTTTACAACTGAACTTTTACAACGCGGTACCGTTACCACGCAGGTTTTACAATGAAAGTCGTAACAACGACTTGTGCTGGGGGGCGCTGTAGGATAGGGAATAGTTTAATTTACTATCCCAAATCTTCCCTACTATCCACGGGGACTGGAGTTGCACTAGTAAATTAAACTATTCCACTATCGAGCGTCCCCCAACACAAGTCGTTGTAACTACTTGCGTTGTAAATCCTGCGTGGTAACGGTACGCGTGGTAATACCATGCGTTGTACCGTCATACATCCGGTGAAGCGGAACCAGCAAAGGGGATCACCGGAGAGGCGCAAACCGCAGCAACCCCTCTGGCAGCAGGGATCACCAGAGCGGTGATCAGTGGAACCACCCAAGACGGAGGCAACGCCTCGAGCAACTGGGTATCTACCCAGCTCGCATGACAGAATAAACACAGGAAGCACCCGCCATCTTAAACAGGACGCTGCCAAGCGGCAGGCGAGGTGCAACATCAAAAGCAACAGGGCAGGCCCCTCAGATGGACTTGGAGCCAGAACAGCGGTGCCCATGGGGAGCAGCCATCCAGGAGCAAGACAACTCGATCTGAGGGCGAATGGCGTCAGTGAGGCGGGCCAGCTTTGGCAGACCCGAAAGGAATGAAGATGCCCTCAAGCCTCGATGCCAGTATCAAGTTTGTGCGCAACTGGTAGGTGGTAGATTTGCATCATGGGTGAGCGGCCGCAGGGCGCTAGGCCGAGGATGGTGCAGGACAGAGCATTGTATGTGCAAGTGCAATAGGGATGCTGCCACCAGTATGGTTATATATATATTTTAGAGGCTTTGGGCAGTGGCAGAATGGATCAGGTACACGCTTTAGATGCCGTATCAATTAGACTCTGCTCCGAGCGCAGCTGGGTGTAGGGAGGATATAAAGCAGTTACCGCAGCTGGAGGGTTATGTCCCCAGGCGGGTCTCACTGGTTTCGAAGACTAGAGTAGTCGGGTTACATGTAAAGTGAGACAAGAAGCAGTAACCGTGCAATTAATGAACACTGTGACATGTAGGGCCCGCACTCGGCTTGAAGCATGTTGCTCGCACCGCAACAGATGCTTAATTTGCAGTTGAGGCAATAACAACCTAATGAACACCACGTTTTGCCTAATACACCCCAAAGACTGGAAAGCAACAATCTCTACTCCAATATACAGCTGCAGCCTTTTATTGAAAATTAATAAATAAAAAAAAATATATATTTTTTTAAATGGGCATGAGTCACGGCCCAGCGTGGCTTCAAAAGTTGAAGCTTCCCATCCCAACGGAACACATCTATGCAGAGAAATGCACAACAAAAAGGCACTGCTCCTAAACACCCATTCCGATTTCCATGAAGGTTGCTCACAAACATCACCATTCTCTGCATTAACAAAAAGTTGTGGATGTGTTATTCACTAAATCCTTTTCTCATCTATAACCCACATCGTGCACTTGGTCTCAAGTGCCTTTTATTGGTCATTCCGAGGCCAATTCACTTCCAGACACAAGCTTCAGGATTACACTGCTCGCAAACTAGGCCCAATCTCCAGCAGTCCATAAAGGTGCACCTGGGTACTTGGGAGCTATAGCTCAAGCAGCATAGCCAGTATCTGCAGGAAGTGAACCAGGCTTTTAAATCCAGTTAAAGAGAGATGAAAGCCAATGAGTTACAGAGTCTCATAATGGTTCGCTTAGACTGGAAACACCTTTATATTGAACTTTACAACATATTCAGCTGTTAGAAATTTAAGGGAAACGCAGAGTAGTTTTGTGTGACTTAATAGGTACACAACTAGGACAGAAATGCATCCTCAGCAATATTACTGCCAGGGGAGTCCGCAGCTTGAGGTGTAAAATAAGGCGGAGTGCCGATAATTCATCCTCCCAGGCTAAATACAGTTACGACCATTGCACAATTTAAATAGCTTTGTATGGTGTGTGAAGACCTTGGAGGGAATTGCACTTCATGGAAGGCATCGATTAAGAGATCGCTAAATGCCCGAAATCTGGAGATCCGTTGGAGAAAGTATCGATGATTCCCATAGTTGAGGGGCCCCTTCTGAAACACACTAAAATGTGATCATACTGGAACAGGGCAGCCCTACAGTAATATGAAACTTGGTTGTGTAGATGGGTTTCAGGAATGTGATCTGATAGAGGCGGTGGCACTACTCGCCGAAAGCGCTTCGATACCTTGGCAGGGGCAGGATGCACCATATAAACACAACTACAATATAGCTCGAGATAATTCAAAATTTGCAAACATTCGTGACAAGAATTTTCAATTCTATTAAGGACTAGGAGGCGAGGATAATGCTTTCTCATTTCTTTAATGAAATGCTCAGCAGCCAATAAAAAACAACCAAAACTACATTTCCCATGAACACTAGGGAATGACCATAGAGACTATAGTATAAAAGGTCCCAACATTAGTCCTTCTTCCTCTTTCTTTGTGGAAACAGTTCCAGTCCAAAATGTAATCCCATGTATATTAACAATAACAGTTCCAAACATGCCGCAGAAATCCAAAGGATCTTGAAATAGAAGTCAGAAGAACACTGGGTCTGCAAACCAGGAAACGAAGGAAAACCAGGAGAAAGATGGTCAACATCACTTCTGATCTGAACCTGAAAAAGACACAAAGCCGTAACATCCAAATAATGGAAGATCGTCAAAAGCAATCCAGGGGGGAGAAAACAAGGAGAAATATAATTGCAACAGCAGTTAAACATTGTACAGCACATAACAATGCAAATGAAGTACAAAGGGTGGGATAATCCTCGCCTCCTAGTCCTTAATAGAATTGAAAATTCTTGTCACGAATGTTTGCAAATTTTGAATTCTATGTCAGGACAGGAGGCTCCGATTATGCTTCTTCAAAGCTGATCCACCACCACAGAAGCAACACTATCAATAGGCTTGTAATAAAATGTCTTGAAACTGAATCAGAAGACCAGTCTGAGGCCTTCATAATGTCAAAAAGCGTGACACCCATGGAAAAAGCCTTAGAAGCCATCGCCCCTCGTGCAGAATGTGCACCAAACACAGATACATCAATGCCCGCCTCTGACATAAGCCAACGCACCGAGCGCGCCAGAGTAGCGGGAGTGACAGGGCGAAACGGTTTTTGTAAGGCAATTAATAATTGACCCTGCATGTCTGATCGCAAAGAAGCAGTACTCACCTAATAATCCTTAAGGCACTGCACAACACAAAGGTTGGGATGAGATGGAAAAGAAGGATACGTAATGGAAGTAGTATTAGACTTAGTCCGCTTAGAAAGATGAAAAGTAACACCCTCAGGAGTGAAACATCGACCCGCAAGATCTAGAGCGCGGACATCTGACACACGTTTGCAAGAGACAAGGCATAACAACATTGTCAATTTAGCAGACAGTTGCTTACGGGACAACAAGAGATTGGAAGGCCAAGCCTCCAGGAACCTCAGAACAATGGAAACATCCCATAAAGAGACATATTTAGGAGTGGGAGGCTTTGGAAACGAATCCCTTTAAGCAATTTGGAAATGAAAGGGTGCTCACCCGCAGGTTTTCCATCAATCTGGACATGGCCAGCGGAAATAGCGGAACGAAAACTATTGACCGTCCTATAAGCCAGGCCTGAGGTAGCCAGGGACGCCAAAAAGTTAATGATTAAACTGATATCTGCAGAAACGGGATCAACTTCCCGTTGAGCACACCAATCACACCACCGCTTCCAAGCACCTTTATATCGTTTGTGAGTATTGGGAGACCAGGCCTCACTAATGAATTTGGAAGCGTCGCTAGAAATGCCCAGGATCGTCCAGCGATCCCCGAGATTTGCCACGCCAGCAGTTGAAGAGAGCCGGACAGAATTACGGGATGTGGATCTCTGAGAGGAGCCTGTAAAAGATTCTGCTTCTGGGGAAGAAGGAGAGGCGGCTCGCAACACATCTCCAGGAGAACCGGGGACCACGCCTGAGCCCTCCAGAGAGGAGCAATCAGAATCAGCTCCGCTCAAAATCGTTTGGTGTAAGCCAGAACTCTCGGGAGCATCATGAATGGGGAAAACGCATAGCATAGAGTCGACGGCCATCGTTGAAGAAAAGCATCCGTGGCCAGGGCTAGCGGATCCGGTCTCCAACTGGAAAACTGTGGGAGCTGCGTGTTGAGGCGAGAAGCAAACAGGTCTAGGTGACACTGGCCCCACCGCCGGAGAATGGCACGGAACACACGAGGGTGCAGCCTCCAGTCGCTGAAATCCCGAAGATGTCTGGAGTGCCGATCCGCAATCTGATCGTTGCGACCCGGAAGATACTCTGCAATAACAGTGATCTTCCGCTGCAGGCAAAAGTGCCAAAAATCCTTGGCAATCTCCGCCAACACCTTGGACCAAGTCCCGCCCAGCTTGTTGACATAGCGGACTGCGGACACATTGTCCATTCGGAGAAGAATGCAGCAACGTGTCTGAAGAGGAGAGAAACACCTGATCGCAAACGAACCCGCCAGGAGTTCCAGACAGTTTATATGGAGAGACAACTCCTGAGGGGACCAACGACCCCCCGTCGATACCGGCCCGCAACGGGCTCCCCAGCCCCACTGGCTTGCATCGGATTCGATCACCAATTCCGGCGATGAACCAAACAGAGCTCGACCATTCCAGGCCTCCATATGGTCTAACCACCATTGCATCTCCCATCTCACTTCTTCCGTAAGGGGAATTTGGTCCGAATATCTGAGGCCTTTCCGGAGATGCTGGATCTTGAGCCGTTGCATCGCTCTGTAATGAAGAGGGCCTGGAAAGATTGCCTGAATGGAAGAGGCTAACAGACCTACTACCCGTGCCAACGATCTCAATGACACAGTCTGTCTGGAAATAACAGATGTCAATTCCCTCTTGATGTAACAAATCTTTTGGCCGGGCAACATAAGTTGGCAAGCAACCAAGTCTATCTGGAAGCCCAGAAAATCTATAGATTGAGTCGGAGTCAAGACTGATTTCAGAATGTTGATCAGAAAACCGAGAGACTGCAAAAGTTCGATGGACTACTCCAGATGTTGCAGAAGCCTGAGAGGACAATCCGCCATAAGGAGAATATCGTCCAGATAAATAATCAATCTGACCCCCCGAGATCGCAGATGTTCCACAACTGGTCTCAGTAGTTTGGTGAAGCACCATGGTGCCGACGAAAGGCCGAACGGGAGAACCTGATATTCGTACCAACTCTCCTGCCACTGAAATTGGAGAAACCGACGATGTGGCTTGTAAATTAGGATCGACAGATACGCGTCCTTCAGATCCAGACGGATCATCCAGTCTCCTTCGCGAAGGAGATCCCGTAAGAGATGGATGCCTTCCATCTTGAAGTGTCTGTACACAACCCCGCCGTTGAAGTCTTTCAGGTTGAGAACCAGGCGAGACCTGCCTCCTTTCTTCTCGACCAGAAAGACTGAGCTGGCAAAGCCCTTCAGATGACGGATGGTGGGAAGAATCGCCCCTTTCTGTAGCAGAACTTCGATTTCTTCTGAAAGACAAGTTTGGTCGTGAAGAGAAAAATGCAAATGGGGGGGAGGATGGGTCTGATGCGGAGGGTGATAGAACTCTATCTTGAATCCTTGAACAGTTTCTAGCACCCATTCATCGCTGGAGATCATACGCCAGTTTTGTAGAAAATATTGCACCCTGCCCCCCAACATCACATCGCAAGCATGAAGTAGGCTCACCTGTCGCGCCGGAATCCTGGTAATTGCCTTGCTGTCCTCCAGATCGGCCTTTGCCATACTGTCCCTTTCCTTTGCGGGAGGGGTAGAAATTTGCTCGAGTGGAGTATCCGGTGTCATAACCTCCACCACGCTGCTGTGGGGCTCTACGCTGGGAATGTTGGTGCGCTCCACGGCCGAACGAGCGTCCACGTTGTCGTCTGGCCTTGGCAAAAACCGGACCCATCGCTCGGCGTAACAATGCCTGTGCCTTGTCTATGCCACTGAAGGTGGAGACAAACTTTGTGAGTTCTTTTAAAAAGGGTTGACCGAACAACAGGCCTTGTGCCTCAGGACCCGACTCTGAAGTCGACAGTTCCGCCAATTTCGGATCCAGCTTCAGTAAGATGGACCGGTGCCTCTCTGAAGAAACTGCGCAATTAACGTTACCTAATTGGCAGATAGCTCTCTGCGCCCACTCAATGAGTTCGTCTGGGTCTACAAGAGCCGACGCTTCCTTCGCTTGAAAGCCAAGATCTAGAATCTTGGTAAGAGGTCCAAGCATGTCCAGCAATTTATCCTGACACGACCTCCAGGAACGGTCTAGACCCTTTTTAGGGTCCTTAGAATATTTCTTTAGGTAGGTGACCATCATAGGATCCACCTCCGGAGTGTCTGCCAGATGGTCTGCAAGGTCTGGTCTCGGGCATTCAGAACGGAGCCTGGCCCGAACAGAAGCGTCAAATGGCTGATGAATGCGCGCTTCTATATAAGCCGCCACAGCTGGGGAGGGCAACCAAGATGATGAATTTGGGTGGACAATATCCGCCGGTTCAAAATTCAGCAGAGACGGACGCTCAGGTGCGTCAACAAAATGTTCTTTGCGGAGACGCTTCTTGGGCGGGGGAGAATCCTGACCAGAAGAAGTGTGAGCATTATCCGAGTCATCCGTGAACTGAGGCGCAGAAGACTTTGAAGCCTCAGTTGCCAAAGTTTTTGCCAGCTTCTGGAAGTCAGATTTATGAGGATTTAGAGGTGACTTGGAAGATTTCTGCGAGGCAGGCAACCAGCCCTGCTGCTTAGCATATTGGTTAAGATGGCGCTTCAGAGGGTTTATGGCACGAACCAGCGCCTTATTGACCGAGTGCTGGACACCCTTATCCAGCTCCTCCACCAAATTATATTCAAGAGTATCATTATCCTCATCACCATAGTAGTAGTCATCCTCAGCGTCATAAAATTCCGCCATGGCACCGAAGTGCAACAATTCAAAGCCCACAAGATGACTGTGATAAATATTGAAGTATCAAAGATACCAATCAGGGGGAGTGACAACCCCAAAGCAGGCTACACAGAGCAGGCAGAAAAACCAGACTCAAAGACAAGTAAAATGTGGAGGGAGATAAGCCTGCCAAACCAAATTCACTCTAGGCAGAGCCTATGCACAATAACAATACAACCAAAGCTCTTTCCTGAACTCCGGCGTCGACGAGGTCGAAAGTTCACAGGCTGTGGGCGTGAGCACTCGACAGAACGTCCCTTCACTCAACCGGCGTGAGAAAGAAATTCCCCAAGCCGGAAACAATACAGTGCGCATGCGCGAACTGAAGCCCGTTGAACTCCGGCTCGAGAGCGCTCGCGCTCCCCTCGCGAGCCAGCAACCTCTACTCCCGCTCCACCAAAGGCAACCGGGCACCAGCGGCCAGGCGCAGGGAGGCGAACACACGCTCCCAAGAAACACGCCGCCAACGGACGAAAAAACACAAGAACCGGCAAATTTGAAATCGAAGCAGGAGTGCTCTAAGCATGCACGAGCACCGCGCTAGAAAGGCAAAGCAGCGGAATACAAGGCAAGTGCAATACCACAACAACAATGCATATAAACAGCAAAATTATGAGTATAAAGACAAAGAGACTTAACTGGCTGCGGAGCAGCAAAGAAAGAGGAAGAAGGGCTAATGTTGGGACCTTTTATACTATAGTCTCTATGGTCATTCCCTAGTGTTCATGGGAAATGTAGTTGTTTTTTATTGGCTGCTGAGCATTTCATTACAGAAATGAGAAAGCATAATCGGAGCCTCCAGTCCTGACATAGAATTCTACTTGGAAATATATGTTATGTTGTGGTTGTTTCATGTACGCTTGCAAAACTACTGTGAATTGGGGCAAATATTATGTGCATAGCGCTCCAAATATTCACGCCCAAATACATAAACAAATATGGGCCTTTCGGCAAACTGCATATTGTAGAGGAAAGGCGCTGTTATAAGACTGCTTGTTCAGCCTTCCGTCAACACCTCCGGGGCAAAAAAGGGGAAGCACAACACACGGTCTTATGTTGTTTAGAGTCTGCTGAAATAGAATATAAATGAAGTCTTTAATTAATTAAATGGAGCTAAAGTTGAAGCTATGGCAGCAGCCACCATAAGTGAATCTGCCCCGTAACAATATTAAGTTATTGTGAATGGCAGAAAGCTGGCCCATAAAGCTTGGGAAAACAAACTCCTTGGGCGCACTCTTACGAAGGTTGTTTACATAGGAATTACCGTTGAGCTGAAGGGTGGTGCGCCGTGTTCAGGTTTATAATAGCGCCCCAAAGGGACAAGGGGTGATAGAAACTTCTAGAACGCTCTTCAGTGGGATACTAATTTATAAAGGGGGCAAATGGAGGTGGTACATATGACAATGACAGTGAAAGACTGGGCCCCCCTGTTCTGTGCTTTGCTGATTGGAAAGTGGTATAATCTTCTGTGTTTATCATGGAATGTGGAGCGCTGTGCCTGGTGCATTCTACATTCCAGTTTGGTGTCTATGGTTCCTGACTCTGGTAGTTGCTGTCCGGCTGGCCAGGGGAGTGCCGCACATTCTCTGCTTAGGTGAATCTTTCTTAAATAAATAACTAGTTTACCTTGTTATAACTTTGCGTCTTGACTACGTGTGAACTTACTACATTTTGGGGACGTTCTGGCCAGCATCGTTTTCCTGAGCAGATGTGGCGAAAGAATCCATGCGTGTAATGAAGAAATACCTCATTGCGGAGTGAAGTTGAAGAATAAAACTGCTAAGCGTAAACGGAGCATCCGAGCGACCAAGGGAACTTGTTGTGAGTAACATTTTCAAAACTATAAATCACTTGAAGAAAGTTGCAGAGCGTCCTTGTTTTGAAAGGAGTTAGAGCGGGTGGTTTGCGAGAGCGGTCTCGAGCTGACTGTGCACTAAGTCACACACGCTCGATTGCTCGTAGAAACAACACTGCGCTCATCACGATACTACAACAAGGCCAACTCTCCATCGAAAAAACATAAAAACGATGTAGTAGGCCATTTTAAAAGTCGGAATCTCAAACAACTCCGGTGAGCTAGCAGTTCATAACTACTTGAGTAATCGACATTCCTTCATATAAAGGATAATCTGTGGAACATTTGAAAGGTATTTCTCAACACTAGTTTTTGCATTTGACTTTTCAATGAAATTACTACAGTGCTTATGTAAAAAGCACAACTTGTGTGTTGAAGTATCGACATAAGATTCATCTCAGCACTGTGAACAGGCACTGTGAAGAGCTCAGCATTAAGGATTAAGTTCACTTTACATACCTTAAGACACATTTGTTTTGTTGTACTTTTCTCCCTTTCTACATACACATTATCATATCACATTTATTTATGTTATGTTATGTTATGTTAAATAAATTTCTAAGGTGCAACTAACACCGTTAGGTTTCTTGGCGCCATAATGGAGAGAGCAGAAGAGGGAGCAAAGAGACCAGTTATTTGTAGGATTCAGTGAAAAGAAAAGTTTTAAGGGAGGATCTGAATTTGGGGTACGGAGTGGACAACCTAAGAGGAAGGGGGAGGGAATTCCAAAAAGTGGGGGCCAAAAAAGAAAACTTAAGGCCACCATGTTTCTTCCTCTTGTATCTAGGAATTGATAACAAGGCCAATTGGGAAGACCGGAGAGTACGGGAGGGAACATAGGGGTGGAGGAGGGAGGAAATGAAGAGGGGACCCTGACCAGCAAGGGATTTGGAGATGATACAGCCCAGCTTAAATTTACAGCGGGCAGCTACCGGGAGCCAATGGAGGCTTTTTAGGAGGGGGCGGACGTGTTGATCTCTTGGTAGAAAATGAATCAGGCGGGCAGCCTGGTTCTGGATCAACTGAAGCCTCCTAAGTTGGTAAGCTGGAATACCTACATAAAGCGCATTGGCATAATCAAGCCTTGATATGACTAGCGCAAGCAGGGCCAAAATGAGGGCCTCGGAAGTGAGTAGGCAGGAAATTTTCCGTATTTTCCTTAGTTGAAAATGGCTAGAGGAGAATACTGCGCTAATCTGGGGCGTCATAGAGAGATCACTGCTAATGACGACTCCCAGACTTTTGGCACAGTTAGCAGGGCGGGGTGGGCTGCCAAGGCTAACAGGCCAAAAGGAAGAGTCCCAAGGGTTGGAAGGACCCCCGGCAAGAACCAGCTCGGTCTTGTCGGGGTTGAGCTTCAGATGGTTTGAGCTCATCCAGTTGCTAATGAAGCAGAGGGTGTTTTGGAAGGTGGAAATAGATTCAGCCGAGGAGTCAATGTTGAAAATTAGTTGTATGTCATCCGCGTAATTGAACGCTGTGACATTGAACTGTCGAAGGGCACGGATAAGTGGGGAGAGATACAAATTAAAAAGGAGGGGGGAAAGGGAAGATCCTTGTGGGACTCCACAGGTCAGTTTGACCTGGGCGGCAGAGAACTGGGATAGCCTGACAGCTTGATGGCGTTGGGTCAGGAAGGAGCTGACCCAGGCCAGGGCGGTGCCCTGGATGCCGGCCTCCCCGACACGGTCGACCAAAATATCATGGTCGACCGTGTCAAAGGCGGCCGACAGATCCAGGAGGACCAGAGCCTGGCAGATGTTAGCGTCCGCCCCCCTGCGCAGTTCCTCCATAACAGAAAGAATGACTGCTTCTGTGGAGTGCGCGGGTCTGAATCCAGCCTGCTGGGGGTCCAATACACTAGAGTCTTCCACAAAAGAACTTAGAATGTGAGTAACGTGCGACTCTAAAACTTTACTAAGAAAAGGAAGGAGGGAAATTGGGCGATAGTTGCTCATAATGGAAGGGTCTGCCGAAGGGTTTTTTAGAATGGCAACCACCTCGGCCTGTATGAAGTATCCAGGAACCTCCCCCGTAATCAAAGAATTGTTCAAAAGAACAAGGGGGGGTCTGGACAGGAAGTAAAAGCTTCTCGAAGGGCCGAGGGGGGCAACAATCGCTGGGAGAGCCAGAAGAAACTTTGTGGAGGAGTGATAGAAAGTTGTCCTTTGAGATGGGGGGGATATAAGTGAGAGTGTGAGTGTGAGGATAGCTGGGGACACGGAAAGATGTGGGGACAGGTGGAGCTAAAGTGGAGATGCTAGTTTTGATTTTGATGATTTTATCCACAAAGAATTGGTTAAGGGAGTCGCACAGGGGCTGGGAGGGAAGGGGGGCTAGAGTGACTCTTACCGGGTTGGATAGTTCTTCCACAATAGAAAAAATGTCTTTGGACTTATTGGACGAATTCAGGATTTTACTTGAGAAGTATCGTGATTTGGCCGCAGTAATTGCTACCTTGTACTCCTTCAACCGAGACGAGAAAATCTCTTTCGATTCGGGGGAGTAACCCCGGCACCAGCGTCTTTCGGCCTGGCGGAGACCAAGTTTTTGAGCGCTGAGCTCAGCGGTAAACCACCTTTGGGCATCATGGCCGCGCCTCGTCTTGACGGGTTTTAACGGTGCCACAGAGTCGGCCGCAGAGGTGAGCCAGTGTGTAAGGGTTTCGGACTGAAGGTCGGTGGAGGTGGTAGATCCAATGGTGAGTGGGGACGATGAGCTCAGAAGGGCAGTAAATTTATTAAGATCGGCTTTATTCCAATTACGTGCCAGGAAATTGGATTGACGGGCAGCAGTAATAGGGAAAGACATAGCTAGGGTAAAAGTAATGAGATAATGATCTGACCAGAGACAGGGAAGAATGAGGAGGACAGAAATAACAAGGGAAGTGGTCCAAACTTGATCTAGAATATGGCCTTTAACATGCGATGGTGCATGTATTTGTTGGGTACAATTAAGACTCAACATTAGATCAGAGAAGGCGTGTGAGTCAGAAGTTTCATGGATGTCTGACGGCCAGTAATTAAAGTCGCCCAGGACCAACACGTTGGAATTGTTAATGGTAAGCTGGGTGATCAGGTCGCCAAACTGAATAGAAAAATTAGGCATGGGTTGAGGGGGACGGTATATCAGCACACAAATGAGTGAGGACCCAGGCTGCTCCAGTCTAAGTACGAGACAGTCTGTCGAGGTAATACTGGGAGAGGGCACTGGGGAGAACCTGATGGGGTGTCTGATGATGGCTGCAACCCCGCCGCCCGCTTTACCAGTGGGGCGGTTGGTTTGCAGTATGTAGTAGCCTGAGGGAATGGCTGCCAGGATGTCTGGGGACGAATCGTCTGTGAGCCAGGTCTCGGTCAGGAACAAGACGTCAGGCTGTTCCGATTCCAGAAGGTAGAATATTTCTGATTGATGGCGGACCAGAGACCGGGTATTGAGGTACATCACAGACAATGGGGGAGAAAGGGAGCATGGAGGTGACAGGGTCCGGACCTTGGGGCCCGAAGCAGGAGAACTGTTATAAGGCAAGATAGGGGCGATCTCAGGGAAGGAAGTTCTGGTCGTAAACAGGTTGTGTAGTGCCAGTTTGGAAGCAGATTGGGGAGGGGGAAGGGCGGGGTCGTGAACAGATACAAGGAAAGAACGAGTGTAAGTGGGGGGAGAGACAGAGTGACATGCCCCTTGCCCCGGCCGGCCGCGGACGGGCGCAGACGGGCTTAACTCAGGCGCAACTCCGGCGCGCCTACGTCGCGCCCGCTGCGCTCGTCCGCTGCGCTGACACATGAGGGCCGTTTAAATAGGGGCGGAATGAGGGTGGAGTGTCAGGGCTACACTCCAGAGGAACAAGCCCAATCAAAGATGGCGCCCGCGACCGCTGGGAACCCGCGGTTCCAGACAGCCCCCAGCCAGCAGCTCACCTTCAAAAGTAAGATTCACAAGTTTAACATTGTTGCTCAACTGGAATAGACTATAATTTTGTGTCATACTATTTACCAGCTGGGCTTCTTGGTACTTTTGAACACATAATGGAGAGTCAGAGCTCTATAATTACTCCTCTATTTTTTCTAGCTTCTCCTGGACCAATTCCAATAGAATGGGAAGATTGGCTACCCATGTTCGAAAATTACATTGATGCCATGGATGGTTCCGAATTCAGTGCTGCAAGAAAGCATTACTTTTAAATAATCTAGGAAAAGAAGAGCAACGTATTTTTAAATATCTACCAGTAGCAACTTTACCCAATGGCAATGCAATTGAAGATATGTATGTAGAAGCAAAAAAACGTTTAGAAGTAAGATTTGCTAAGGAGATCAATATTGTTATGAATCGTTACGAATTCTATATGCACAGAGAAGAAGAGAACCAGTCAATAGATGACTTTGTGTCGAAGCTCAGAAAACTATCCTTAAAATGCAAATTTGGCGCAATGACAGACGAGTTAGTGCGAGATCAGCTCATAGTACAATGTAAACAAGGAGACGCAAGAACGTCTTTGGGCAGCCAAGAACCCTTCTTTGAAGGATGCTATAGATATAGCTAAAGTACGTGAACATTCACAATACTCTATGCACGAATTGAGTAAAAAAGAGGGAGTTAACCCTGGAAGTGTCTCTGCAGTCTCTAGTGGAGACTCAGATGTGGCAGCTGTCTCCAGATCAGGAACATTTTTCCAAAGAGGAAGGCAACAATTTAGATCATGCTATAGGTGTAGAAGCTCATCCCATAATGCAGATTATCGTAAATGTCCTGCCATCGACAAAAATTGCTTGAAATGTGGACGTAAATGTCACTTTTCGAATATGTGCAGGAAATCATTCAAACAAAGAGTAGCCATGATAGATGAAAGTAATGACAATCCATCTCAAAATGTATGTTTCACTGGTGCTACTAATTATATACTGTTAGACCCGGCATCTTTGACGTGGTTTCCCCCTATCTTTTTGCCTCTACCTCCTGTATTTTTGATGCTGTGCTGGATTTCGTTTTTGCTGGTTTAGATGCTTTGGGCACTTTGCCACTGCTGTTCAGTGTCAAAGTGCAAGTGCTCCCTGTATACATTGTTATTATGATTGATTAACAATGATTGACATATTTGTGTCACCAAGAAGTCCCTAGTAAAGTGCACTAAGTGTGCCAGGGCAGGTGATAGCAAATGCTACTAGTGGGCCTGCAGCCCTGATTGTGCCACCCATATGAGTAGCCCTAAAATGGTGTCTCAGGCCTGCCACCGCAGTGCCTGTGTGCAGTCTGTGAACTGTCATGTCCTTCTGGTAAGTGTCCCCACTGGCCAGGCCTAACCCTTCCCTTTCTGTACACATTGGTCACCCCTATGGAAGGCCCAAGGTACCCCCTTGGGCAGGGTGGAGTGTATGTGAAAGGTAGAGCATGTACTTGTGCAGGTGACATGCTCTGGTAGTGAATTACAGCCATTTTCGTTTTTCACTATTGTAAGGCGATCTTGCCCCATAGGCTATCATGAGGAATGCTGGCTACAGTGGCTACCAGCATATCTTCCCATGGGAGCTAGATAGGACATAAAACTCTGGTATCCCTGAACTCAGAATTTAATAACACATCTTTTAGGAAAACTTGTTTTTAAATTCTGTGTTTGAGAACAGCACTTTTAGAAATTTGCTGTTCTCTTGTCTGACCTTTCTGTGTGCCTTGACCTGTTTGTGACTTGACTGTCTGAGTTGTGAGTGACAGAGGCTGGGTGGCTCCCAGAGTCTGAGTGGGCCATAACTGGGCTGAATAGCTCCATCTGAATCTAGAGTGGTGGGAGGGGGTAGCACCGTGGCCTGAATAGGGCTGTGCCTACCTTCCACAATGCTGGCTCCACCTCGTGCTGGGCGGCTGACGACCCTGTCCTTCTCTCTGAAAGGAAAGGAGAGGCCAGGAAAACAAAGTGCTCAAGGAACACCCAGAACTGGTTCAGACCGGGCTCAGAGCCCTCCTGCACAAAGGGATCAAAGACTTTTAGGGGTATAAGTATAGGACCCCTGACTACAGAAAATTAGATCATCCTGGAAACAAGACGGAACCTCTGCCAAGGAGAAAGCTGGAAGACTGAAGAAGAAGAACTGCCCTGCTGTGTGATGCTGGACTGACCTGCAGTTGCTTTGCTGACTAGTAGAGGGGAATTACTTTGTTGTGGCTTTGTACCCTTACTTGAAGGGATCTCCAAGGTCCTGTTGTGAGCTGGCTCCCTGTTTTGAAGTCCCAGGAACAAAAGGACTTCACCTCCAGCTTCCCTGAGCTCTTCTGAGAGAGGTCTGTCCTTCCTAGAGTGCTTGGGCCAATTGTGGGGCCTCTGGAAGCAGTACTTGTGTTGTGAAGCTGGAAACCAAGAATTGAGGGACTTTGCTACAGAAAAGTTATTGCATCACTCGCTTGTGGAGCGCATTCCTGACAGTGCGTGGAAATTCCCGCTGATACGAAGACTGAGATTGTCACAGCGCCTGTTGCCACTGCCGGAGACGTTGCATCCTTCGTTTTCGGGAAGATTACCATTTCTGCGAGCATCATCGCAGAGCCGGTCATCGCTGGGTAAGATCGCCACACCGCTTGCTTGCGGACCGCATCACGTCACTGCGAACATCGTCGCAGAGCTATCACATCGAGGAGCTGCGAGAGGAAGATCGCCGCTGGACCGCACATCGTCGCCCCAGAGATCGTCACAGCCCCTACGAATCATCGCATCGTGCCTTTGCGAGAACAAACGTCCTACGGAACCTACGCACCGGAATCCATACAAGTCATTGCCTTCCTCCCCATACAGACAGGATTAATCGCAACACACCCGCTGCTGTAGCGGGGCTGTCGCCAATGCCTCCCCATGGTCTCAGGAGCAACGCATCGCTTGTTTTCCACTGCACCAGCTTCTGCTTTGGAACTTTGTCGCAGTTAAAAGGTACTGTTGGCAAAACGTGACGCAACTGTGAACTTTTCACGCAACTGTGGATTACTTTATCGCAACTTTAAGAACTCTTTCGCAACCATATTCTGTGGATGTTGGATTTTTGTCGTTTTGGTCTTGTGTAGTTTAGATTAAATACCTTTATTTTTCTAAACTGTTGTGGAGTCAGTTTGTGGTGTTTTCACTGTGTTACTGTGAGTGTTGGTATACATTTTTTACACATTGCCTTTGATAAGCCTGACTGCTTCTGCCAAGCTTCCAAGGGGGTGAGCAGAGGTTATCTAAAGAGTGTTTCCTCCTTACCCTGACTAGAAGCAAGGGTCCCTATTTGGACAGTGGTACCTAGAGACCCCCAGTTCTAACATATTCCTTTACAGGTTGATAGGATTTTGAGTGTGGATGATCCCAATGATCATATTGGTAGGAAAAACAGACTTAAAGCTGAATTTAAGATAAATGGCGAAGTAGTAGAACTGATGGTTGATTGTGGTTTCATGTACACCATTATTCTGAGATATATTTATGATAAGTTGTGGCCTAACGATGCATTACTACCCAAAGACATCAATCCAGGAGGATATCAGGGTGAAACTATAGATCTTATTGGTTACATGAAGTCTGTCATCGAATTCAAAGGCAGATCTGTTGAAGGCAAAGTGTATGTTGCAAGAGAAGGTCCATCATATCTTAGGATGGTTGCATCAGTTTGATCTGTCTATTATTATTGATCCAAGAGCTCCAACTCAAGTACTTGTTGTGGATAATCTGTCATTAGAAAAGATTTTGGAAGAATCTAAAGATGTATTTAGAGATGAGTTGGGTTGTTTTAAAGGATATGTGCATAAAATAATTTTGAAACCCAATACAGCACAAAGTACGTAGGACACCCTTAGCAGCTAGGGAAGCTGTTAAGAAAATGCTTCAAGAAATGCTTACTTCTGCGGTGATTGAACCAGTTGAGAGCTCCTCATGGGTTTCTCCAGTAGTTATTAACGAAAAATCTGATGGAAAATGTAGGTTTTCCATTGACCTAAGGTCACTTAATCAAAATATGGTGCTTGACACTTTTCCACTCCCTAATATTAATTAATTGATTTTAGCATTGAGTGGTGGGAAATTCTTTTCAAAACTGGATTTGAAAAATGCGTACCACCAAATTATGTTACATGCTGAATAAAAACCTCTTACCGCGTTCATCTCTATGGAAGGTATCTATCAATGTACTAGGATGCCATTTGGCCTCCGTTCCGCTGCGAGCATATTTCAAAGAATGATGAACGTACTTTTTAAAGGGATGAAAGATATTGTCTACTTCCAAGATGATATTTTAATATTTGGAAACACAGTCGATCAACATAACCATACACTTTGTGAAGCTTATTCAAGATTAGAGAAATGTATGTTTTTGGTGGACAAAGTAGATTACCTCGGTATGAAATTTCAGATCTGGGAGTGAAGCCCAAACAGAATCTTTTAGACACCATTCGGTTAGCTCCTATACCTTCAGCTAAGGACAAATTAAGATCATTCTTAGTTTTAATAGAATACTATTCTAAATTTGTTAAGGATTTCTCGACCAAGAAAGCTGATATAAGATCTCTCTTAAAGAAAGGTGTTAGTTTTTATTGGGGTAATATACAACAAGCTTGCTTTGAAAATTAAAGAATATTTGTGAACCAGAAATGTTCACACCATTTGACACTAGATGTCAAACAGTGCTTACTGTTGATGTAAGCGCTACAGGTCTGGGTGCTGTTTTAGCACAAATTCATAAAAGTCAAGAAAAGACTGTGGCATTTGTATCAAGAATATTAACTTGCTCAGAAAAGAAAACTATTCCGTCATAGAACGAGAAAACTTTAGCCGCTGCCCGGGCTTGTGAATACTTTAGGATCTAAGTTCACGCTAAAATCAGATCATAAACCTCTCATTAGAGTGTTGTTACCAAGTGGTGATGCAAAATGTTCAGCTAGATTAGCTAGATTAGCCTCTTGTCTTCAAGGAGAAGGTGATGCTCCTGTTTCTGTTTCCTTCTGGTTCTCCTGTTGTACGTCAATCAACAAGAGAGGTAAGACTTTATAGAAATCGTCATCCTCCAGGTTACCTAAAAGATTATATTTGTAAATAAGATGCTTAGTATCCATACTTGCATTTTAGATATGTGCATTTTAGTTATAGCTTGCCGAGTTAATTTTAACTTGTATTTTGTGTATGTTATTCAGCAATGTTCTACAGTTTTATTGTTATCACATTCTCTTTTCAATTTCTTCTTCATTTAATTGTATAAGAGAAGAGGATATGTTATAATCTTCAGTGTTTATCATGGAGTGTGGAGCGCTGTGCCTGGTGCGTTCCACATTCCAGTTTGGTGTCTATGGTTCCTGACTCTGGCAGTTGCTGGCCAGGGGAGAGCCGCACATTCTCTGCTTAGGATAATCTTTCTTAAATAAATATCTAGTTTACCTTGTTATAACTTTGCCTCTTGACTACGTGTGAACTTACTACAGAAAGGTTAACATGGAAGAGCGCTTAAACTTGAACAACAATCTCCACTGCAATTTCTAGTATCTTGACACCCTCCTAGACAAGCATCTATGTTTTGAAACGCCAAAAAGCCATACAGCCTTAGTCATCTTGGTCACCCCGGGCCCGCCTGTGGGGAGGGGGCAGTCTTAAGAAACAACAGCGGTTAAACGACCCTGCGGCTGAGTTTCTTGTCTGACTGTCATGTTCTCAAAACAAAAAACAAAAAAAAACACTGGTGAGGTCTGAGCCTACAGACAGGAGGTCCTAATTTTGTTTCAGCTTTTGGCTCTTCATTTAGTAGCCCAGAGGATTAACCCACCGGCTGTGTAGAGCGTATGCAAGCACAGGCAGACTGTTGAAGCCAAAATGAGAATAACAGCCCTGGGGCATGCCGCGCAGTAAGGAGGCACTGGGCACCGTCATACCATATTATGGAGGCATGGGGAGGTAGGTGATTAACCGAGTACGGACAGCGACCGCCTGGTATTACATAAGAATGACACCTGCGCACGTGGAATCAGTAATGAGTCATAGGAAATCCCCCCCCATATGAAGGCTGTTGGACATATGGGGGCCTCCTGCATTCTAAGTAGCGCCCGCAGTTGCCCAGCTCAGTGCACAGAGGGCGTACATCATACCAAATAAAACAACCAAAAGGGTAATAATAAATGCCACTGAACAGGTTGGACCAGTAATAAGACAGAGGTCATCACCCCCTCCTTATTAGGAGAGTAATCTGTCCAAAAAACAGCAGTACCAGGGATGCGGGTAACATTAAATATATGGTTTTCATCGCCAAGGTTCCCTGGGGTGCTTGTACTTACCGCGAGGAAGTCTGCAAGGGGCATTGGGGAAGTAGAGGATGTTATCTGGTAAGGTATGTGGTATCACGCCTCCATAATCGGTATCTGTCTCCCAATTTTGATTTCATGTATGACTCATGGTGAGAGGAGACAGGGCTGTAAGACTCCGAACAGGACACAAACGTGCTACGAAATAATGATGAGGAAAGAGCAGAGCACACCATGGTGTTTGGGGGAAGATTGCTATCAAACCTTATCAGACGTCAGCCTCCCGGAGACACAGCTAGAGGTGGGTATCCAAGCGCTTGAGGGGAACAACAGCATGGGCAGAAATAGCAACGGAGGTGCAAAGAGATGACACAGGGTAGGGGGAGCCGCAGGAAGACGGAAGCCTCCCTGGCAGCATGGCAGAAACAAATGGTGTATCGGTTTGGTTATGGAAACACACCGACAGAAGGCCACTCACTCTGGGATGCCTCACGGCTGGGTGAGTATGCCTGGCAAAAAATCCGGGTAGCAAATAGAGACGGCGCTCGCAGCCCCGCCCCCGTCTGACGACAGGGCACAGGAGAGACTACCAAGGACGCGAGTTGTGGCCTGGCTCCAGGGAAAGGCTACCGCCCACACGCAAAGGGGCGTGGAAAACAACAAAGAACAGTATACGAGCTGTCAGGGTGATTTACTACCCTAGGATATGCAAATGAGCAAAAGACAAACCAATGATTTATGGCCAGCCGATGATTTATGGCTAATGATTTATGATGCCCATGCAGAATGATTTATGCCAACAAAATGATGACGGATTTGTGACAGAATGATTTATGACATCCCAAGGATTTATGACCATGATTTATGGCTGCTGATGTATGATGATCAGGCAGAGTGATTTATGACAACAAAATAATAGCCGATTGGCTGATGATTTAAGATGCTCATGCAGAATGATTTATGGCAACAATATGATGACAGATTTCTGACAGAATGATTTATGATACCCGATGATTTATGACCCATGATTTATGATGTCCAAATGTCACTGAGTGATAACCAATTGTGATAATGTATGATAATGATTTATGACCCAGGCCTAAGAAGGTGTCCAGGGGGAGTAGTACAAATATGACGTACGTAAGGAGTAATAAAACTGCGGCCAACAACCACCACAAAAACAATGACTGTTGGCTGTGTGTAGTAATACAGATACACAGGTATGGAACGGTTTCTGGAATGGGCGCAGTGCGCCTGTTATAACAGAGGCCGCCCCCAAAGGAGGCCTTGAGGGCCGGTGCCATAACAGCTGCCAGAGCCCACAAGGAACGGATCAACTTTGCGCTGGTTAGCGCCACCGGGAATTGCTGCGCGGCGAAAAGTGCCCATGGCCCTCTCCTCCCCTCCCCAAAACAAAGGAAAGAAAGAAAGGGGGAGGGGGATATAAGGCGACGCTCCCCCTGGGCAGCTTACCTTTTACATCAGGGTGCTGGGGGAGCGGCACCAACGATTTTGAGTCCCACTTACCCACACCTACAACAGCAGCGTTGCAGTGCTGACAGGGACGAAAAGAACTAAGGGTGCAACAATTAGCGATGGAGACTTACCAGGTGGTGTGTAAGAGTAAGGCTACTCACTTTGGCATTCCTCATGGCTGAGTGACGTGATTAAGCATGGGCGAATTTTGCGAATCTGGCGTTCGCGAATTTTGCCAATTTGCGAACTCGCAATCCGCAAAATCCGCAAATTCTCGCGAATTTGCTGAATTTTTTTTGTGTTTGCAAGGATTTCTGCTAGTTCGCAAGGATTTCTGACAGTTCGCGAGGGTTTTGTAACAGTTCGCAATTGCGAACTTACATGTCAGCTTGCAACGGTCACGATTATGTTGTTTCTACGTCTGGTTCATCATCACAGGTTCCCAGCACCCTCTGTTTCACCCCTGCCACCCTCTGTTTCACCCATGCCACCCTCTGGTACATCAATGCCACCCTCTGGTTCATCATCACTGTAGATTATGGGGGTAAAAAGCAAGCACACCTGCCTGCTTCAACTGACATGAATTAATTTGGGGTTGATTTATTATTGTGTCACTGTTTTAAAATTCCAGTCTGGCACCTGCTCCTTTATCTGTAATTTGCTTTCTGTTGCAGTGCAATTTTTTTTTCCAGGACCTTTGTGGCCTACTTGTAGCTATTCTATGAGCCTGCCGTGAGGGTCAGAGCAGGGTCATACAATTGTTGCAACTAGCAACTGAACTCTGGAGGGGCCCTTGTCAGGAAGCACTCCAGGGAACGGTTACTAATGATGAGTTTGAACTTTTGAACCTGCTTTCACTTTTGCAAAACTCGTTTTTCTGCAGAACAGCATTACAGCAACTGTAATGCCCCACCAAGCTTATATGAGAAAGTTGATTTCTAATCCAAAAGTTATCCAAAGAAAATCAAAAGGCCTCAAATACAAAAAAGTGCAGGCAAATGTCAACCTGAGGAGTTATTCTGATAAAAATCATCATTTTCAGAAGGTCTATGCTGCTTGCTAGTAGATTTCTTGTGCAGAATTGCAATTTTTGTAATTTCGCGAGTGCGAGATTGTTGCTGCCCGCCGCACCTACATGTTCGCAATTGCGAACTTACACCGCAAAGAAAAAAAAATCCGCTGCGTGCGAATTTGCGGATTTTCGGTAAATTCGCGAGCGTTCGCGGATTGCGAATTTATCAAAAATCCGCAAAATCCGCGAGGTAACGGATTTTCCGCCCATGCTTAGACGTGATGCCATTCACTTTGGGATGCCTCACGGCTGAGTGAAGTGGTCTAACAAATGGGGTAGCAAACAGAGACAGAACTCACAGCTCAGCCTCCACCGGATAGCAGGGCACAAAAGAGTTCAACATGGTAGCGAGCTGAGGCCTAACTTTGGGAAGAAGCTACCCCCATGCGATATGAGCGCAAAGAGAGCGCAAACCTAGCCAAAAGGAGCGGAAACAAAAGGTGTATTGGTTTGGTTATGGAAACACACCTACAGGGCTGTGTGTAGAAGGAGGGCCACTTACCCTGAGCTGCCTCACGGCTGGGTGAGTACGCCTGAAAAAAATCCGGGTAGCAAACGGCGACGGCACTTGCAGCCCAGCCCCCGCCAGACGGCAGGGCGCAGGAGAGACTAGCAAGGTAGCGAGTTGTGGCCTGGCTTCAGGGTAAAGCTACCCCCCACATGCAAAGGGGTGTGGGAAACTACAAAGAACAGTCTACGAGCTGTCAGGGTGATTTACGACCTATGGATATGCAAATGAGAAAAAGACAAACCAGTGATTTATGGCCAGTTGATGATTTATGACTGATTTATGATGCTTAGGCAGAATGATTTATGCCAACAAAATAATCACAGATTTGTGACAGAATGATTTATGATACCTGATGATTTATGACCCATGATTTATGATGTCCAAAGACACTGAGTGATAACCAATTATGATAATATATGATAATGATTTTTGACCCCGGCCCAAGAAGTTGTCCAGGGGGAGTTGTAAAAATATGACGTACGTAATGAGTAATAAAACTGCGGCCAACAACCACCACAAAAACAATGACTGTTGGCTGTGTGTAGTAATACAGATACACAGGTATGGTACGGTTCCTAGAATGGGCACAGTGCGGCTGTTAATAAAATATTGTGACTTCCAGGCTATGAGCATTGTGTCTTTCCAATTCTAATCTGTCCATAGGGCCTGCTCTTTTCCAAGGGGAGTGTGCTGTGTCCCTTCAAAGACAGCTGTCTCATTTGGCAAATCAAGGCCACCAGAAGACTGATGTGAATTTGTGATGACAAAAGCACAATTTTAAAAGACAAGGGAGGCTCTCTTACAGGAACGCAAGGGAGAGTAGAGAAGCAGAGCATTATGACCAGCAAGCAGACTGCACATTTTGGTGATGGGGCCTTACCCATACACTGAGTCACTGTGTCATGTGACTTGATTTGCAAATACCATTGGCCAAGTAGCTTTCTTTCCGCTCCCTTGGAGCGTGGGAGTACTGTCGGCATGGACATCTTAAGGATTTTAGGGGCCCTGGGCCAAAGTATTTTGGGGGCCCCTGTTAGGATCACTTTGAATTTATAATCCAGTGTCAGCTCTTTATGCCATCTTTGGCCAGGTCACTGTCAGTGCACAGGCACAAGTGTCAACATTCTTAATGTGTTTACATCTAATATTCAGGGATGGTGAAGTGTTTTCAATATTGTAACACAGCAGCAGTTAACCAATAATATTGCAAATAATCCCTGTGACACCATTCCATTTCTCATATGTGAGGTCCCATTTTGATCTAAAATAAACTTTTCTATGGATGTGGCATGAAACAGAAACTCATTTTCTACAAACTATCTGTGATAGATTCGAACACATCAACCACATTAAAAATAAATTAAAGGAAAATGGTGTTTAAAAGGAGTTGGTCTACCCACTAGGGCGGTCGACCTCGAATCTGGGGAACTGGGGTTTAGTCTCGGCCACGACGCTAAACATCCTGTGATTCTGGGCAAATCACTTAATCTCCCTATGCCTAACAAAAAAAATAAATGCGTCCTCATGTAACGCAACTGGTGCTATGTAAAGCGCTCTGATACCCGATACCTTCGGGGCAGGTTCACGCTATATAAAACTCAGTAAAAAAAAAGAATTAAAAAAAAATCTGTTTCAGAATCATTCAAGGTCATCACGGCAGGACTTTGTGGAGAACAGAGCCAGATCTCTCAGGGGGCCCACATAAAAGGCTGGGGCCCTGAGTCAGAGCCTACTTTGCCCATGCCTTAAACCGTCTCTGGCAGCCTGCCGGACTTCTGCAACACAAGGTCTGCACAAGCATACATTTAGCATACACATTTTCATTAGGGGAACTGCTAAGCTCCAAAGACAGGGCTCGTACTCTACTGATATTCTGGGATCCTTGCAGCATATTTGGGGCTGTGTCGTTTTCGCAGAAGCTCTGAAAAGTTAAGATTTCTGAAACAAGGTTTGTAGGTGAATAGATTAATAACAATCTAGATGGACACGGACTTCTTTTTACACTACCTTTTATTTACAATGTTATTGACATAACACGTAGTGCCTATCCTCCACCGCAGTCTCCTATAGGACACATCATTTCGATACGAGTCCCCCTGTGACAATGTTTCTACGCAATTAAGTCTTTCTCTGAAAATATATTTCGCACATGACTGGAAATACAATCGTCTGCTTAAATATGCCCTCACGCATGGAGTTTATTATGAATCAGTGTTTCCCATCCCAGAAAGGATCTATAGGTGTTAAGCCCTGGCCCCATCTGACACACACTCAGAAAGTGTCTATTTTGTTGAACCCCAGTTTTGCTAAATAGAAGAAGTGGTTTGATGCAGAGATCATCCCTCCTACACGGAGAGAAACATCTTATACAGAATCCAGGTTTTTTTTATTTTGATAATGCACTGTCGTCTCTAACCAAAGCCCGAATTCAGCAAGCATTGACAACGTCAATAGTGCTGGTTTATTATTGCCAGTGCCTTACTCGCTTATCGGCTAGTGTGTGTCTGTGTGTGCGCGGCATTTTTGATGTGCAAGTGTTTGAATGCAAGAAATAGTAGATATCTTGATCAACGGAGACTTCAGTGCAAGATGGACTTATTCAGTGGATGGGTGAGGAGTGAATGAATGAATAAATAAACGGGTTAGGTAATGTATAAATGTAGAAACCAGACGTATTGGCTTCGCCATTACTTGTTTCGTGCTTTTTATCATACACGCAAAAAGAGAGTCGCTGTTTGCCGTTTATAGGACATATCAGTTGGGCACTTGGAAGCTCGCCATTTTTTGTTTTTTGAGAAGGCGATTTGAATCCCTTACAAATATATTTAAATGAACATGACGTGGAATTTCAGTTTACTCCACTTTCCACATCTTGCGAAACTCGTTCTCTTTGTCTGAGTCTGCTACGTGTTTAGTGGTTTTCAAGGATCCTAAAACAGGACTTCATAATTACTACCAGCTGCAAAAGCAGCCTTACATTTGCTGAGATGGTTTTAACGACAGAAGGGGCGAGTGAGAGAGAGCAATTTATGCACTGCTATATCGTTTCTTTAACATGCCTTACTTGGTCCTGAAATATAATTATGGTTGGTTTTACTAGAGTCTCATTTCAACAGCTACTAGCATTAAAACTTTCATATTTGGTTTTTTTGCACACGTAAAAAAGTTGTACAGAAATAGCCTTGATTTTTACCACATGCTAAAAGATTCTATTGGTGGCATGTGGCGTGTGTGTGGTTGTTGTATGGATGGGCAATGGAAAATATGTTACATTTTATCATTTTAACAGAAAGCTAGATATGTATCCTGAAGGAGGGCTTTTATTTCTGATTTGGTGTAATTATATTCAGACATTTTAAAGAAAGTAAGGTTTAAAATGTATAGATCGCTGATGGACTCCCGCGGTATCCAGCAGTACTCCTGCGGGGGAAAAAAGGTCAGAACAGGCAATCAGACCCAGAAAACATCCTCAACGCTGCATTATGTGATTGGGGGCTGCCATATGAAGAAAAGTGTTACGGCCACCATTTTATGACTTGAGGACTCAGTCCTCGAACCCTGAAAAGCAAAACAAATAAAGCATAAGGGGCTAGGGTAGGGATACCCTGACCTCCTAGCCCTTGTGGATAGGCCCCAGAGGCACCCATCCTGGGGTCAAACATTAAAACAAAATCGTTGGGTTTGCTGCAGTCCCCCAGGACTCCACGGCATCCAGTGTGTCCCCCTACGTGGTCATGGGTGACTGCTGTGGGACTTTCAAAAATAAAAATAAAAATGGTCAAATAACTGACAACCCATCCCTGCTGCCAACACCTCTGTGCAGTGCACACTAAAGGGTTGGCCACAACGTATCATAATAGCATATTACTTTGCATAAAAAACACAAAAATGTACTGAAAAAAGCCAAAGGTTAAACTGAAGTTTATGTGAGGAAGTTAGTGATATTTTAACTTATGCTAACTTAGAAATTCACAGAAAAAGCACTATTGTTTAAATACTAGAAAACCAGATAAATTCGCCAGTCAAACTGTCATATATATACATATATATCACCTATTGGTGGTCGTGAGTAGTTATGAATAGGACTTAGCTTCCATAGCAAAAGCGTTTTTTGTTCTCCCAATAAGTTTGCCACTATTTGACAAATCTTTATGAAACTTTCAAAATTAGTATGACAGTCAGTTCAGCTGGTATCTTGAACGTTTCGGGGTGATTTGTCAAGTGGAGGCCAAGAAAAAGGGGGGTCTCAAATGTATTTTCCCCATGCAAATTCCCGTATACAGCCTGAACGGAATTACACCAAAGTTGGCAGAAAGGTAGCTCTTGGTCCAGAAAGCAACCCTTTTGTAAATTGGTGTAAATTCCGCCAGTAGTTTTTGAAATATAAAGGGAAACCAAATTTGTATATCTAGGAATGCGGATCCTACAGGCCCTGTGCTGAAATATGATTGGCTGCAACACTTAAATCAGAGAGTGTTGGCAGAAATCTTCGGACTCGGCTTCAGCTGAGTCCCAGAAAAAACTGTTAAATCAGAGAAAAGGGTGCAGGTTAGCAATACCCTGACCCCCTACCTCTGATCCGAGGACTGTCTGGGACCTCAGCAGGGCTGAAACACATTAAAAAAAATATTTGGGCAAAAATTGTGACGGATTTGCGACTCCAACGAAAAGTTTAAAAAACAAGCATGGGATCCCACGCTTGTTTTGAAAGAAGACCAAGGTGGCCAGGTTCCGGGGCATTTTTATTACTAACGGTACTAACGGTTCCCCCCTCCTAAGGCTCTTGGACCCCTGGGGACCACCATCTCTCCGGGGCTTTATTTATCAAAATGGACGGGGTCACAATGACCCTCCTCCTGGGCTTCAGAAAAATTCCAGGGAGCACCACCTCTCCAGAGCTTTACGTTTAATAATGGAGGGGGCTGTACAGACCCCCCTCCAGGGCTTCTAGACGTCTTGGGGAACACCATCTCCCCAAGGCAAAAAAAAACCAATTAGCGGGGTGCACGGACTCCCTGGACCATGCCAACCACCACCTCCCCATCGCCTATAAAATATATAATACTGGGAGGGGAGCCGCACAGCCCCCCTTCTGAGCCATATACAGCCCTGGGGGCCACCACGCGCCTGAGGCCAACCAGTGACCACGGATGGAGGAGGGCCACATGGCACCCCTTCTAGAGCAATTAATGGCAAAGGATGCTGCCACCCCTCCACCCCCACCCCCCGGGCTAGCTCTCGAGCTGTTTGCTCTAACTTGGTGGGAACTGTGACCTCTCTTGCCATGGCAGAGAAAACACCAACTCCACTCCCAGCAAGTGAAGTGGAAGTGGTCAAAGCACTCCCGCTTGCTGGTAGTGGAGTTTACATCTGTTTCCCCAAACAGGCAGGGGAAGAGATGAAACAACTGCTCCCACATGCAGGGGCTGCATGTTTAGCAGCTCCCTGTGTGTGAGAGCAATGCCGGCTCCCACTGGAGGCAGGGAGCCAGTGAATCCCAATGTTGCTATTGGGATGCCATGGGTGCTACACCATTTCAAGGCCTGGTCCCGGGTGATGGGGTCCATGGGCTAAAATTGGCCCTGGTAGGGGGGGCCATGTGGCCTCCCTTCCCCATTGAAGTATGGATGGGCCCCGGGAAATAGGTAGCCATGGCGTAATTTGGCACAGGATTGGGGCTGTGTGGCCCCTGCACATTTAATTGTGTCTGGGTCCTGGGGATGGGGAACCCAAGGCAAAAATTGGATAGGAGAGGCGGCCATGCATTGCCCCTCCTCTTCTAATATTTGGCTGGGCCTCCTCACCCACCTTATTAGTATGTAAAGGTCTTCCTGACTTTTGTTAGGATGATGGACAGCTTACCAAAAGGACCCCGGGGTGTTTTCTACTGATTTTGTGTCCAAATTCGAATTTGGAATTAGAAGTTCTTACAAAGTCCCAAACAACCTTTTTATTGCATATGTCACCCCTAAGGTCTGCCCAAGGTACACCAAGGTAGGGTGCCTTGTAATAGAAAGGAGGGAAATTATAAAATATGTTTTATATGCCCTGATGAAGGGAAAACAGACAAATTAATTTTTCTCCATTGCAGTCCATCGACTAACGTGGTAAAGCTTTATTGAGCCTATATAAAGTACAACCGAGCTAGCAACATAATTCAAAGTATCAAAATAAAGGTTACCCTAAATACAACAACTTATTATACCTATTGCAGGAAACCGGTAGTAGAACTTGTTTTCCTGAAGTTATCTAAAACAGCCTTTCAGCAGCCTCTTCGGATTGTCCAGCCTTTGACAAACTAAGCCAAGCTGCTCCCTGATTAGGTGTGAAGAGACCAAGGCGTTGAAACAATGCATCCATCTGGTGAGACAAGATCTGCTGACTGCAGATGTCAGGGCAGGAAGGGGGCTCAGGAGATACACTGATCTACAAAGGGAGAAGCACATATATCTCAGGACAAAGGCCAGCCCCCTCTTCTTTAATAATAATAAATGAGTTTCTAAAAGTGCTTGGTTATAATAGCTAGTAAGTCCCCGCGCTGACCCCCAGCTACATAAGAACCTCTCTAATTAGATTAGGCAAGGGGCCGGAAGAGAAGTGTAGGGAAAAGTTGGCCACACCTATTGTAAGGGCTAGCCAGACCTGAACTCCAAGGTGAGATTTTCTCCATGTTGAATTTTGCTGAAATGTTCATTCTGGGACAGAAATAGCTCACATTTCTGAGGAAGTTGTCATGACAGGGTGACAACTTGAACCCCACAGTTTGGGGTGCCCCCCTCTTGACAGCCCAGAATCAGGAATAAGTAATAGCAAGCTGCAAGAACACCTCAGATCCCTGCCTGAAACATCTGGAGAAGAAGGACTGCCCTGCCGGACACTTGGACTGCACAAAAGAGGACTTAATTCAGTAGCACTGCACCTGTTGTACTCTAAAGGTTCAGCACAAGAAGGACATTGCCTTTCTTCAAGGATAAAGAGTAGACTCCCAGAGCAAAAACAGGTAGACAAGTGCTGAAAGAAGTCACCTGCAACATTCACTACAAGGACAACTCCAGCTGACCAGCTTCACCTGGATTTTCCTGGATTAACCACGTGCTATGTGGGAGTTGAAATCCCAGATATCAAAAGGCAAACCAGAGCTTCTGAACCCTTGACTGGTGCTGTGGAACCCTCTACTACATGAAGGAACCTTCAGAGAATAACTTCTCTAAAATTTGGGATCTTTTGGCAAAGTTTTATGAAAAAGCTCCAGAGGAAGACAGGCATTGACGACGAGAATCTAGCCAGCGACATCAAACCGCGACTCAGCCTGACCACGCAGGTTTGCCCCGATGAATCTCCAGGGCTCCCCACAATTGACGATGAAGACAAAGACCACAAGGACTCACCAAGGAATTGCACTGTAGTAGGCTGGATTTGTCAAATTAAAATCTGGATCCGAGGACTGGATCACTGGAGGTCAAGAAAAAAAGCTAAAAAAAAGTGATTAAGTCAAAAGGTAAAACTTGATTGGACCCAACCACTCATCGTATCTAATACGCTCTCCATTGCAGTCGGCTTAAAACATTGACTTTGTCCGGTCCAGCGTTACCAGATAGTTGTGATTGGTGCTATACACTTTTAGGTGCTAGAAGAGCATCTTTTTATTTAAACTTTAAAAATCCATATCTCTGGTTCTCAACATTGGACTTTTGTCGTTTTGGTGGCATTCTAAAGATAAACATATTTTCTATTTGTATCCTTTGATGTTGGATTTTTATTGTGTTCTACCTTTTACTTCTTTACTGTTTTGGAGATATTGAGTGCGTTACGCACCTGTCTTCTAAGTTAAGCCTGACTGCTCATCATATCTTGTGGGTTTCACTGTGACTGCCAGTCTTGAAAAAGCCCTTGGCTAAACTAGCCTCACAGGCAAAACATGTGCCGGCTATTGTCTCTTTGTTTCATTTGAGTTCTTTGGATCTGTTTCAAATAAATTAATATACAAATCAGAGAATGCATTTTGGATTAGATTACTACAGGATATTGTAATCGAATTCTTGGACATAATTTTTCTCCATCTCTACTTCTACCAAGTTGCTCAACATAGTGGTTCTTGGGTGTAACCACTTGAGGGAGAAGTGCCAACCACACATTTGGGCCCTGTCCCTGTCTGTTGCCGGAAATTCCGGACAGTGTCCATCCACTCATCGACAACCACTTTATCAAAACTGTCCAGGAATACAGTACGGTCAACATAACCTGGAATCTTTCCCGATTCCTTAAAGAACACGATAGTGAAGCCCCTGCTGAAGAAATCAAGTTTGGATAAGACATATCTAAAGAACTATAGACTTATTGTGAGCCTACCATTCCTAGCCAAAGTGATCGAAAAGGCCATGAACCAACAGTTGGTTGAGTTCCTGGAGAAACACCACTTACTGGACGAATCAAAATTTGGCTTTCGAAGATATCATGGCACTGAAACCGCCTTAATCAAAGCTGCAGATGACATCAGGACAATTCGAGATCAAGGTGGGACAGCTTTCCTTGTACTGTTAGACCTATCGGCGCCCTTCGACACGATCGACCATAAGATCGTTGTCGACCGTGTCGAAAAGATGGGCATTTACTATTCAGCGAGGAACCTGATTGCATCCTTCCTAGCTGATAGATCACAGGCAGTCACTCTGGGCCCATATCAATCTGCCAAATTGTCATTACCGTGCGGGGTTCTTCAAGGCTCATCCCTAAGTCCGACACTATTTAATATCTATGTGTCAGACCTTGCTAATGTCATCAAAGCTTATGGGATGAGCGTAACCTCCTACGCTGATGATACCCAATTGGTGATGGCCATCAAAGACAACGGACTTGAGGTGGCAGACCGATTTCAACAAGGAATGCTAGCAATCAGTGAGTGGATGGCATCTAATTGCCTTAAGCTAAACTCCGATAAGACGGAGGTGCTTATCTTTGGACCCCTTCGACCAGAGTTGTCGTCAACCTGGTGGCCATCAGCCATGGGAGAGCCTCCTAGGCCAGCACTTAAGGTAAGGAACCTGGGAGTAACATTCGATGTGGACCTAAATTTTATGGCACACGCGAACAAGGTAGCGGCAACAGCCCATCATAAATTAAAACTGATCAGGAAAGGGGGCGTGGCTTGGGTGCCGCGCAAGATGGACGGCTAGGTAAAGAGCTCCTTCGTGCCGTATCACCTCCTTCTGGCTTCCCGGCGGTGAAGTGGGCTATTTCTGTCGCAACTCACCGGATTTCTCAACCGGAACATGGTGTGAGCAGTTTGTACCTTTTGGAGCCTTTTTCGGACCTTCCCTTTGGTTTTGAAGTCGGAGACGGGAATGAGATGCCGAGATCCGCCATTTTGTGCAATACCTCAGCGTCAGCGACTCCTCTGACAAACTTCTGCCCTTCCGATTTTTGAGAAGACTTTCCTCATTTCGGTGCCTGCATTACACCGACAGCTCTTGGAGGTGAGCGTTGGGGGTTATTTCATGGCTCTCGCCGCCCTCGTTGTGTTCAGGCGCGTCTTTCACCTTGAGGTGTTGCAGCCGCCATTTTAGGATTACCGTGGCTGATTTGAAAGTCGCGGTTCCTCTTTTTGGCGAATTATCTCCACCCTGCCACACGCCTCCTTTACTAATGTGGCTGTGACCTCCTGCTTCACACAGATATATGTCTGCGACATGTCCTGAGGTCAGTGTTATATGACTGTCCATGCGTTATTGGTTGCTGTGCCATGCGCACGTTCTTTTCTCTGAGGGATTCATGCCTTTTGCTCGATACTTTCTTGGATTTTATAGTTGATGCTGTTATAGTGAACATTATTTTTAATTGACTTGCTGTATGCTAACCCACTTGAGGCTCTGTATGGCTCATTCTGGATGAACATTTCAATGCTTTCGACGTATCAGCACCTTTGTCATTGATATTCAGGTGGAGTGAAGTCCCTATTGTTCACTGTACGGAGTTTCTATTTACATTCCTTTGCCAGGTGTTTCCTCTTGATTCCATTTCATCTATGGTGCGGTTGCGCAAACCCAAGTTTGTGTTTAAATCCTCTGAGAGGATTCCTGTGAGTTCTTCCAACTTGAGTGCCTCCTCACAATCTGTCAAGATGTCGACTTCCGCCACTCAGCGCTCTTCCTCAGGCAATCCACCCTCAAATAAATCTTCACCCTCCGCATCGTCTATCAAAAGGTTGAAGCAGAACTCTCCTACACCTGACTCTTCTCCTCCACCTTCTATGGACTTGATTTTGGAAGAGATCCGTGCGTCACGTCCATTCATTGAGGACACGAGCAGAGATATGCAACTTTTGAAGGACAAGTGGGAAGTAATGGACACTCGAATCTCCTCCATAGAACATCAACTTCCCGAGGTCCACTCCAACACGCAACATATTGAGTCCCTGGAGAAGACTGTCCTCTCTTTGCAAAGACACACAGAGGATTTGGAAAATCGCAATAGGAGGAACAACCTACGCCTTTATGGCTTACCGGAAACTCTTGAGGGGGATGATCCAGTCACCTTTTTTACCTCCTTCCTTCTGAAGTTATTGGACATGCCACCATCCACTTCCATCAGCATTCAAAGGGCCCACAGACTTGGAGCACGGTCGTCCACCTCTACTAAGCCTCGTGGTGTTACCATCCTATTTTTGAAATTCACAGATCTATTATCTCTCTGCTGCTAGAGCCAAAAGACAGTTAGCCTGGCAAGGTCAACGTATCTACATATCTCAGGATGTTTCTAATGCCACCGCATCTAGACGCAAGGAATTCCTGGCTCTACGACCATCTCTGCGTTCTCTAGGGGCCCGATATGGCTTGTTCCACCCATGTACCTTCAGAGTCACGCACCAGAATAAATCTTGGTCCTTTCAAGAACCTGGCGAGCTCCGTAATTTCCTTCTTCTACACAACAACGATGGAATGGAATCCTCACCTTCTACTAGTGGCTGATAGATACTCTTATATTCATTGTGTATTTGCTGGTATGTGCTACTGTTTTGCTCTTTGACTTCAATGACCAGTTTTTCAATTGACCTCCATTATGTTGGATCCCTGTTTTACTTCGATCTTTCTCATATTGCTTAGAATATATGTCATACGTTCCTGATCTCATTGTGTGTTTCTCTTTCCTTCCCCATACAGATGTGTCTCAGTTTCCCCTTCACCATGTATTATCCTTTGTACTCCTGTGAAGTTTCGGCGCGGCTGTGTTCCTGATCCTAGTTTCCCCGTCCTGTTCCGCATCACCACTTGCCCACTTCCCTTCGTGTACCCCTCCCTTCAGGTATGTTTCCTACAGTCATCCGTATAGATTTGTACTGTCTTCTATGCGTTCTCTCTCTTCTTCCCTTTCTACCTTTCTCAGTGACTATTCCTTTTTCTCCACTATTTCCCCTTCCTCTTTTCCTATTCCTTTTCCTTTCTCCCCCTTTTCTCCTACTTTTCCTTATTCTTCCTTCTACTTTTTTTCTGGTTACCTTATTTTTTACTATGCTACTGATTGCTTTATTACTTGTACAGTATGTTCTTGCACCTTTCAATTTTGAACAGTTTATTATGTTGTGATTTTCAAAGTTATCTCATGGAATGTGAAAGGATTTAATCATCCTATTAAACGGCAGAAAGTACTCTCCCACCTCTCCTCTTATAATCCCGATATTGTTCTCATTCAAGAACCCCATCTTTCAGATGTTGAATCCTTGAAACTTAAAAGACTGTGGGTTGGCAATGTTTTGTTTTCTCCGGCCTCACATAAAAAGAATGGTGTTGCTATTTTAATCCACAAACGTCACAAATGTAAGATACTTCTTGAAGACAAAGATGATGAGGGGCATTGGATTCTAGTCAAGTTGCTTATTAATAATATCCCACTTACCTTGTTCAATGTTTATGGTCCTACAGGTTTTGATTCCTCTTTTTGGCCCGTAATTACTGCAAAATGTATCCAACATAAAGATGATTCCTTCCTTTTGGGCGGGGATTGTAATCAAATCATTGACCCCTTTTTAGACCGCAAATCCTCTGTACGCTTCACCCCCCACAAACCCCATAAACAGTTTCTCGATACTATCACACAGGTCCACCTTGTAGACTCATGGAGGCTCACACACCCAGAGACTATAGATTTTTCTTTTTTCTCCCCACCACATGCCTCTTTTTCCCGTTTAGATAATATTTTTCTTTCTTCTTCCTTATCTCAAAATCTTATATCCTCGTCTATTGAACCTATTGTCATTTCTGACCATTCCCCTATTATCACTGATTTTGATCTTTCTCCTCCACCTCCTAAATCTTCTCGTTGGCGTTTTAACTCTTCTCTACTTACAGATCCTCTTTTTTCCTCAACTTTTCGCTCTTTCACGTCTGAATTCTTCCAGCTCAACTCTGACCCTGATATCTCTCCCCATGTTCTTTGGGACTCCTTCAAGGCCATGGCCCGCGGATTTATTATTGATTTTGTATCCAAAAAAAAGAAAACGTTTCTCCAAAAGCATAAGGTTGCTCTTGCTCATATCAAATCACTTGAACACCAATTTTATACCTCCTCTCCGACTCAAATACCTTCTGAACTTCTTCAAGCTAAAATTGCATTTAATAAACTTACTACAGATTCGGCTTCCTCCTTTCTCCTTCGAGGTAGTGCACGGTATTACGGGGGGCTCAACAAATCGGGCAAATTGCTTGCTAATTATCTGAAATCACGTAAAGAAAGAACTCTCATAGACTCTATCTATTCCCCATTCCAACGTCCTCTTACACACAGATAAAGACATTTTACAACAGTTTCAGTCCTTCTATGAGTCTTTATATTCTCCTGAGAATCCCCCTACCCCAGATATCCTTCAATCATATTTTGAGGGCTTGCCTAAACCAGACGCTTCTCCACTTAATTTCTCAGACATTGAGGCTGGTTTTACCCTCTCTGAATTATCCACAGCGCTATCTTCTCTAACCAAGGGCAAGACCCCGGGGCCTGATGGCTTTCCCATTGAATTTTACTTACACTTCTCTGATCTCCTCTTACCTAAACTACTTCTTCTTTTTCAATCTTTTTGCTCCGCAGGTTTGGCTCAAGGCTCCTTTCAGGATGCTACCATATGCCTCACACCTAAGGAAGGACGTGACCCAAAATACTGTAAGAATTATCGACCAATATCCCTAGTCAATGTGGACTATAAAATCTATGCAAAATTATTAGTCCTTCGTCTTGATCTTTTTATGCCTCATCTTATTGGGAAGGAACAATGTGGTTTTGTTAAGGGCCGCCTCACCTAAGACAACTCCAGACTCCTCCTCAATGTTCTCAACAAGGCTTCCTCTCTCTCTATCCCCCTCACGGCTATCTCGGTTGATGCCGAAAAAGCCTTCGATCGAGTTGATTGGTCCTTTCTGATGGCTTCACTGAAATGGCATGGCTTTGGTCCGAAATGTATTTCCTACATTTCTTTGATTTATTCTATGCCCAAAGCATCGGTCCTTGTTAATGGTCAACTTACCTCCCCCTTTTCCCTTAAACAAGGTGTTCGTCAGGGCTGTCCTCTTTCCCCTCTTCTTTTTATTTTAGCTCTTGAACACTTCATTTCTTCTATTCGTAACAACCCTTCCATTTCTGGTTTCCCATATGGTGAGCATCAACTTAAGTTATCGGCTTATGCGGACGATATCCTTTTATTCATTTCAGATCCACATACTTCTGTCCCAGCTCTACTGCATGAATTTGAGAAATTTTCCCAGGCTTCAGGGTATAAAATTAATTCGGATAAGACGGAGATTCTTCCTATAACTAAATTCTGCCTTCCACATTTCTTTGCTTCCACCGGTTTTGCCTGGAACAGTACGAAAATAAAATATCTCGGCGTCCTCTTCTCTAATTCTATCCTCTCTTCTATCCGAATTAACATGACTGCAGTCATTTCTAGAATTGATTTGCTTCTCTCTTCCTGGAATCCTTTATACCTTTCTTGGTGGGGTCGTCTTGACTCGATTAAAATGATGATTGCTCCGATTTTGATCTATTTACTCTCCATGCTCCCTGTACATATTCCAGCTCTCTACTTCCGTCGCATTGACCCTCTTTTATCCAAATTCCTTTGGAAGCAGAAGAAAGCTTGTTTATCTCTCTCAGCTCTTCGTAAATCTAAGTCAAATGGGGGGATTAATTTTCCAAACTTCCGTCTTTATCACAAGTCCTTCTCTCTTCGCCAGGCCTCACGTTGGTTATCGCAAGATGTGACCCATTTTGCCCCTTTATGGTTATCGGTTGAACGTGAGTTACTGCTTCCCTATTCCTTTCAGGATGTGATACGCTTTTCTGCCAAGGCTCCTTGTCTTAACCCTCCATTATTTAAACATACATCCTCTCTTTTGCGACCCTTGCTTACCACAGCCTCTGTCTCCCGAGAATCCTTTTTAACGTCACCCATTTGGTATAACTCATCCATTCTCATACGGAATAGACCTATTGCCTGGGCTTCGTGGAGATCAAAAGGTATTATATGGGTTCATAATCTTTTTGACGGTTCATCTCCTCGTTCCTTCCCCCAATTTCAAGCCCAGTTTCATTGTCCTGCGTCGTTTGCAAAGAAATACTGCATTCTCATGGACACCGTTCTTGATCGATACTATTCTTTATCCTCGGATGAACTATCCACCTCCCTTTCCTCTTTACTCACCATTCTCTCTACTATTCCTAAGGTTTCTCTTATTTATCGATACTTCTCAGCTCCTAACCCTGATCGTCCCAAGTCAAAATTGGAACTCTCTTGGGAAAAAGACTTAAACTGCTCGTGGCCGACCTCTCTTTGGGACAAACTTTGGGCTAAATCCTTGAAGACCTCTCGCACTGCATCTCTCACTCTTCTATCACAGACTCTATCTCTCTCCTCTTTCTCTCTCTCGTTTTCTCTCTTCTTCTACAACCAACTGCTGGACCTGTGATGCTCCCAATGCTGATCTCTATCATCTTTTCTTTCTCTGTCCTTCTGTCCGTCGTTTTTGGTTTCAAGTGTGGTACCGCATCTCTCAAATCTTTGATCTCTCTATTTCCTTTTCTACCTCTTTGGTTTTTCTAGGTAGCCTTTCAGAGGCTTTAGACCTCCCCCCACATTCATGTGGTCTTTTTGACCTTTTTTTAGCACTTGCACTCCAACATATAGCCTCCAATTGGAAATCCTTGAACAACCTCTCCATAACCTCCTGGTGGAATTTACTATGTCATTCTCATAGATTGGATGTTGCCTTTGCATCCTCCTGCAAACCCCCTCGAAATGTTGAACTTTACTGGTTACCTCTCACCTTATACTTAGATCATTCCACCAAAAAGAAATATACTTCATTGACCCCTGACAATTTTAAACCCCCTTGAGCGTTTGTACTTCAGCTTGTAAGTTTATGCTTCAGTTTTCACTATTGAAAGTTTCTCTTTTTCCTTTGTTTATTCATATCTTAATAATGTTTTTAACTCGTGCATTTATTAGTTACTCGTGCATTTACTGTTCTATTTGCCATCACTTAATTTGTTCTTTTATATTGTAGCCTTCACTGTATTATACATTGTTCTGATTTTCCCTTCCCCTCCCCTCCTTTCCCTCCCTTAAAACTCTTAAAATGCTTTGTTCCCTCATTGTGCCATCAGCTGACTTAATTTTATTCTCCTATGATTGCCCTTTCTCATTTTATTCTGCTGTAGTCACCTTATTGTATTGCTAATTCTTTATTTCAATAAAGCTTTCAAACATAAAAAAAAAACTGATCAGGAAAATCATTCCGTTTCTGCCTGATACTGCCGCCAAAACCCTGATCAGCTCCTTGGTGTTAACATCTCTTGATTACTGCAATGGGCTATTTTTAAACGCCCAAGCCAGGATAATGAACACGCTTCAGTCACTGCAGAATGCAGCAGCACGGCTTCTTTCGGGAACACCCAAGTTCTCCCCGATTTCTGATACCATCAAGAAATACCATTGGCTAACGATCCGCAACCGAATAAAATTTAAATCGTTATGCCTAGTTTACAAAGCACTGCATGACCAGGCTCCTCACTTTTTTAAGGAACAGTTGACACCTTACAAACCAACCAGACAGCTTCGATCGGCCACCTTGAACCAACTAGTGGTCCCTCGATCCAAGACAGTTTCTTGGGGAGATCGCCGCTTTCTGGTTGCGGCATCCAAATTATGGAATACCTTGCCACATTACATTAAGACGTCCTCCTCACTTCTGCAGTTTCGTAAATTACTAAAGACTTGGCTGTTTGATCAGTAATTTAAGACAATTTTTATTATGAGCCGGTAGGGAAATGAGGGAATCACTCAGCGCCGAGACGCCTACGGGTATTCGCCGCGCTCAACAAATTATAAAAATAAATAAAAATAACCCTAAAACATACTTAAATTAATCGAAAAAATGTAATAATTTCAAGGGCCATGGATCCTATGGCAAACTGCAGAGATCGGAAAGAGCTCAGGAACCGCCAAATGCAAGAAGTCTTTTCCACCTCAGGAGCCCAAACGAGGCAGAGTAAACCCAATCTTCAATTTGCCAAATCTATCTTTCTAGCATTGGAGAGAGCCTTAAAAAAAGAAGCCACCAAATGGTGGGAAGCTGCCATCCTCAAGAAATATCTGGAAGCAGATAGAAGACAGAGGGGTCCTCGAATTCTAATATATTTCCCCTGGTGAAAACGACTAAACCCGAACAAATCTCAAAATGGGAAGAGAACTTGAGAGAAGCATCTAATAATAGGATTGGACAACTAATTGATATTGTGGAAGAAGAACATATCAAATATAAAACTGAAGTGGATGATCTGACAAAGAAAATTGAAGACTCAAATTGGGGAGAGATAACCATAAAAACTATGAAATACTGAACAGAATTATCAATCAGTATGAGGAAGATCTAATACAATGAAAAAATATAAAATTCCGATCAGATCAGTTAGACTATCAACTAGGGCGGGGTCTATACATTTGCAAAACGTTAAGATAACATTACCAAAGGAATAACAATACCACAAGTAAAACAGCAACAGGATTCAATCACGAGCTCAGCAGCAGAATCTCCTGGCAAACAAATAACAGCTTCCACAACCCGGGTAGGAGTACATTTTTTAGAAGAAATTTTAAGACATCGTCTGGGTTCCAGAAATCAACCCACCCAGGATACCAGAGCCTCACCAGAAAACGTGTCACATACTTCAACATCAACCGCAAAAGGCGGAGTAATAACATGAGCAAGGAAGAGACAAAAAACTGAATCAAAGGATCAAATGACCTAATGAGTAACATCTCTGAAGAAGAACATTCACCATCACCGGCAAAAGTTATAAATCGGGGTCTTTCAGTTTTCCCAACAGACTTTTGGGATCTGTCAAAAACAATGATACAACTCTTTAAGTTCATCCGGAAACTTAAATTAGCATCATTTTTTCATAACAAGCCACCTGCTTCCAAAGAAATAAGACCACGAATCACTAGCCCATTACCATCACAGGACCTGTTTAATATCCAATTGATAACAACAATGGCAGACGACCAAACAGATGAATCTCCATCCCCGCCCACTGTAGCCCGAGAGTTGGGAACTGATATTCCATACACTTTGGATAACAACATAAACTTCAAATCGACTTTCTTCCCCCAATTACCAACAAGGAATACAATTGACTTCTTTCAGACAGCAGTCAGCAAAGACTTATCCCTAGAATAGAAAAATATCAAAAAAAGAGATGTTTCTTCCGAAGAAATGTTGACTCTCATGAAATCAAAGCCCTAAAAAGAATTCAGCAATAACCCTGAAATTGTAGTGAAGGAGGCTGACAAAGGAGGCAATGTAGTACTACTACAGGCCAATGACTACATTGCAGATGCACACATGCAACTTAGTGATACGACATGCTACAAGAACTCGATACCAACCCAACTAACAAAATACTTCAAGAACTAAAGAACAAACTGGACATGTGGTACAGATGTGACTTATTGACACTGGAAAAACGAAATGACCTGTACATAGAAAATCCAACAATGGCAACTCTCTAAGATACACAAAATGGTAGCAGGGGGATTGGCCTGCAGTGGTTGCCTGACTGCCAAAGAAAGGAGAAATGGACTTTGTGTACTGTCATCAACTTGTAAGGATCCCCAAGGACTTGAGAGGAGAGTGTGTCTCCTGATGAAGTCTCAGGGACAACAGACTTCTACCACCAGAAGTGCCTTCCGCTGTTTTGGGCCTTCTGAGGGACTGCGTGTCGCAATGAGCTGGAAGCCCGACTCACGAAGAAGAAGCGTGTTACCGTCCCAGCCGCTGCAGTCGCATCTCTGAACAAGGGTGTTGCTGCTGTAGCTGACGCATTGCACCGCATCACAAGAAACGTCTCGCAACATGGAAAGAGTGTGTTGCCGTTGCAGCTGCTGCAGGCGCATTTCTGAACAAGGATGTCGCCATTGTAGCTGACGCATTGCACCGCAGAAGCGCCTCGCTTCCACGAAGAAGCATGCCGCTGTCGGAGCCGCTGTCGTTGCATCTCTGAACAAGGATGTCGCCGCTGCAGCTGTCGCATCGAGCGGAGCGTCTCGCATCGAGGGAGAAGAGTGTCACCGTCAAAGCCGCTGTCATCGCATCTCTGAACAGGGTATCGCCACTGCAGCTGACGCATCGAGTCAAGTCATCTCCAGACATTGGAGAAGCCAGCGCATCAAGAAGAAGACTTCATCTTTGTTTCTTTGCACCCGATCTTCAATGCATCACCGTCCTTGCATGCCTGAGACTACCGCGTCACCTTTCCTGCAACACTTTTGTTGCCCTGCGTGTCTCATCTTATGGTACATTGACTCAAAGTGTTGCATTTTAAGATCTAAAGAGAACTAAGCCAAGTCTATCCTTTTAAGTACAGTATTGTGGATTTTTGTTGTTTGTTGTTTGTTGTCTTGTGTTAAATCTATATAAAGAACACTTATTTTTAATATACAACTGTGTGGTGTCCATCTGTAGTGTTGTCACTGGATTACTGTATGTGGTCACAAATGCTTTACACACTGCCTCTGAGATAAGCCTGTCTGCTCGTGCCAAGCTACCAAGGGGGTGAGCAGGGGTTATTTTAGGAGTGTACCCCCTTAACGTGACTAGACGCAAGGGTCCCTATTTGTCACAGGTACCTACCTATGCCAACTAGAGACCCCCAAATCCAACACCCCTCAAGACTAGGATTCTTGAACATTACTGGAACATACACAAACCTGAAGTTGGATCTACTTTGACAGAACGCTTTCAAGAGAACCATCCACACCAGAAGAATTCTAAGTTATTTGGGCTAGAACATATCAAGCCACTACCAAGAGGTGGCAATCATCTGGGTCCTAGAATCCGAGGTTAAGAGTCTCTCAGAAGTGGTATCGGCTATCACCAGAGAATTGGAAAACTTAAAGATTCAGAATAAAACTCTACAGTATGATATTGAGAGACTGGAAATGCAGGCAAGACGGAATAGCCTTAGACTTCTAAAATTCCCGGAGGGGCGGAAGGTGGAGATCTAAAATCTTTCATATGCCAGATTCTTAGAGAGGGAATTCTAAAATATAGACCGGATATTGACTTGGACAAGGAGATCCAGAGAGTTCACAGAAACCCTTTTAAACTGAACCCAACAAGGAAGGCACCAAGGAAAATATTGATACATTTTCATTCATATTCGGTCAAAGAGCTGATATTGGGGAGATTCCTGAATGGACCTGCACAAGTATTTGGCTTGATAAGTTATCAAATCAGGTCAGATCTCGAGAAGAGAACTGCACAGAGGCAATGGGACCTTGGTACAAGAATGCCAGAGTTGAGAAGTCGGGGGCGCAAGTCCAGATGAGATATCCAGCCATGTTAAAAATAATGTGGAAAAACAAAATGTATACTTTTAGCTCCACCGAGGAAGTTGACTCTTTTTTGAAAACAATGGATTAGTATTGTAGTTGGAGCTATAACTTTAGATTATGGTGGATACACAAGGAGAGGATGTTGAAATTAGTGTAAAAGGGTTGAGGGAAGATAGAAACCCAGTGGGTTATAAAAAAATAAAAAAAATAAAAATAATAAGAATAAGAATATGGAAAATAAAACAAGAAAAAAAACTCATATACATGAGATAACACGGGTGATTTTTTTATTTAGCTAAGATGATGCGTTATGAGTTGAGGTCTCGGCTGGGAAGGGTAGGTCCCGAAGGCGGTTGGTAAACCGCAAAGGGGATAGTAGGAGAATTCCTCAAGGGAGGGGAGGGGGGTTGCAAATAGGGTGGGGGGTTCATGGGCGGGAAAGGAAAAAAAAAGTTCTCATACGTGTCCAAAAACTTTCGATTTAGGTTTGAATGTGGGATAAATGGATAGGCAACATAAACTTAAGCTAATAACATGGAATGTGAACGGGTTGAGAGGCAAGAGAAAACTATCTAGGTTTAGGGAGTTTTTGAGGAATAGTAAGGCTGATCTTCTCTGTCTAGAAGAGACTCATTTAGAATCTCAAGAGTGTAGATTAGGTTTGGAAAAGGAGAGGTGGGTACATGAGGTTCTTTGTTCTGACCAACGGGGGAGTACTAGAGGGGTGGCCTTGATTATTAGGAGTAATGTATGTATTAGGGTCGTAAAAAAAGAAACTGACTATTCGGGGAGGTGGCTGGTCACGACCCTAGCAGTCAATAATTTACCCCTGGTCTGTGCCGCCTACTATGGCCCGAATGAGGACAATACACGAGCTCTTCGAAGATTAGAGGCTTGTCTGATGAACACCACTGGGCCAATAATAATAGTAGGGGGATTTAACCTAGTCCTTAATAAAGAGAAGGACCGCACCTCTAGAGCAAAATATAATAACCCGCCAAAAACTTTTGCAATGCTGAATAATATAATTAAACATTTCAATTTATTGGATATCTGGAGAAGATTGAATGATGCTTCTAACGATTATACTTTTTACAATAAAAAATATAAGCATCATTCAAGAATTGACTTCTTTTTGATAGATCAAGCATTGTGTTCTGATGTCGTAGATATAAAACATATTCCAGCCATACTGTCAGATCACTCTGCAGTTGAGATGATCTTGGGATTCAAGCAAAGGGAGGTACAAAGGAGATGGACATTAGACAGAGCCATGTTATTAGACGAAGATTTGATAGTGGAGACGATAAATAAAACAGATGAGTACTTTAAATTTAATATCGGTACAGCTAAAGTACAGACGGTGTAGGAGGCAAATAAAGCCTATATAAGAGGGGTGCTTAGTTCAATGTCTATAGGTAGAATGAGAGCCGTGAGAAATGAAGAAATTGAGAAAATAACAAGGATTAAGGACAAAGAAACAGAATTACAGAAAGCATCTCTGGAAGCTACGGGGACCCCAGAAATTGTATCTCTAGAAAAATATATAGATAAATTACGAGCAGAATACCAATCTAAGATCGATAAGAAAGTCTTAGACAAGTGGAGAGCTAGTAAGCTTCAGCATTTTTCATATGGAGAAAAGTGTGGTTCCCTGTTAGCCTGGAAGGCTAAACAGATAAGGCTAGGAACTTGATATAGTGCCTAACTTTGCGGGGTACTGGTAGATCAACATGTAGTGAGGATAAGATTTTAGAGGAAGCAAGATGTTTTATGAATGATCCTCATAAGGAAGACAAAGGTTTAGAACAAAAAGAAGTGGAGGGATGGTTAGAATCAGTTATGCTTCCCAAGTTGCCAGAGGAATTTAATATCCTTTTATAAACTGAAATTACAGAAGAAGAAATCCGGGCCCAATGTAGAAGAATGACCAGGGGGAAAGCTGCGGGACCAGATGGGCTTCCTAGTGAGTTTTATCTTGGAGTTTTGGAGAGCTTAGTACCAATGTTGAAAATGTTATTTAACAAAATTTATGTTGATGGTGAAAATACTCCAGGTTCATGGGCAGAAGCCACCGTTATATTAATTTTAAAACCCAATAAAGACCCACAATCGATTGAGTCCTATAGACCCATATCACTATTAAATTCGGATTATTAAACTGTTTACTGGTATATTGGCAGCAAGAGTGGCAAAGGTTATCAAGATGGTAGTCCACTCAGACTAACGAGGTTTTATACCTGGGAGGATCTTAATGAGTTGACCTTCCAGGTAATGGGGGCTATTGATATGGCTAAAGCTAACAAATCTCTACTGACAATAGTAGCTATAGACGCTGCTAAAGCGTTTGATCAAGTTAGGTGGCTATACCTTTGGGGAACCCTAAAAAGATTCAGTTTTCCCGATAATTTTGTTCAAGCTCTTAAGAGTGTTTATCTCTGTCCCAAAGCTAAGGTATTGGTGAATGGGGTGTTGACAGATTGGTTCAATGTTGGGAAAGGCACAAGACAGGGGTGTCCCCTGTCACCGTTATTGTTTAATCTTTATATTGAACCTTTTTTTAGCAAGCTAAGGCAGGACACTGTTATTCACCCTATTGGCTTGGAGAGAGGGAACTTAAAACTGCTCCTTACGCAGATGATCTGTTTCTATACACAACCAATCCTATAGAGACCATACCGTGGTTATTTGAGTTGGCGGAAGAATTTGGACGAGTCTCGGGCTGCACAATTAATAAAAATAAGACTGAAATAATGGAGTGGAACCAATTTAACAGTTACCCAGGGGCAAAGTCTCAAATTGGGTATTTTGGGGTCCACCTAGTGCAGAACCTAGAGGATATTCCAAAAGTAAATTGGAAGAGGATTTTGAAAGAAGTTGTCAGCCTTCTTACTAGATGGGCATATTTCCCCTTAAACATCTATGGGAGAGTCAATCTTGTTAAAATTATAATTTTGCCGAAAATTACTTTTCTATATAATACAATCCCTTTAACTTTTAAGCGAGATGATATTGCTAAACTGCAAGGTAAAATAGGCACCTTTATATGGGCAACAAAGGGATCCAGGATAGCGTGGAAAAAATTGAGAAGAGGCCTTAAAGTGGGTGGGTTAGCCTTACCAGATTTATTACTTTACTGTTATGCTTTTCATTTGAAAAATTTTAGCATCCTGACGAACAACCCTGATTCTTCACAATTAGGTCTTTTGTTTAAAGCCATGTTACGAGATGTGATTCAAGGCCAGGTCTCTTTCCTGTACAAGTATGGAGATCCTACAATTTATAAAAAAGTAAGGTTACAAATATTGAGAGCTGCTCTGAAAACATGGATGTTCATAAGGAAAAAAATGGATATTCCGTATTATGCGACACAGGCTCCAGTTTGGGATTCCCCTGGCACTCCTGAGTGCTTAAAAGATCAACTGAGTGCACCACTTAAAAGAGGGGGAATAAACTGTTGGGGCGATTTACAAGATGGTTGTAATCTTATGAGCTGCGAGGCACTGAGCAGGTTAGGTCAAGGATCGTTGACAAGGTTTAAATATTATCAGATTTCCTCTTGGTGGTTGGCACAGACTTGGCAGGCTGAGGAAGCTCATGCAGAAGTGTTAGATCAAATGGCTAGAGGTGGTATCTGGAAAAAGGAAGTTGTATATTGGTATGGAGCATTGCTGAACGTCAAAGACCAGGGAGAAACAGAAGTACGTAGATTATGGAGGGAGGAATATGGAGAGAATGGAGGGAATAGAAGAGATGTATGTAAGGTATGGTCTGATTCTTTTGTAATGTTACAGGATTTAGTAAAACCTGCTGCACTGAGGAGAAATCATCTCTGTACAGTCTATAGAGTATACTGGTCTCCAGAAAAGTTGACTATGGTGACTGGGACGGTATACAGCTGTTCGAGGTGCAAATTCCCAGTCGCAGATGATGTTCATATATTTAAGGAATGTACAGAAATCAAACCTTACTAGAATAAGGTATGTGATTTTTTGGAATCTGTGCTGGAGAGACCAATCAATATAAGTATTAGCCTGATTTTCTTTGGTCTACCAAAAAATTATCATATGAACACACCTATGTTTAATTGTATATTTTATGTTAATATTTTGACTAAGAGAGAAATCTGAAGGCTTTGGAAATCAGAAGATCCTCCAGTATTTTCAGAATTTTTAAGAAATTTGATTTACACTAGTGAGAGTGACATGGTCTGTGATTCAAAAAGTAAGGTGAAGACATGGGTAAATTTGTTAACTTGGAGAGAAAAAGATACTGGGTCCAATGATTAAGCCAAAATACATTCGGACCAAGTCTCCTTAGTAACTTAAACGGATGTAACCAGATAAAGTGAACGGGATGGGAGAAGGTATCGGTGTCATCTTGAAGGGAACGCTCTACTTTTCTCCATTGCCTATCCGAAGGGTTGGTAAAGCACGGCATGGAGTAGTTAGAGGCATCCCATCTCAAGTTTTTTCCCTACTTTTTTGGCAGTATGAGGACAAAAAAAAAAGGTGGCAATCAGAAACTGCGTATGAGAGAGTGTGAACACATCATACGCATGAACACAGTTACCAATGGACTGAATAAGGAGGCAGAAATGCACTATTGGATGTAATGCTGTATGACTGTATATTACTGATCAAACACACCTGCCAAGGTATAGGATGGGTCTCTGTATAGATTAGTCTGAATAAGCTTAAGGGAATTTGTATAATACACTTGTTCACCAATTGGTTCACTTATTTCCAAGAGTCCCCATTATGACATTTGTCCTTGACTGAATATCTTTGAATATCCTGCAAGGGCAATATACCCCACCTTTTCCCAGTATGGCAGGATGCATATGGGTTTTCGGGTGTATATACTTATGCACTCCCTCAAACTTGCTTTCTAGGACATACTGCCCTGATGAGGATTGGCCACCACCAAAACCTGGAATAAGTGCGATCAAAAAAAGAAAAATATTTTTGTCTTCTGCTCCGCAGGTAATATGGTCTTAAGGATACTCTAGATTGTATACATCTTTCCAACATTTACATCTTTTTGAACCTTCAGTGTGACGTTTTCTCCCTTTGCCTTATACAAAAAGTACAATGATTATACATTTTTTCATGTGTCCCCCACGAATTGACTGATGGGCACTTATCCTCAGGGGCCCTTTGTTTGACAATTTTCTCACAAATAGTCGTATCACCCCAAATAATCCACGCCAGGTTATTTCATGATGTATTTTATCGCCCCCAATGACTTTGATAATGCATACAAGTCATTGTTATGAAAGTCTTGTACTCGTCCTAACCCCCTTTTTGAATATCGGCAGTTGATTGGGTTTGTGCTATGCCATACTATTGCCGTACTTGACAACATTCACGGTGCGGCCATGTTTATGAAGGCTTTAGCATTCAATGGGCGAAAGGGGACGAGACTATTATCAGTACATAACAGCGTAAATGCAAATGATTTCACACCAAAGCATGTCAGTATGAATTGATGATAGGCCTATTGGCCGATAATGTAGCTTGTAAAAAAGACGAACTAAATATCGAAATTGTAGCATTAAGACAATAATGATTGCAGCGATTGATAGAGTTAGGAGCACATCAAAGAGGTGGCCCTCAGTTTGAGTTTATAACTGAATAAAGGAACATGGCATAAACTATACCATGAATAGTATAGACACCCAAACATGATAATACAAGGAATGATAAAAGGTTTATTTTTGAATAAGCACATGCACATCAGAGGGAACAGGGCATTCAACTTGGTTCTATGTTTATTCTCTGTGTTTATTAGAGCGGTGCTTCCTCTCCCTGAGACGCAGCCAGGTGAGGTGAGGCTTTATCCTCCTGCAAAATAGGTAAGCAGGAGTGGAAATGCATCAAAGGAAAGAAAATCACTTGATGTAATTTTATATGTAAATATACACATGGATGGCATTTAAGCCACACCGGGATGCCGACTTATAGAGACACCCCATATATTATTGTTGTCTACCTCTTTAAAATGCAACCTACCACTTTGTGATACTATATTATGTATCTATTTCAGTGGCCAACAAGCCCACATGCAGACGGATGCTATTAAGATACCCAGGAATTCAGGTGAAACCGTTTTTTTCATTTACACCACACATTGTTGTTTATGTTGCACATTGCAGTAGCAATTAAAATTGAAGCTCCTGAAATAGGCAAGGACAAGAGTGTCCATCCATATTGCTGAAACATGTCGACCTGAGAACTATCTTGGCAGGTATTTGTTGAAACTGACTTATTTTGCTCTGTTTTTAACCTTGGGCAATTGAGTGTAAATAATAAAATATTTTGTCTCTCTCACTTACCCAATTTTAATCACTTTTTTCACACATGCACTGCAATTTCTTCCCTGCCCATCGCACATCACTACCAGCTAGCATCTAGGGACCATCTAGTCATCCATAAGTTGGTGTAGGACATTTCCATCAGGTCCTATTGTCATCACTTTTGTTTTCACAATGGTAATGCCTTAATGAGTCCCAGATGATGACCAGGGGGGTACCTAGTGCTGACTGATGGCTATCTTTACTTTGGAGGAGAATTCTTTGCTCACATACACTTAGATTCTTTAGTCTTTGGTCGAAGGTTTGCTTTATTATTGAGGTAGCTTTCTTTCAGACCCGTGGAAATTTCTTATGTAGTATATTTCATGATATGGCCAACAAAATAGATCCCCATCCCCTTTAATTTAAGTTTTATTTGTTCCTCTTTGGTTGATTGGGCTTAGAGAATCTTAAAGAAAATACCCTCATAAAATTGCCCGTCAAATGAAGTTTTGTTTTTGTCTTTCCCCTATTTATTCTGCATTTGTTTAATAAATGTGTGCAGCAATTTCATTATTTCCGGATATAAGTGTATAGAATATATATTTTTTTTAATCTTACTGTTAGACTTGGCCCTTTTTGCAGGTCACCCTGAACTTTTTTGCCTTCCTCCTAGTACTTTTTCTGACCCGATGTTGGTGATTTTAGGACTTTGGGCACTTCATCACTGCAGTCCAGTGTAAAGTGCATGTGCTCTCTATGGTAAACATGGTGATATTGGTCTACACCTGTTTGGCATATTTAATTTACCTATCAGTCCATTGTAAAGTGATATCTCATATACCCAGGGCTAGTTAATTAAATGCTACTGGTGGGCTTGCAACGCTGCTTGCGCCACCCACCAAAGTAGCCTTTCAAGCCTGTCTCAGGCCTCTGCCATTGCAGGGCCTGGTTGCGCAGTTTACTGCTGCTGTGATGTGGCATATAAAGTGGTTCCCATGTCTGTGACTTCCCTTTTACTATATATAAGTCACCCCTAAGGTAGGCCCTAGACAGCCCTATGGTCAGGGTGTGCTGTAGGTAAAAGGTAGGACATGTGCCCTAACTGTGTAAAATGTCCTGGTAGTGACAAACTACAATTTTGGTTTCTCTCTAGTGTGAGGCTGCCCTCTCCTAGGAATGTATTGGGGATTCCCTGATATGTGTTTCAGTGGTACTTCCTGACATGAGCAGAGTAGTGTGGTCAAGTTTGGTATGTTTGGAATAGTGGAAATAAATGCTGCGTAATGGTGTTTGCAGATTTATAATCACTATTTCAGAAATGCAACTTTTAGAAGTGGGCATTTCTGTGTGCTATGTGTCTTTGTGCCTATCTTATTTGTATTACATGCTGGCTCTGGAGTGACAGAGGCTGGGGAGGTGCAGTTGCTCCAGAGGGGCTGGGTGAGTCAGCGCTAGGCTGAATGGGCGCATCTGCACTTGGAGTGCTGGGAGGAGTAGCACTGGGGCTTAAATAGGACTGTGCCTGCCTTTCACAATGCTGGCTCCGCTTCCCTGTGGTGTGTCCGGAGCCAGAGCCTACACTAACAAAGGAGGTTGTTGTGCACTGTAATTAAATGTTTAAGTGCCCCCTTGAACTGGTTTGGACCAGACACAGAGCCCTGTGCCAGGGGGAGAACAAGGACTTGCACTGGTATAAGTATTGGGGCTGTGACCCCATGGAAGTGTGCTGCTTGGTGGCTGCCAAGTTGCCAGGAGGAACCACCACGGGGGACTGACCCGCTGCCCTGCTTGGCAGCTGAAGGATCTGCTGTCTGCCCAGGAGACCCGGGGTGCTGGCCTGTCTGTGCACCTCTCAGGAAGAAGTGCTGCCTGCTCCCTGCTGGTGTCTGCAGTGTGAGACCGGGCGAGCACTGCATGTTTTGTTCATTGCCCTGGACTTGGGCTGGAGCGAGCCAAAAGTTCCAGGTGTTGACCCCCTGGCATGGGCTCATCTGCATCAGTGAGTGGTGGGCGCTGTGCGTGTCATCCCCCAGAGCCTAAGACATGGGCTCTATTGTGGCCCACGAGGGAAGCATTCTGTGAACCGAAAGTCAGGAGGCTGTGCCCTGACTGTGGGTCGGGAGAGGAAGCCCCGCCGGAAAACAGGCAAAGATTGCCTGGTTGGGGTGGGGCTCCCGTGATGACGAGGAGAGTCCTGAATGTCAGTCCAAGCTGAGAGAGGAGAGAGGAAGTCAGGCGATGGATGACTGACTGTGGGTGGAGCTGACAGAGGCTTCGCTCCATGCCCTCCTGCCCGTGTCTCGTGTGTTTGCCGGCAGCCCCCAGTGTGAGGACCCAGCTGCACCGCCTGATCGCGGGCAGCTGCCTTTTTCTTGCAGTGCAACAAGAAAAGTCCCAGTGAGCTGGGCTTGGAGGGCCCACTGTTGGTGCCTATTTTGTTTATACATCAGCACCGCCAGATCGCAGGCAGCTGTAAAGTGGGGCACACATGGTTAGGGAGGACAAGGGTGAGTTGCATCCCCACCCCATGTGAGTATTGTGCCCATAACTAAGTGCTGCATCGGCAGCCTGAAAAGCTATGACTTTGGGACAAAGGGCATTGTGGGGAAGCCCAAGATGTGCCCCCAAGGCAGGTCAGTCAGCCTAGTATTCACTTCATGTTTTGGTTGGGCTGAGGCCCTGAGGTGATGTGTTCACCTTATAAGTGTTACTGTGGTGCACTGGTAATTTAGGATGTATACCTATTATTGTTTATGCATAATGTGTTTATGCCAAGTACAATATTTGCCAGTAGTTACTGGTTGTTTTAGTACTGGTTATGACAGTGGCCCTATTGGCCCTGCAATGTATATAATCCCCTGTAATGTAATACCTAGTGCCAAGTGGCACAGTGTATATATGTGATTATGCTCTAATGTGTTTTATGGATAATACAAAGGCTATTTTTATATAACCTTATGTGGAGTTTCTTTTTTGGTGTACCTAGTGTGTAGCTGCTGTGTGTGTGTTGCTCAAACGCCTTACACATTGCCTCTGGGATAAGCCTGCCTGCTCTGCCAAGCTACCAAGGGGGTGAGCAGGCGTTATCTTCAGCATGTAACTCCCTTGCCCTGACTAGAGTGGTCATTTCTGCCTGGCTTAGGGGCATGCCCTAGCCAACCAGAAATACCATTTCTAACACTTGCATACTATGATCATAATCCCCACAAATCTTGATCATTAAATTAGGCCACTTTATAGTCCTATTTGAATTTACCTGATTTTGCGACCCAGTAACTTTTTTATTTCCATTCCGTAACCAATGACTCCGTGATAATGTATGGTGCATGACAGCTTGGTTTACTTAATTGGCTCCCCAGCTAAACGTGGGCTGATCGTCATTCCATAAGGACCATAGGGACTGCAGGAGTAAATATTTCGAAGTGTGTACCTCAAAACAATTCTTTCGGATCGGGACCATACAGAAGGTCCATGAAACTGTACCCACCTATTAAGATGGCAGGAATTTTCCCAACATCAATAAGCTCTGCCTTTAACTGCGATGACGTTTCTGCGGTAGAACCAGTGGGTAACACAAGCAAGCCACAAATTGTATGCAAGCACGCACAGTGCTGATAGAGATCACGTGACTGTGTTGTAAAACTCAATTCTATCCAATTCACATTTCCTGGTTTCAGAATAAGCACACTCATGGTTCAATGTTAATCTAATTGAATTGAGGGTACATATAGCAGCTTACTCTATAATTAGTATGCATTTTTTAGCCATCTAGTTACTAGAGCCCTGTTGCTTAGCTAGCACATTGTGTAGCTGCCTTTGAGTTACAGTTTAAGAGACACGCTCTCTACATTTTCCTTTTAACTATTTAGGAATACCCTGTCTCACCAACTGCTGTTTAAGATCCTTTAACCTAACTTGTACCTCAATAGCATGAGACCCTAAAATGTAAACATTTCTAACAATCCCCCCTCCGTTTTCCCTTAATTAGGTCACAAGACCGTATCAAGATTTTGGGTAAGTGTGTGCTCTAAATCTTTCATGTTCTACAAATTTCTGAATATAAGGGCCTCATGGGGGTCATGGTAATTTTATTTGTTTTCATGATGACATATGGAATGTGGTTCTCTCCCTCCGTTCCAAAAGGATGGATGACAAATGTAAGATTTTTACTATGCGATTACTGACCTTGACTAGTAATGTATTTCTTCTTACACAAATCATCTAAAATAATTCATCAATATGGGATACCTTGAATAATAATGCCATGTGTACTATGTATGTTCTATTGGAATATTTACGATCAAATCAGTTTTATAAAATACCTTAACTTAAATAGGTTACCAAAAATGTGTTGATACTATGTGTTCCATGTTTCTGAGGTACCTAATATTTCTCTCTCTTCCTGCATCACATCTACTTCCGTAACTACCTCATTTACACATTGGTCTATCACACATATTTCATGATTTGATATCTTCTCTCACCTTCTTGGGTCTATTGCCTTTCACACCTTAAATTCAAGATATCCTGTGGGTTTCACTTTGACTGCCAGCCTTGAAAAAGTCCTTGGCTAATCTAGCCCCATGGGCGAAACACATGTCGGCTGTTGTCTCTTTGTTACATTTGAGTTCTTTGGATCTGTTCCCAATAAATGAATATACAAATCAGAGAATGCATTTCGGAAAACAAATTACTACTGGATATTGTAATCCAATTCTTTGGCATAACTTTTCCCCATCTCTACTTCTATTGTATCTCTTATGTCTGAATAAACCATTGCTGTTTCTTACAATGTAATTATTGTTCATGTGTATTTTGGTGTTATAAAGAGAGACTAGCTTCCACTGCTCATGACAGTGCTGTACCTTTTTGCGTTTGTGATGGAACTTTCCATTGCTACTGCCAGGGCTGAGACTGTTAAGATTCTCAATAGAGCTTGCACTGCTGATGCATATGCTGTACTTGCTGTGTTTTTGATCTGATTGTTGTTTGCTCTTGTGCTACCTGCATAAAAAACAACTGTGTGCGTTAGAGAGAGAGAGAGAGAGAGAACGTTGCCTGACACTACACTGTGTTACCATGAGCCATCTTACCTGTTCAGGAGTATTCAGGAAGAGACTACAAATGTGTATATCATTTTGTTTTTTATAATATTTTATAAAGCCCGACCATGACCCAATAGGGTATCAGAGGAGAGCACTTTACAAAATGTCATAAACTAATGAGAAGGAGACAAGTAAGGCCAAACAACAATAAGGTTGTAACAGCTGCGGGCAGTCACCTCAGAGCTGGTGAAGGAGGACCACTATAACATACAGCCCAAATGTCTATCTACAACAGCATAATTAAGCAGTAAAACATGGGTGATGAATACTACAAAATGTTCAGGAACAATACAGATGTAGCAACGCCAAGCTGGGAGAGAAGGCCCATACTGAGACAGGCTGGCAAGACAATGGACAATGGCTAATTTCTAATTCAGAAAAGTATTAATCAGCAAAGCTTTCACTTTTTTTTTTGAAGGACACTTTTGAGGGATTCAATCCGGTTTCTGGAGGCAGGGAGTTCCAGATTCCTTGGGCAATCCGATTATTTGTTTTCATTCTTTTAAATACTTTTGTTTTTGCTGAGATGGTAAACAGTTTGTGTAGTGTACTATTAAAAGTATAGCAAACCACCTTACAAATAAGGGGTTCTTTCATTGCTGAACTTAAAGAGTAGCAGTGCCGAAATCAAAAGGTGTAAGTACTGTGGCACCAGGAATATATCATCTTAGCTTAGGCCTTCATTAGAAATGCCGAATTTTGGGGGGGCGTGGCTTGGCGCCCGGCGTGAATGGCGGCGTTCGGGTGAAGCTCCTCGGTTTGCCCGGTGTACGGCATCCTTCCTGACTCGCTTAGCGCCAATTGTGGGATGTGAGGCCGTCGGAACATCTACTCCTCCTCCCCTGATCTTTGTGGCTTCGCTGGAGTGCGGCATTTTGGAAATACGAACTATGTAAGCTCCGCAGCTGCGTCGCCACCTTGAGACCGCCATTTTGTTTTCTCCCCGACTGAGCTGTGTCATCATATCAATGATCTCCCTGGAACTCTGTGGTGATTTTCCCCTCAGCTTCATCTTCCTTTCTGCTTTTGGAGGTAGGTGTCCACTTTGCGCTCATTTTTGACCAATTTCATGAGCCATCTCTGACTGACTTTCACTCGGCGGCCATTTTGTCTTTCACGCGACCTTCGACATTTATTGGCCTCTATTTCTTCGCCGCTATTTATGGGTAGATCTAAAGGCACCTTAGCTGCGACACCTACTACCAAGAATATTTTCATCAAAAACTCGAAGATATTTACCGAGTTTTCTCGGACTCAACCTTCTATATCTTCTTTTTTGGAAGACAAGATGGCGGCGTCTGAGACTCCCTCAGCGACTACTGGGAAATCTCTTACTAAACGCCTCAGGCAAAATCCCCCTTCACCTCCAAAATCATCTTCTCCTGTCTCAATGGAGTTATTAATGGAGGAAATTCGGGCTCTGCGCCCTTTTATGGAAGACACTAATGCGAAACTCCAAGTTCTCACAGACTCTTGGTCGCAGCTCGACGGCAGAGTCACGACTGTGGAACAATCGCTTTCTTCCTTGGCGAATGACTGTGCGAAGATTTCTCCTCTCCATTCTCAGATCTCTACCCTTCAGCGGCAAGTGGAGGAGCTTGAAAACCATAGTAGGCGCAACAACCTCTGTATCTACGGCCTTGAGGAAGGACAAGAGGGGTCAGATCCCATTGGTTTCTTCAAATCCTTCATCCCCAAAATCCTCTGTATGCCAGAGGGTACCCTGCTTAACATTCAAAGGGCACACAGATTAGGTCGTCCTCCAACTTCTACCTCCTCATCTCAGAAACCTAGAGGGGTGATCCTGTATTTCCTGGAATACACGGACCTATTGAAGGTTCTCTCAGCAGCGAAATCCTCCCAGCAAATTACCTGGTCCGGATCTACTTTATTCTTTGCTCAGGATTACGCCAAGGCCACAGCTAACAGGAGGAAGGCCTTCTTGGACTTAAGACCTGCTCTCCGAGATATGGGTGCTCGTTATGGTCTTTTTCACCCATGCCTATTCAAGGTCACCTACAATAATAAGACTACCACATTTGAAGACCCCCTTCGCCTTCGCAGCTTCATCAACGCTCATCATGCTGACCCTATGGAGTCCTCCTCATCGACTGCTGGCTGAATTTGTTTCTTTTTCCCTGATTGTTTGACCTTTCTGTCTTGTTGCGTTTCCTAGTATTATTGCTGCCACATGTTGTTTCTCTGTTGTTGTATTTGTGACAATTGTTTCCTTATTTTTCTCCACAGTTCATCCCTTCCCTTACTGAGATGCCTCCCAGTCCTCCGTCCTGCTTGATCCCGGTTGTACCGTCATTCCGTCTGTGTCCTCCTTCCCCCTTGTACCTTTTGAATCCTTCCCTTGTAGGTATGTCACGATTTCATGTTACTTTCTGGTTGTCTTATTCTCTTTTTCTCTCTTTTTCCTTCTGTTCTCTCTTGTTCCCTCCTTTTTTCTTATTACCTCATCAGCTGTTACTCTTTCCATTTTCTCAATACTTTTCCTTTGACTTCTTTCTCCTTCCATTCCTTTCTCTTTCTCTCTTTTTCTCCATTAACTCTTGTTTATATAGTTCGTATTTTCTTTCGATTCAAGTTCTTCTTTTGGAGCTCTTTTATTTGCATTGTTTGGATTCTGTTCATTTTTAATGCTCTTACTATATATCATTCAGAGTTACATCCCGGAATGTTAAAGGTTTAAATAGTCCAATTAAAAGACAGTGAGTACTAGCTCATTTAGCTAAGTTAAAAACTGATGTCGCCATGTTACAAGAGACCCACCTTAATGACATTGAATCCTCTAAACTAAAGAGACTTTGGGTCGGCCATGTTTTTTCTTCTCCTTCTTTGGGGAAAAAGAATGGCGTAGTTATACTTGTTCACAAAAAGTTTGCTGTTACTGATTCTCAATTTGAAATTGATTCTGATGGCCGTTTTGTACTATTAAGACTGAAAATCGATAATGTGCCTATTGTTATTTTTAATGTTTATGCTCCAGTTACTGTTGATCATACCTTTTGGCCCCGTATTTCAGACAAACTGGTTTCCCTACAAGATAATTATATTATTTTTGGTGGTGACTGCAATCAGATACACAATCCCTTCCTTGACAGGCATTCCCCAGTTATCTTCATTCGATCCAAAATGCATAATACATTTACGTCAGCTATTCGTTGTACATCCCTAACTGCCATTTTGAGACTCTGCCACCCCGATCTCCAAGAATACAGTTATTTTTCCTCTCCTCACAAAACCCAATCCCGTATCAATTACCTTTTCCTTAGTAAATCCCTTACTCAATGTGTCCTGGCTTCTGAAATTGGCTCTATTCTCATATCTGATCATGCTCCTGTCCTAGTAGACTTTGACCTACTTCCCTTTTCCCATTCTCCTGGCAGATGGCGCTTTAACAACTCCCTCTTGGCTGATTCTAAGTTTACAGACCAGATCGGTGCTTTCATTACTGACTTTTTTCACACTAAATCCACACCCGACTCCTCCCCTGTTATGATATGGGACTCCTTCAAAGCAACAGCCAGAGGATTTATAATTAATTATGTCTCTAAAAAACGGAAAGGTTTCGAACGTCAATCTTCTCTCCTTTTAGCAAAAATTAAAAAGTTAGAATATTCATATTATCAATCCCCTTCTGATTCTTCTCTTAAGGATCTTATCTCTGCAAAAGTTGCTTTTAATAAGTCCTCCACTGGTGCCGCATCCTCTTATCTACTAAAATGCAGTTCCCGCTACTACGGCGGTCAAAACAAAATGGGTAAACTTTTAGCCAACTATCTAAAAACACGTCAAGATAGGACCCGGATTACCTCCATAACTGAAGACAAGGGGGAGGGAGCACCGCGGACATGTCGCAGCTGAATTACCTCTATTGCATCTTGGTAGATGTAGTTCATTATTATTACTCGTTTGGTTCAGAATTCAAAAAGTTCAAGGCCAATGCCATTATTCTTCTTCCGCGTATCCCTAAACACGTGTTTCAGGCTTCTGCCATCATCAGTAGGGAAAATATCATTAGGTCGCCGGACATGCTGGCACAATCTTCTCAGGACCATCACCACTCCAAGGCATGCAGGCACTCCCTGAGCTCGTCAGCTCGCGGGAGCCATTTTACATAAAGACAAGGGGGAGGGAGCACCGCGGACATGTCGCAGCTGAATTACCTCTATTGCATCTTGGTAGATGTAGTTCATTATTATTACTCGTTTGGTTCAGAATTCAAAAAGTTCAAGGCCAGTGCCATTATTCTTCTTCCGCGTATCCCTAGACACGTGTTTCAGGCTTCTGCCATCATCAGTAGGGAAAATATCATTAGGTCGCCGGACATGCTGCCACAATCTTCTCAGGACCATCACAACTCCAAGGCATGCAGGCACTCCCTGAGCTCGTCAGCTCGTGGCTCACGGGAGCCATTTTACATAAAGACAAGGGGGAGGGAGCACCGCGGACATGTCGCAGCTGAATTACCTCTATTGCATCTTGGTAGATGTAGTTCCTTATTATTACTCGTTTGGTTCAGAATTCAAAAAGTTCAAGGCCAGTTCCATTATTCGTCTTCCGCGTATCCCTAGACACGTGTTTCAGGCTTCTGCCATCATCAGTAGGGAAAATATCATTAGGTCGCCGGACATGCAGCCACAATCTTCTCAGGACCATCACCACTCCAAGGCATGCAGGCACTCCCTGAGCTCGTCAGCTCGCGGCTCACGGGAGCCATTTTACATAAAGACAAGGGGGAGGGAGCACCGCGGACATGTCGCAGCTGAATTACCTCTATTGCATCTTGGTAGATGTAGTTCATTATTATTACTCGTTTGGTTCAGAATTCAAAAAGTTCAAGGCCAGTGCCATTATTCTTCTTCCGCGTATCCCTAGACACGTGTTTCAGGCTTCTGCCATCATCAGTAGGGAAAATATCATTAGGTCGCCGGACATGCTGCCACAATCTTCTCAGGACCATCACCACTCCAAGGCATGCAGGCACTCCCTGAGCTCGTCAGATCGCGGCTCACGGGAGCCATTTTACATAAAGACAAGGAGGAGGGAGCACCGCGGGCATGTCGCAGCTGAATTACCTCTATTGCATCTTGGTAGATGTAGTTCATTATTATTACTCTTTTGGTTCAGAATTCAAAAAGTTCAAGGCCAGTGCCATTATTCTTCTTCCGCGTATCCCTCCCCCTTGTCTTTATGTAAAATGGATCCCGTGAGCCGCCTGCATGCCTTGGAGAGGTGATGGTCCTGAGAAGATTGTGGCAGCATGTCCGGCGACCTAATGATATTTTCCCTACTGATGATGGCAGAAGCCTGAAACACGTGTCTAGGGATACGCGGAAGAAGAAGAATGGCACTGGCCTTGAACTTTTTGAATTCTGAACCAAACGAGTAATAATATTGAACTACATCTACCAAGATGCAATAGAGGTAATTCAGCTGCGACATGTCCGCGTTGCTCCCTCCCCCTTGTCTTTACCTCCATAACTGATTCGAATGGAATCTCACACTTCAAGGATGAAGACATTCTAAATGACTTTGTTTCTTTTTATAAACATCTTTATACCCCTGAATCCCCTCCTCTTCCTGATGACTTGACCTCTTACTTTCACTCTCTCACCCCCCCTTCTTCTTCCCACGTTGACTTTTCTCCGCTCGAATCTAACGTCACCTTAGCAGAAATCTCCCACGCAGTTTCGGTACTCCATCGTGGCAAAGCCCCTGGCCCTGATGGGTTTACTATTGAATTTTATAGTCACTTCTCCAAGCAACTCCTACCCCAAGTACTTTCTCTTTTCAATTCCTTTATCTCTGACGGTTCTTCTCATGGTACTTTCCAAGAAGCAATGATCTGCCTCATTCCCAAAGACAACAAAGACCCTACACTATGTAAAAATTATCGTCCCATTTCCCTTGTAAATACAGATTACAAAATCTTTGCCAAGCTACTTGCCCTCCGTATAGACCCCATTTTACCTGAAATCATTGGTCCAGAACAATCAGGTTTTGTCAAAGGTCGCCTATCATCTGATAATTCGAGAGTTTTCTTTAACGTCCTCAGTAAAGCTTCCACTATTCAATACCCTTTAGCAGCTATTGCTCTTGACGCCGAAAAGGCTTTTGACCATATTAGCTGGGAGTTTATGTTCCATGCTCTTTCCTTGGATTGGCTTCCCCCCAACATTAATTTCCCTCATCGCTCTTCTATACTCTGGCCCCAGAGCTTCTATTTTTGCTAATGGTAAAATTCCCGATTATTTTTCCCTCTCCAGAGGGGTTCGTCAAGGATGCCCTTTATCCCCCATATTGTTTATTGTTGCGCTAGAGCCCTTTTTAACAAAGAACAGACAAGATGATCTCATTACTGGTTTCAACCCTGGTCCCGCCCAAGTCAAACTATCAGTCTATGCAGACGATATTCTTTTTTATTGTTCCAACCCTGAATCCACTATTCCCTTCTTTCTTCGTCAAGTTGAAGCTTTCTCCTTAGTCTCTGGCTACCGCCTTAATCGGGATAAATGCGAAATCCTTCCCCTTAATGTATCCTGCTTACGACATTATTTTGACCAAACTGGATTTTCCTGGCAACCTTCAAAACTTAAATATTTAGGCCTTTGGTTTTCCTCTTCCATTTCGGATACATTAAAATTCAATTTTGATTGCATCTCCAAGAAACTCTCAGATTCTATCACTAAATGGAACCCACTATTTCTTTCTTGGTGGGGGAGATTAGACTCAATTAAAATGATGCTAGCCTCTATTATTTTATACTCCCTTTCTATGATTCCTGTCCGCATTCCTCATTAATATTTTAAAAAATTTGACTCTCTTTTGTCTAAATTTCTTTGGCAGAACAAACCTCCTCGAATTGCGCTGTCCTTTATTAAAAAGGACAAGTCTCAAGGAGGATTGAAATTTCCAGATGTCAAATCTTATCATTACTCCTTTTACCTAAGGCAAACTCTTCATTGGATATCTACAGATCCTCCTACTTTTCCGCCAATTTGGCTATCCTTGGAAAAGTCTTTCATTTCTCTTTTTGACTTTCCAGAAATCCTCGCCTTTTCGGCTAACACTTCTTTCTTGCGTTCCCCTATTATTGCGCATTCGTGTCACATTCTTACACCCTTCCTCCCCTCTACTTATCCTTCCTCTGCTTCTTTATCTCACCAATCCATCTGGCACAATAAACAGCTCCGTATTAAAAATCGTTCCTTCTGTTGGAAATCCTGGCGCTCTAAAGGCATAAAGTGGATCTCGCAGTTGCTCTGTGATGGAGTTCCCTTCTCCTTTTCTGAATTGCAATCTCATTATCTTCTTCCCAACTCCTTTCATAAACAATACAATTTACTCCTTCCTGCACTCCTTTCTTTTCTCCAATCCCTTCCACTTTCTTCTGAATTTCCCCCTCTCTACCCTCTTTTATCTCCTCTCTTACATTCCTCTCCTTCTGCTTCCCGCATCTACTCCTGCTTAATAACAACTTTGGTACGCTCTAAATCTCGCACTGAACTGGCCTGGGAACAAGATCTAGCAGCCACATGGTCTGTCTCTTTATGGGATAAGCTTTGGATTAAAATTCACAAAACCTCTTGTGCTGCCAATACCACACAGACCCTTTATTTTATTTATCAAAGATTATTGTTCTCTCCTTCCAAATTAGCCTCTTTCTCCCCTGATCTTTCTCCGACATGTTGGTCCTGTTCATCATTTTCGGCTGACCTGTCCCATATGTTGTTTCACTGCCCTAACGTTATCTCCTTTTGGCATAGAATTTGGTCACATATTTCTACTATCTTTCATTTTCAACTCACCTTCTCTCCATCCATTGCTTTTCTAGGTTCCCTTTCTCCAGAGCTGCCTCAACCCCCTTCTCATTACAAGCTATTAGACCTTTTTATTGCTGTAGCCTTCCACTTAATCACCTCCAATTGGAAAGATTCCTCAAAACGTACTTATTCTGCCTGGTGGAACGCTATTTGCTTTAATCATCGGCTTGATACCAACTCTGTATCCCCTGTTTCCCTTGCCATCAAACGTGACCTACTCTGGATTCCACTCACCAATTACCTTTCCTCCACTTCTTCTCCCTCTCCCCCTCATGTCAACACTGCTTCCTTTAATTTGCCAGATGCAGTTCGTAAACCCCCTTGAACATTGCCTCGTTGTCTTTTTGCCTATTTTTATACAGTTTTTTACTCTACCAATTGTATTTATACCAATTATATGCTTGTATGCTTTCTCGCATTCAATGTAATGTGTGCACTTGCTACTATATTTGACTTTAATCCTATTGTCTCATTTTCATTTTTTATTTTTATCTCTCTCCTTCTTTTTTCATGATGGAGAGTGTATCGTTTATTGATTCCGCTTTTCTATTCCTTTGCATTGTTTATTCCAGTATTCCTTGTATTCTATTATTTCTTCATGCATTCTCACTTTTGTATTTTCTATTTGGTCTCAATAAACTTGAACTTAAAAAAAAAGAAATGCGAATTCCGGTTGGAATGTTGCCACTCATAATTATCAGTGCCCCAAGTCCCTGGTTCTAGAATGATTTGGTCAGCAGCCTCGGAACCAGATAATTACCTGCCATGACTCACAGCACATCCTAATAATCATCCCACCAAAGCTCTTTATTGTAAAACAAACTACCTCTTCGAGCATTGCCAGTGTTTGTTATGATGTGCCCTCCACACCCAAAGCAGCTAATTGGTGCACTGCTTCAAATTAAGCCAGTACATAAAAAAATAAAGAATGGTTTCCAGTGGACAAAGAAGGCTGTAAAAACTTTTTACGTGATGTACACAGCTTTCAACCACCATCCCAAACGTTAGCTGTCTTTGAGTGTCATAAAAGAGGTATTTGACAAGCAAAAGGAAAAGGAGTTTTGCAGAATGAGCATTTAGGAGGTAACACATTTTGGGGCTCATTATGATGGACTCAAGTCCGTCTGCGACCATAGAGGAGGAGGGAACCTCCCCATGGCCTGCGGAGTTCCCTCCTGTCAAATTAGGATGTGGCCGCCTCCCTGGTGGTCACATCCTCTATTTTTACCATTGCTGTGGGTGCAGCTGCAAGCTGCACCCGCCGCAATAGTAAAAATGCATACATTGCATTTGTATGCAGAAAGCGGCAGGCACCGTGCCATCCTAATGTGGCTGGTGGTGTCTGATAGACACCGCCAGTCACATTACAGCTTTTCCGCCGCGGTTGTAAGTCAACTACGGCAGAAAATCGGCGGACTGAAACCAGGACCCACCAGCCATCATAATGTGGCGGTGGGTCTTTGGTGGGTCCGCAGAGGATTTTCCGCATCCTCCGGGCTGGCGGTGGCTTCCGCCGACCCGGAGGATGCGGAAAATCCTCCATCATAATCAGCCCCTAAGTTTGGGCACTGTTGGTCTAAAGGCTGGCCGTAGCCTTAATTTTTTTTCAGTTCTATAAAGCGCAAACTGGACCCAAAGATATTGGAGCATTTTATACGAGCACCAGTTACACTACATAAGTTCACATTTATGTTTTAGGCACAGGGAGATTTGGGGCCATATGTACGAAAGCGTGGCTTTTCAATTTCCAGATAGTGAATCTGTAGAAATCGCTATTAGGGAATTGCAAAATGAAATTATTATACAGTGTGTTCCTCTAATAGCGGTCTCTGCAGATTCGCGGTCGCAAATAGGAATTAGCAATTGAGGAAATCCCAAAATTGTGATTTCCTAACAGAAATCGCAAATTTGGAAAAGTTAGATTTCTTTAGGTTTGGATTGCAAATGCAGCCATGCCTTTATTTCTGTCACCCACCAACGCCCTCCAATGGCACAGAGGAGTACAGATGTTCCCTGTGGCTAGCACACTGCCTCTGCTTTATTTTCAACCCTGTCTTACCCCCACTCCAATGTACTACCATGTGGCAAATAAAAGCAGGTCAATCCTCAAAATAGGGACACCTCATCTAGATTTGGACCTAGTAATACTGGACACACATCTTACGCCCCATTCTGGGGGGAAATAATTATAATAGATGAATTTATGTGCAAGTATACTGGCCAGGAAATGTTATTTGAAGTGAAATGGTATCCCTGAACATATATCCACCCAACTCATACCTGGAGCCTACGTTGCATAGAATGTTGTCTAATACAGCCCTATTTCTACTTAGTTGGAAAGAGCACTGCATGTATGCTTATCAGCCTACATTAGGTAGTGTGATGAAGGTGTTCTCCATAGTTCAGGCTTGACTACTCTTATAGCGCCTGGCATTATGGATACAGGTGGCTGAGCATGTGCAATGTTGAAAATAGTGCCTACAAACTGTGTCACTATAATGTGGAGAACCTGAGCAAAGCACAGGGCATGCATTGTCTTACCAAGCATTGTGGTAGGATTCACATTTGAGCCATTGCCAGTCACGATAATTTCAAGTTGCAATTGTTACCTACAGTGGCACCACCTACTCCACTTCTTCTCATTGGTGAATCCCGGTTAGTATTTGTAGTCCACCCTGAGCATGCATACAATAGCTTGTTGATGAATAGCTTGCACTTGACCAAGCCACAATGCATGCCTAGTCCAAGCACCTGATTTAATTGTTGGTGGACGGAGTAATCTCTGTTGGCCTGGAGGAGAATTTATCATCCATCAGGTTGAGACTATTCGACCCACGAAATTTAAAAATGACCACCAAGCCTCACCCATTGTGAGGGGAGAATTCTGCAGTTTTCACTACCCCTTACCAACAGGGTTTTGCTGGAGGTAATAAACAGTAAAAAATGACCTCTAACTTCGCCCATCCAAATTAGGTTGTCTCAGCTCTGTAAAGTAGTTCTCTGCCTGTTTTGTGGAGGCAGATGAATCTGTACTTCAGTATGCCAAATGTCCATTCGATGAGGGACAGTGTTGTCTTAAGTGACCTGTTGTACTGCCTTTCACTTCTGGTTCTTGGAATCAAGTATGGCGTCAGTATCCAAAGATGCAAGGCATATGCAGTGTCTCCTAAAGAGCATGAGAAGGATAAACATTACGTCATATCACACAAACAGTTCTGGCCACTGTATGCATTGAGTCAGCAAATCTCGTGCAAAGCAATAAGCCATCACCAAATTGACACTCTGGCAGTCGGTTATGCATTCCACTGTAGTGTAACATGAAGGAGTCATATGGGCTGCCGGGGAATCTGCCTACAAGGTCAGTTATGATGCAGGAGACATCATACACTACCTGTACATTGTGCAAATGGGGGCTTTTCATATTTCTGTATATGAATTCATCTGCACAGGAGGGCATATGGCAAGATATGTGCCATCGACACAGCCAGTTACAATTGGAAACCGTGCTACCCAGTAAAACATTCATTTGGTCTGTTGCAAATATTGGGCCATATTTGGTAAACAGAGTAGTTTGTTTACTTTGCTAACCATAATGTCCAGAATCCTGTGACAAACCTAGAAAATGCACTTTGTGACAATCCTCCTGCCACTGCTATGACTCCCTGGTGACTGCCTGAAGCCATAAGGTGTAGATATCACTACAACGGTGCATGTGGTTGGATTGCATTGCTTCTGACTGTTAGGTTCTGTAGCTGGGGTCGTAACTTAGCAATTAATTCCAAAATTACCTCACTACTGAGTTTGCACCTCTCACATATCTTCTCCTAAATCTGTTTAAAAATGTGACCCTCAACCTAAATATCCTCTCCCCGCCTCCTACTCTGCCTACCAGTCACAATCCTCATCCTCCTCACCACAACATATAGAGCCTCCATTCTGAACGAGCCAGATGCATTGTGGGTGATTTTTCTTAGTTTGTACCTGGTTACTGCCAGATCCACATTGATGATAATTGCATTTCCTAAATAGTCATTTTGTGACTATTCGCAATTTTAGAAATCCTTTGTACATAGCGTTTTAGCGATTCACTAGTTGGAAATGCAAATTTTGGAATTTTCTATGATTTCTACTAGATAGAAATCACATTTTGCACCCCTTTAAATGCCTTTCATACATACTGAAATAGGATTTTGCATTTCCTAACGGCCCGAAATAGCAATTCTCTAGAAACGCAAAATACCTTCATACATATGGCCCTTAGAGATTTGCCCAGAATCACAAGATGTTGAGCCGGTGCCAAAATTTGAACTTAGCCCCTGGTTCCAAACTCCACAGCTCTGGAGATACAAGGTGGGAATATGTTTGTTGTAATAATTATCTACGTGTTAAAATACTACTTTAGAACCTGCAGGTTTTGAAATGGATGCTCTTTGTATCCTTGACATCCAAAACAGGAACGTTTAGATAAGCATTCTAGGGTCCAATACATTAATGATTACTCAATGGGCATTTTTTGCTCATGTTACCCCTTACAATGGGGTGTGTGCGTGCATGTGTGTGTGCATGTGTGTGTGTGTCTGTGTATTTATGCACATGGGATTCCGAACGATATATAATGGGCAGGTGTCACTGTTGCCCCATGCTAGGTGTACTGTCATGGCTCACATAAGCAAACTCTTCCATGTCTATACCTTGCAAAACAGTGTTGGTTTCAGGAATTTGAAAACACATCTTTAAATTCTTCAGTAAGCACTTTTGCTTCATCAAATCCTTAGTAAATCTCTCATCTGGCATTCAATTTTCTGGAGGCATTAAATGGAACAATAATTTGCAGCTCAACAGGCAGCTTCATGATGAACGCAGATATAAGCTGAATTCATTTCTAGCCATGAATGACAGAGAAATGTAGATTGCCATTTTAATTGTGAATGTTCATTGTTTTCAAAAAATCCTTTTAGAGTGTTATCTGCAAATATAAAGTGGATGGGAAACTGTTAGCAGATAATTGATTAAATGTACTTGTGAGGTGGAGCAGAGCCGAATTCTGTGCAGTCCATGCGCTTGAAAGAGTAATAATTTGGATTTTATAAAGCACTTGGGGTTTTAGCGTTCCACAAGTGAAGCTAAGGTGGTATAGATTATTAAGAACTTGCTGCACATTTATAAATGTTCCATTTTACCTCAATTAAACCGTGTTGGTCTTCGTTGCAAAGGTGCTTTAAAAAAAAAAATATTTAAATGGTAGCCCATAAGGTAGTCTTAGGGAGGGTTTATATTGCATATTTTTTTCATAACCAAAAGTATTAAGTCTGAAAAAACACCATGAGATCACATCTTTACAGTGAGCAGCTAATTGTTTTCCCCTCTTTCACCAGCCCTTGCCACCTCCTCATGGCCGAGGGTGTACATTGTATTTATATGTATATATTGGTATAATTATTTTCACTGATCAACTACTTTAAGTTTTTTTTAAAGCTTAATAGTCCTTCACAGCCAGACATGCGATGCATAGCTTGCGGGGCACTTTTCTGGATATGTTCATATGAATACATATACCTCGTTCCAATCTCTGCCCTAAACCACAACTGTTTGTTCGTGTTTTTTTTTGTTGAGATTTTGTTCCATTGGTATGGCAAAGGCAATAATGGTTATTACATGGAATTCAGGGCTTATGTCATGTTTGTCATGAAAGTTTAGTAGTTTTTTATGGCGATATAAGTGTGCATGCGCATATTTCAATACATTGCTTCAAGTCAATCTTCAAACTGTAATTATTTTGATAAGACACCCTTTATGACTTTTACATGATATACTGAAAATTCAGAGTCTGTTTTAGCCATACACTAATGGAAGCTTTGTCAGTTTTCATCACTTGTTCCAAAAATCCATGAATCTTTCAGTCCCCCCAGCTCTTAGCTGTTAAGTCGATGACTGAATAGAAAATAGTTTTTTTCCTGAACTTTTAAAAATAAATATATAAACTAAGTGTCTTTTTCACTTAAATTTTGACGCAGTATAGCACTTTTGTTTAATGTTTGGAAAGTTATTTCATTTCTTAAAGTTGTTGCTAATGACTTTCAATCTGATGTTACACATATATTGCGAAATTAAATGTTTAGGATTCTAAATTGTAGTCATCACACAAATCAATAATATCAAGTTGTTTCTCTTTATCTAGTATAATATTAAGAAGCTTTTAAACATTTGTTATTAAGTACAAGGATATTAATTTTATATTTGAACATAATTGTGGGCCCTATCAATGTGATATAGCATAGTACATAGTTACCATCCCCTTTACCATGTTTTTGAAGTTGAGTAAATAGGGTTCTTTTGAATATTACATAGACGACTTGGGAATGTTGGTTACAAAACTTGTGGAATCAAGCTATTCACTTCTTTTGGTGTGGAGTACATTGTTCTAGCTATGAAGCCCACATTCTACTCCTGAGGGATTTATGCCTAATATTGTTCTTTGTCACAATATCGTGGCCAATAGTGACATGCACATGCATGGGTTTCCAATATCATTCATCAATACATTTGAGTAACCATATTGCCAAATCTTTTGCAGAAATGTGGTGGAGGTAAATGAAACTCCATCTCACCCATCAAAATCTTTGGAGTTCCTTGTACCAACAAATCTTTAAAAGAATTCCAGGGGAAAGTAAAATGAGAGGGAAACCTATTTTTTTTTTAAAGTCATAGGGGTAGATGTATCAAGATTCCATTTTGCGATTTCTAAATAGCGATTTTTAAGGGATCGCTATTTAGAAATCGCAAATTGGAATGTATGTTGAAAATCGCTATTTTTTAGCAATTTCTTATTCTTCCTTATTTGCGAATTTGCAATTTGCGAATTCGCAAATAAGGAATAATTTCCCATTCATCCCTATGGGTCAGGAGCCCATAGGAATGATTGAGAAATAAATCTCAATTTGCGATTCGCAATTTGCGAATCGCAAATTCGAGAATTATTTCAAGGGTGCAGGGGTGTCTCAAGGACACCCTGCTGCACCCCTGGAATGTACATATGTGTGCATATGGCGCACATATATGCCCTATGGGCATGTGTGTGCGTCACTTGCCACCTTCAAAAATGCAAATTAGGGCATCATTAAATGAAATCGCAAATTACCACCAACTACTATTTGGTGGTAATTTGCGATTTCTTAACACAAATTCACAATTTCTAGAACTCACATACATTGCATTTAAGGAATCGTAAAATTTGCGATTCCTTACATGCCTAAGCAAAATAAGGAATCACAAATTTTTGTGACTCCTTATTTTGCGATTTTGTGATACATTTCAAAACATGCAAAAAAGCCTTTTGCGAGTCGCAAAGGCCGAAATTCGCCACATTTCGGCTTTTGCGAATCGCAAAAGGCTTGATACATCTACCCCATAGTTTATTGACTTTTTTCCCACAATGCACACAATGATATATTTATTCCAATACTTTAGTGGCAGTTCAGCATTGGCTGTAAGTCCTCTCTTAAACTAGTTTTTATAGGTTGGTCATATTTCAACAGTATACATCTATTGCATATATTTATTCCTGCTCCCACATCAATTGTTTATCCCTAACTCCATTTCTTCATAAACTGATCCCACCCTCTCCCCTCCCCAACTTTTGTCATAGTCACGTAGGGTCATAGTAGTCTCATCTTTTAGGCATGCTCAGGAGTTGCTGTGTTTCATTATTCTTGATGTACCTGGTATGTCGTGGGGTCCCTCCTACTCAGTAGGGGGCGCTATCTGGTCTTCGTGTACCTCATAATCCCTCAATGCTTGCACCAATGTCTCCCATGCTGCGGCTGCTTCCAGTGCCTTATCATTGTTTGACCTGCGCGCTTGCTGGTAGCGTAGCATACCCTCGCTGCTTGCCCATTTCATAAACTCACCCCTCCATCTCCTGATACTAGGCCCTACTGTTGCCTTCCAATGCTTAGTGATTTCTCGCTTCGCCAATATGAAGCCCATGTCTATGAATTTGCTTGTTATCTTGTTTTTGGACGTGTGGGGAAACCAATGTAGTATGCTAGTGGCCATATCGAACGTCAGCTTTCTTTCCATGGTTTCATTCAGTGTCGCCCCCACCTCTTCCCAGTACTTTCCTAGCATTGGGCAAGACCAGAGCATATGATCGAGTTCGACTCCTGTGCGTGAACATCTAGGGCATGCAGCCTCCTCTGCTTTAAAATATTTGCGAATTCTACCTGGTGTTTGGTATGCTCTGTGAAGTATGTAGAATTGCACAAGCTGGAATCTAGCATTTCTAGTACTCTTCCAGGCCCTGCGCACTATTTACAACCACGCAGCATCAGGAATTGCTTTCCCATTATCTGTCTCCTATTTTCCCTTTAGTGTCTCTAGGGGCGCTAGTCTTTCGTGGATCATTCTGAAATAAAGTCATGTGACTGCTTTAAACGTTCCGGCTACCATCATAGTGTATTGGCAAGCCATGGTCGTTTTGGGTTCCGAGAGCCCTTCTCTCCAGTGAGCTTGCATCGCCCTAGTCGGTGCTGCGTGTAGCAAATACCCGCCCCTGGGAAGGTCAAATCTATCCCTCAGTGCCTGGAAGGGCAGTAAGGCGCCATCTTCGTTGAGGTCTCCCAATAATTGGAGCCCCGCCTCCTCCCAGGTCTGCAATTGCGACCAGTCTCCGCCATGTGGTAGTGCCATTACCATACCTAATAGGATTTCAGGTGCATAGGGGTGCAGGACCCCGCTCTTCGTTGTGTCCGGTTCCAGCACAACCAAAATGTTTTTCCTCCGTTGTCAGGTCCTTTGGGTCTATTTTTTGTTGTAGTGCTATGTATGCCAACACATGGCGCAGTATTCCCCTGCCTCTTTGCTGTTCTGGGCCTCTAAATTCTCGAACAATTTCTTGCGTGAAAACTTGCAGCTGTGCAGCTAGGTAATATATTTCAAAGTCCGGGACTGCCAGTCCTCCCTCAGCTTTAGGCCGAACTAGCGTGGCATGTGCCACCCTTCGCCGACCTGCACCCCAGAGGAAAGCCACCACTAGTGATTTCAATGATTTAAACACGGAGCTCGGTATCCATATTGGTAGTGTCCTGAAGTAGTACAGGAGGCGCGGTAGTGCTATCATTTTTAGGAGGGCTACGCGGCCCATCATTGATAGTGGGAGGGTTGCCCAGAAGGCCGTGCTGCTTTTCAGGGCTCGCACGCGCCTACCTATGTTCCTCTCCAGTATATCGGCAGTTCTGTGGTAGATATGGGCCCCTAGATATTTCAGACGGGGAACAGCATTTACAACGCAACTTTTACAACGCAGTACCTTTACGACGCAACCATTATTTCATTTCTTAAAGTTGTTGCTAACGACTTTCAATCTGATGTTACACATATATTGCAAAATTAAATGTTTATGATTCTAAATTGTAGTCATCACACAAATCAATAATATCAAGTTGTTTCTCTTTATCTAGTATAATATTAAGAAGCTTTTAAGCATTTGTTATTAAGTACAAGGATATTAATTTTATATTTGAACATAATTGTGGGCCCTTTCAATGTGATATAGCATAGTACATAGTTACCATCCCCTTTACCATGTTTTTGAAGTTGAGTAAATAGGGCTTTTTTGAATATTACATAGACGACTTGGGAATGTTGGTTACAAAACTTGTGAAATCAAGCTATTCACTTCTTTTGGTGTGGAGTACATTGTTCTAGCTATGAAGCCCACATTCTACTCCTGAGGGATTTATGCCTAATATTGTTCTTTGTCACAATATAATGGCCAATAGTGACATGCACATGCATGGGTTTCCAATATCATTCATCAATACATTTGAGTAACCATATTGCCAAATCTTTTGCAGAAATGTGGTGGAGGTAAATGAAACTCCATCTCACCCATCAAAATCTTTGGAGTTCCTTGTACCAACAAATCTTTAAAAGAATTCCAGGGGAAAGTAAAATGAGAGGGAAACCTATTTTTTTTTTAAAGACATAGGGGTAGATGTATCAAGATTCCATTTTGCAATTTCTAAATAGCGATTTTTAAGGGATCGCTATTTAGAAATCGCAAATTGGAATGTATGTTGAAAATCGCTATTTTTTAGCGATTTCTTATTCTTCCTTATTTGCGAATTCGCAATTTGCGAATTCGCAAATAAGGAATAATTTTCCATTCATCCCTATGGGTCAGGAGCCCATAGGAATGATTGAGAAATAAATCTCAATTTGCGATTCGCAATTTGCTAATCGCAAATTTTAGAATTATTTCAAGGGTGCAGGGGTGTCTCAAGGACACCCTGCTGCACCCCTGAAATGTACATATGTGTGCATATGGCGCACATATATGCCCTATGGGCATGTGTGTGCATCACATGCCACCTTCAAAAATGCAAATTAGGGCATCATTAAATGAAATCGCAAATTACCACCAACTACTATTTGGTGGTAATTTGCGATTTCTTAACACAAATTCACAATTTCTAGAACCCACATACATTGCATTTAAGGAATCGTAAAATTTGCGATTCCTTACATGCTTAAGCAAATTAAGGAATCACAAATTTTTGTGATTCCTTATTTTGCGATTTTGTGATACATTTCAAAACATGCAAAAAAGCCTTTTGTGAGTCGCAAAGGCCGAAATTCGCCAAATTTCGGCCTTTGCGAATCGCAAAAGGCTTGATACATCTACCCCATAGTTTATTGACTTTTTTCCCACAATGCACACAATGATACATTTATTCCAATACTTTAGTGGTAGTTCAGCATTGGCTGTAAGTCCTCTCTTAAACTAGTTTTTATAGGTTGGTCATATTTCAACAGTATACATCTATTGCATATATTTATTCCTGCTCCCACATCAATTGTTTATCCCTAACTCAATTTCTTCATAAACTGATCCCACCCTCTCCCCTCCCCAACTTTTGTCATCGTCACGTAGGGTCATAGTAGTCTCATCTTTTAGGCATGCTCAGGAGTTGCTGTGTTTCATTATTCTTGATGTACCTGGTATGTCGTGGGGTCCCTCCTACTCAGTAGGGGGCGCTATCTGGTCTTCGTGTACCTCATAATCCCTCAATGCTTGCACCAATGTCTCCCATGCTGCGGCTGCTTCCAGTGCCTTATCGTTGTTTGACCTGCGCGCTTTCTGGTAGTGTAGCATACCCTCGCTGCTTGCTCATTTCATAAACTCACCCCTCCATCTCCTGATACTAGGCCCTACTGTTGCCTTCCAATGCTTAGTGATTTCTCGCTTCGCCAATATGAAGCCCATGTCTATGAATTTGCTTGTTATCTTGTTTTTGGACGTGTGGGGAAACCAATGTAGTATGCTAGTGGCCATATCGAACGTCAGCTGTCTTTCCGTGGTTTCATTCAGTGTCGCCCCCACCTCTTCCCAGTACTTTCCTAGCATTGGGCAAGACCAGAGCATATGATCGAGTTTGACTCCTGTGCGTGCACATCTAGGGCATGCAGCCTCCTCTGCTTTAAAATATTTGCGAATTCTACCTGGTGTTTGGTATGCTCTGTGAAGTATGTAGAAGTGCACAAGCTGGAATCTAGCATTTCTAGTACTCTTCCAGGCCCTGCGCACTATTTACAACCACGCAGCATCAGGAATTGCTTTCCCGTTATCTGTCTCCCATTTTCCCTTTAGTGTCTCTAGGGGCGCTAGTCTTTCGTGGATCATTCTGGAATAAAGTCATGTGACTGCTTTAAACATACCGGCTACCATCATAGTGTATTGGCAAGCCATGGTCGTTTTGGGTTCCGAGAGCCCTTCTCTCCAGTGAGCTTGCATCGCCCAGGTCGGTGCTGCGTGTAGCAAATACCCGCCCCTGGGAAGGTCAAATCTATCCCTCAGTGCCTGGAAGGGCAGTAAGGCGCCATCTTCGTTGAGGTCTCCCAATAATTGGAGCCCGCCTCCTCCCAGGTCTGCAATTGCGACCAGTCTCCGCCATGTGGTAGTGCCATTACCATACCTAATAGGATTTCAGGTGCATAGGGGTGCAGGACCCCGCTCTTCGTTGTGTCCGGTTCCAGCACAACCAAAATGTTTTTTCCTCCATTGTCAGGTCCTTTGGGTCTATTTTTTGTTGTAGTGCTATGTATGCCAACACATGGCGCAGTATTCCCCTGCCTCTTTGCTGTTCTGGGCCTCTAAATTCTCGTGCAATTTCTTGCGTGAACACTTGCAGCTGTGCAGCTAGGTAATATATTTCAAAGTCCGGGACTGCCAGTCCTCCCTCGGCTTCAGGCCGAACTAGCGTGGCATGTGCCACCCTTCGCCGACCTACACCCCAGAGGAAAGCCACCACTAGTGATTTCAATGATTTAAACACGGAGCTCGGTATCCATATTGGTAGTGTCCTGAAGTAGTACAGGAGGCGCGGAAGTGCTATCATTTTTAGGAGGGCTAAGCGGCCCATCATCGATAGCGGGAGGGTTGCCCAGAAGGCCATGCTGCTTTTCAGGGTTCGCACGCCCCTACCTATGTTCCCCTCCAGTATTTCTGCAGTTCTGTGGTAGATATGGGCCCCTTGATATTTCAGACGGGGAACAGCATTTACAACGCAACTTTTACAACGCAGTACCTTTACGACGCAACCATTACAATGCAAGTCATTACAACGACTTGTGCTGGGGGGCGCTCTAGGATAAGGAATAGTTTTAATTTACTATCCAACACCTTCCCTACTATCCACGGGGACTGGAGTTGGAATAGTAAAGTAAACTATTCACTATTCAGGGCCCCCCAACGCAAGTCGTTGTAACGGCTTGCGTTGTAAAAGTTGCGCTATAAAAAAATGCGTTGTAAAAGTATGCGTTGTAACGACGTACATCCATTTTAGACACGAAGGTTCCCATCGCACCTCCCTTGCTATGTCGGGCTGAGTTTCCCCCCGTCTTACCGGGAACAGGCATGTTTTCGACCAGTTTACTCTTAGACCCGAAATGTCGCCAAAGCCAGCGAGCAATGTCCTGGCCTCCAGCAGTGCCTCGTCGGCGTTCTCTAGGAACAGAAGCATGTTATTGGCATATAATGATATATATTGTTAGCCATTTCTTCCCCTCAGGCCTCCGTAACAATTCCCTTCTCGTATTTTCACTGCCAGTGGCTCAACCGCCAATGCAAATAATAATGGGGATAGTGAACATCCCTGCCTCGTGCCTCGCTTAACTGGGTATTGCTCTGATATCAGCGTACCCACTTTTACTCTAGCTACCGCTGATGTATATAACACTTTCGTCCATTGTATGAAGTCCGACCCCAGGCCAAAGCGTTCCATTACTCTGTATAGCTATCCCCACTCTAGACTGTCAAAGGCCTTCTCTATGTCCACTGATAGTATCATTGGTTGCCGCGCCACGGGATGGTCATCCTCCAGCAGTCGCACCAGCCTCCTGATATTTGTAGTAGTGCTTCTTGTCGGTATGAACCCAGCTTGATCCTCATGGATCAGCGTGGTCATCATGAAGCGCAAGAGTCTGGTCGGCAGTATACTACTTAATATTTTATAGTCGACTGTCAGCATTGACAGTGGCCGGTAGGAAGATGTTTCCATGCTGTTCCGGTCCGGTTTCAGCAGAGGGATCACCAGCACCTCTCTCATAGACTGTGGTAGCTGTCCTATTTCTTTCACCTCCTTATACATTTCCTGGAGTCTTGGTGCCAGGATATCAACATATTTCTCATAAAACTCTATAGGTAGGCCATCTACGCCCGGGGTTTTATTTCGGGACATGCTTTGATGGCTCTCCGGATTTCGCCCAGTTCTATCTCCTTTCCTAATTCTTTCACCTGTTCATGGTTTACTTCAGGTAGGTGCATGTCCTCTAAGAAGGTGTCGATGGTGGGGTCTCCTGCTACTACTGTGTCATGATATAGTGTTGCATAATAGTTCTGAAAGCAATTCAGTATCTCGTTCTGGGTGTTGACTACCGTCCCTGCCTCTGTGCTAAGTGCCAGTATTGGGGAGCCTCTTTTAGCCAGATTGACCAGCCAGGCCAATAATGTCCCTGCCTTGTCCCCCTCTGCATGGACCCTCGTCATGTAGGCCTGGTGGTCGAAACTACGCAGTCGCTCGCCTTCTGCCACAACCGCTTCCTTTGCTTGTCTAATCTCCTCTTGTAGTTCTGGGTGCCCGGGCCTTGCTAATTCCGTCGATCGCAGCTTATTATCTGCTATCGTCAAGTCATTTAAAAGCACTTTTCATACTCCCGCGTGCTTCCCTATACAAATCCCCCTCATGACCACCTTGAAGGCGTCCCACTCTGTCACCCTCGCGGTTGTCAAGTTAGCGTTCTCTGCAAAATAATCAGTAATTCCTTCTCTTAGCGTTTCAGAGAAGACTGGGTCTTCTAATGTCTCTGGACGTAGTTTCCAGGTGGGTATGTACGAGGTTCCTATCATCCAATGCAAAGTGATCAGCAAAGGATTATGGTCTGATATCATTCTGGTCAAGTATTCGGACTGTATTACTGCTGGCAGCACTGCGGGGGAGCACAGTACCGCATCTAGTCTAACATGCAAGTCATGCATCCCAGAAAAATAGGAGTAGTCCCTTTCCAGCGGGTGTTGCCTGCGCCACACGTCTATTAAATCCCATCTCTTTTGCCACTCTAGCCTCCCTTGGACAATCTGTGTATTGGTGAGTCTACCAGTGGGGGATGAGACCTATCCAGCGACACGTCCATAATGGAGTTGAAGTCGTCACCCAACACTAATGGACCCGCTAGACAGCGCGCTAAACTTCCCGAAAGCCGTGTCAGAAAGCCCAGCTGGTCAACATTGGGTGCATATACGCTACAAAGGGCTTTGTCCCTGCCTCTGAGTTTCCCTTTGATGGCTACAAATCTACCTTCGGGGTCGATCATCTAACTGGTTAACTGAAACAAGACACCCGCCCTCACCCAAATTAAAGCTCCTCTAGCGAATGCCGAGTATGTAGTGTTATAGACTTGGCCCCTCAATCTCCTCTGCAGTGCTATTCCCTCAGCTCTTGTCAAGTGAGTCTCTTGGAGTAGCGCTATGTGCACCCCCCAAGCACACTAAATAGGCATGGATTTTATGCCATCTTGTCATGGTGTGAAGCCATCTCACTTTCCAGGTTATACATCTTAAGTCAGAAGTGTCACCCAATCTCTAACCCTGGCCGGTGCAACACTAAATATGACCCTACTTGTGTGACAATGGCAGTCTCCTCCCAACTTGTCCCATGCTTCCCTATTCCCCCCACCCTCCCAAGAACAGGACCTAGCAACAACCACCTAGTTCCCATCCAAACCATAACATAATTCAACTCACTCCTAAGCCCAGCAGTAGCCACTGCGGGCATGCCTTAAGGGCAATGAAGGGGAGCTGCTCGCCGGACGGTAGCTACTTTACTTCACCAATCCTGAGTAATCCGCTGAGCCCCTTGGAATTAACGCCTCTAAGAGGCCCCCCTACCCCCTCTACAGTTTTTTCGCCTCTTCTACTGCTTCCGCATGTCCTCAACACTGGGAGTTCATCACAGCTGTCTCTTCCCATTGTGGCCGATCTTCAAGTCCAGCTATCCCTCATCCAGCATCCCGTCGGCTGTCTTAGGTGTGACCGTCGGTAAACGGTCGCTGTCCGTCTCTGAATGCTCAGTGTCAGAGCGAACATTGTCTTTTTCGGACTCTGTGCCATCCAGCGATGGGGGTCCCTGCGCACTCAATATCATGGACACTGCTACTAGTACCTCTCGGAGTTCTGCCTCCGTCTGTGAAGAAGAGGGTCTCCTCAGGCCCCGTTGTCGATTGCGAAGGAAGTCATCTTGACTTCCACTGTGGGAGTCAATCTGCTACCCTCTGTATTCTCCGATCAGTACCGTCCTTTCCCGCTTTATACAGTTCTATCCAGGCGCAGACGTCGTCAGGGGTGTCAAGGAAGACCGTTTTGCCATCCACAATGACCCGTAGCTTAGCCGGGAAGAGGAGAGAATATTGCAGCCCCTCATTGCGCAATTCCCTTTTGACGGCCAAAAAGGAGGTGCGGCGGCGCTGGGTCTCATAGGTGTAGTCTGGGAATATGTTGATCCGGCTGTTTTCCACTTGATAGGGGCCATCCTTTTGTGCCTTCTGAAGGATCAGGTCTCTGTCCCGAAAAATGTAGTAGTCGAGCCGCCACTGGTCGTGGAGGTCGCCCCTGGGGGGAGGTCTGGCCGGGACTCTATGAGCTCGTTCCAAGGTGTAAAAGGTGGACAATCCCCCTGGCGCTACCACAGTTTTAAGCCAAGACTCCAGATATAGTACCATGTCTGTCCCTTCAATTTTCTCCGGAAGACCCACGATGCGGATGTTGTTCCTGCGGTTGCGCCCTTCGGCATCCTCCGCTCTCTTTTCCAGAGCAACTACGCGGTCCAGCACGTCATTCAGGGAAGTTTTGAGGTCTTTTTGGAGATGTTCAATAGTCTTCAGCACTTCCTCCACTGATACAACCCTGTCAACCAGCTTGCCATGATCGGCCCTCAGCAAGCACAGTCCCGTGGCTACCTGCGCTATATCTTGTTGGAGCGCTTGTCGGGTATCCGTTATTGCTTCTAGGATTTTATCTAGTTGTTGTTGCAGATGGGGGTCCCGTGCCTTCTCAGTGTCTCCCTGCTCGTCGCGGTCAGGTGAGCTCTCTTCCGTTGGTGGCTGGGTACCGCTTTTGCTTCCTTTCAACTTGTCCATCTTTAGGTGTGTCCACTTTTATTGGTGCCGATCTCTTTAGGTGGGTTTTGTTGATCTATCCCTCTTCTAGCTTTGTTCCTCTACTTTGTGCTCCCCGGGCGCGGTCCTCCGCCTCTTTTGCCAGCGGTCTGGCAGGGCTCCGTGCTCGGTATTGGGCGTTTCACACCGTGGTAGTCTTGCATTAATCATCGCCAGGTGTGGTGGATTGTGGGCAATCGCTAGTTGGTTGTGCCCCCCCGAGCTCCTTCTTGCCGCTTTTTCATGCGCTCAGTTGAGGGCCTTCCAATTCCCTCCGCTGGTTGTTTCGGCCGCCATTTTGGTTCTAGTCTCGGAGTCAGGGGCCTACTTCTTGTGTTTGTACTGGCTAAGCCCCTGGTGTTGACTGTGGTTTCCAACACCCTCTGTGCTTCTGACTTTGAGACCCACTACACACTTCCCATTAGTTCCAGCCTTTCTCTTCCGTGCGGTTCTCTGGGGTGTTTGGCAAGCGTGACTCCCTCGCTTCTGTGTCCCTCCATGGGTCCCCGCTTCTCTTCCCCGCACAGGATCGCTCTTCTAGGCTCGCCAGGTGTTCTCCGCTCGCAATGCCCTCCACTCGCCTTCTCCAGCATCACTGACAGCAATGTGCTCGCCTCTGCCAGTGTTCTCATGCAGTTCGTGCCCTCCGCATGGAGTCGCGGGAGCGCTTAGGGCCTTCTGTCCTGCGGGTCGGCCTTCTCCTTACGTTGCACCCCACCATGCGCTCGTGTGCTGTAGGCCGCATTGCTAGGAAATAAGCCAGCTGTGTCTTGCGAGGGTTCCGGCCTCTCCTACTCCCCGTTCCTCCCAACACAGTTGCCGTCTCTCACCCGTGGTCTGCCTGTGCGGGTCCTCAGGTCTCCTCTCTGACCCTGGCTCTTAGGGCTTCAGCGCGCACCATACGGGCGCCATCTTAGAGATCTGCAGCGCGGCACTCCGGCCGGTTTTCCAGCTCGTTTCCGCAGTCTTTCCGGGCGCTCTTTACCCCCGATTTTCATCAGCGAGGGGGGCCTCCATTTCCCCTATCGCTGTGTGTGAGGCAGGGGTCTCGAGGTCCGGTTCTTCAGGATCATTACGGGCTGGCTTGCGGAGCTCCCCGCTTAGGCAGCCACCATCATCGGCTGCTAGCCACGCCCCCCATGAGAAGGAAACCTATTTGTAACATAAGCTATACAAAAGAGTGTCCTCCATGTTGGTACATGAAGCAAACACTGTCAAGTTTGCAAGACTTACATGTTATACGGTGCTGCTCTTTGCTACCAAAAGGTAAGGTAATGTTACCTGCCATGTTAACCTCTGTAATGTGTCCTTTTCTATATGTAGTGGTTATACCCTTTACAGTGTGGTAGGCCCTGACACATATAGCAGGAAGCTTGGATTTATGTTTATCTACTTTGATTATATATTAGTAGTCAATAATATTGAGGCTATATAAATTTAGGTAGATATTAAAACATTGATATTTTGGTTAAACACTGACCAGGGGAGGACTTTTTGAGGACATTATTTCAGAAATTAACACAGTCTTTATTCAGAAGCATTCCCACACAGATTACAACAAACATTAATAAACATCAAAAAAGAAGCATATACTCACTGTCAAATATACCTACTGATTATAATTGTGACATAGATATTCAAAAGAATAGATGCCTAACAAAGATTATGTGTATCCATACAGTGAGCTCATTCTCAAGGACTGGCAGTAGTGTACCCCTTGTTTCTGATCAGTAGCAGCTGCAGATCTCCCTCCATTCCCACTTGGTATTTTATAATCTGCCATGACTGGTCCTGGGCATAACACAGCCAACTCTTGAACTTAACTACATGAAGCTGGCAGCTGCGCCCGCTTTATGGCCCTACCACATAGATGGGTAGTGTTCCTTCAAAAGGGTAAGTTCTTAAACATTCTGACTAAAGAAGTAGAGCAAACTTTAATGAACTTCTGGGGTCACACCAGTCAGTGCACTGCAATCACACCTGACAGTGCTCTGTTGAGGATTGCTATGTTATGTTATGTTGTATGTTATAAAGAGCTTATATCGCGCACAAATACTCTTGAGTGTCCTCTTGAGAGCCATTCAAATGAGCTGACTAAACAGATGCGATTTAAACTTTTTTAAAAAGTCAAAAATCTTGGGTATGCAGTAGATCCATGGGGAGAGCATTCCAGGCATCTGCTGTTTTGACAGACAGAGACTGTCCCCCCAGGCGTGATCTGCGGAACTGCGGAATAACCATCCGACGTTGAGAGCCAGAACGCAGGGATCGACCGGGCACATACAAAGCAAAGCGCCTCCTAAGATACACAGGCCCTTGGCCGTGGAGGGCCCTGTGAAATAAGGTAAGGGCTTTGAATTGCACCCGGTGGGCCAACCAGCAGACAGTGCAGATCCGGCAAATGCTGCCAAACACTAGATCTCCTAGAGATGTTGAACAGAAGTCTGGCTACAACACTCTGTATAATTTAAAGTTTTTTCAACAGATACCCAGGAATGCCAATGAACAAAGCCTTGGCATAGTCGAGGCGGGAAAGGATGAGGTCACACACTACCGTCTCTTTGGCCTCTTTTGGAAGCAGGGGAAAAAACCTTCTTAAGGCCCTAAGGGTGCCAAAGCAGACTCCGGTGAGTTTTTTAACATGCTCTGAGAACCGGAGATCTTAACTAAACCACACCCTTAAGTTCTTTGCCTAGCCTCCCGCGGAATTAGGACAAGGGAAATCTGGAGGACACAGAGATTCGCTGAAGGCCTGGGGGAACTGGCCATACAAGAGAACCTCTGACTTGTCCTCATTACACTTCAAATGGGCCTCTGCAAGCCAGCTAAATACGGACGCAAGGCACGTCTGGGCGATATTAGTGTTTAAGTCAGAGCCCTTCAAGGTGAATAGCAGCTGGGTGTCGTCCCCATACGCTATAATTTTTGCTCCCAGCTCCTCCGCCAGAAAAATCAAAGGGGTCAGATATATATTGAAAAGCAAAGGGCTCAGTGTAGAGCCCCGAGGGACCCCAGTAGAGAGTTTCCTGACCAAGGATGAGAAAGGAGACATCCAGACCTGCTGAGTGCATTCCTCCAGGAAGGATTTTATCCAATCCCATGCCGGACCGGCAACACCAATAGATGACAGCTGGGCAAGGAGTAGCTGGTGGGGCACTGTATCAAAGGCGGCAGAGAGGTCCAGTAAAATCAAGGCCGCCCTGCCGCCCTCATCCAGGCACTCCCTGATCGCCTCCGACATCTCCACCAGCGCAGTCTCCGTACTATAGGAGGTTCTAAACCCGGATTGGGCAGGGTGGTGGGCACCCAATTCTTCAACAAAGGCCTCAAGCTGCCGGAAAACCATCTTCTCGCAAACTTTAGCCAGAGTTGGTAGGGGAGAAATAGGCTGGTAATTAGTAGGAACCGAAGGGTCTAAAGAAGGTTTCTTGAGAAGGGGTAAGTTTGGCATGTTTCCAGAGCACGGGAAGCGTGGTGGTCCAAAGAGAAAGATTAACAATAACCACTACCTCAGAACAGACCTCCTCAGCTACCCCAGCTAATAGTCGGGCCGGGCAGGGATCTGTGGGAGAGCCCGACTTAAGAGATCTAAGGATGGCCAGAATGTCGGGACCAGCTGCGGGTGCGGGCAGGAATACCGTAAACTGGGAGATGGGTACCCTGGGAATTAAGGGAGACACCAAAGGAGGAATCCTTTGTTCTGGGGAATGTATTCCCAAGCTGTCCTGAATCCTCGTTATCTTCTCGATAAAAAAGGTAGACAGCTCCTCATACCATTATTGTGAGACAGGAAAAATCCTTTTCTCCGCACAGGGCGATAAAAAGCTTTGAACAATGGCAACATTCTCCTTACTGTTGTTATTTGCCATCGCAATCCGTCCAGCATAGTAATCGCTTTTAGCTTTCCTGATAGCAGTATAGTAATCCCACTGCACTATTCTAAGAGCAGACTTAGTGGAAGGGCATTACTCCTGGCACCAACAGCGCTCCAATTTTATACACCCAAATTTCATGTCCTTAACAGCATTCGAAAACCAAGGCTTCGAGGGAGGGGCGAGCTGTTTTCTGAAGCAAGCTGGTTTTGCACAGGAGCTAACCCTCTAGCCAATCCAGCAATCAAAGCTATCCATCGCCCCTTCAAGGTCAGTGGCTGGAACCGAGCGTGCCAGAAGTAAAGCCTCAGAGAGCGCAGGTAGATTAATATTCCCAGGGTAGAAATCAGAGGGCAAAGCAGGAGTTCGAGGAAACTTCCCCATGAGCCACGAGAACCTGATCAGATAGTGGTCATACCAAGTAACTTGTTCCGGTTCCCTTACAGCTACGTCAAATTGAGTGCAGGCCAAGTCAATTAGATGTAATGTAATGTAATGTAAAAACAATTTATAAAGCGCAACATACACCGGTCGGTTTCTTGGCGCTGTTCACTAAATCAGGAGGAGACAAAGAAGGGAGGGCAAGGGAGCTTATGTGTAAGCGCCGTGGAAGAGGTGAGTCTTTAGGAGAGACCTGAAGTGGGGGTAGGAGGAGGAAAGTCTAAGTTCCGGGGGGAGAGAGTTCCAGAGTGAGGGGGCCAGAAAAGAGAATCTGAGGCCTCCTTGCTTTTTGCGCCTGAACCTGGGCGTCTGAAGGAGAGCGTGGTGGGAAGATCGGAGGGGTCTGGAAGGGACGTACGGGTGCAGAAGCGACGAGATGAAAGAGGGCCGATGCCGGCCAGGGATTTGTGGGTCAAGCAGCCTAGTTTGAATTGAGAATGCTCTGATACAGGAAGCCAGTGAAGGGCTTTAAGTAGGGGACGGACGTGGTGATGTTTGGGTTGGTGGTAAATGAGGCATGCTGCCTGTCTTTGTATCATCTGAAGTCTTTTGATTTGGTATTGCGGGATACCTGCGTACAAGGCATTGGCATAGTCAACCCGAGAGATGACTTATGCCAGCAACGTCAGGGTGAGGGCTTCGGTGGTCAGAAAATGGGCTATTTTGCGAATTTTTCTGAGCTGGTGGAATCAGGAAGACACCATAGCACTGACCTGATGTTGCATGGAGAGATCATGAGAAATGTAGACCCCCAAGCTTTTGACCTTGTCAGCAGGGCGGGGGGAGGGGCCAAGGGCAGGGGGCCAGAAGGTGGAGTTCCAGGGGTTGGATGGGCCTCCGACAAGAACAAGCTCCGTCTTGTCGGGATTGAGTTTGAGATGGTGAGTGCCCATCCAATTGCTGATATGACGATGGGTGGATTGGAAATCCTGAGCCGCATCCTGCGAGGAGTCAAGATTGAAGATGAGCTGAATGTCATCTGCATAGTTAAATGCAGTGACATTCCTTCCCCGGAGGGAGCGGATCAGGGGGGTAAGGTACAAATTAAAAAGAAGTGGGGACAAAGACGAACCCTGTGGCACACCGCAGGTGAGTTTCATCCTGTCAGCCGAAAAATGGGAGATTCGGACAGATTGGTGGCGGTTCGTCAGGAATGAGCGGACCCAATCAAGGGCCGTCCCTCCGATACCAGCCTCTTTGACACGGTCGACCAAGATGGTGTGGTCGACCGTGTCAAAGGCCGCTGACAGGTCCAGAAGAATCAAGGCTTGGTGGGTGTTAAAATCGGCGCCTCTGCGGAGTTCCTCCATTACAGAGAGAATGACCGCCTCTGTCGAATGGGCGGGTCTGAACCCGGCCTGCTGGGGGTCCAAGAAGTTGGAGTCCTCAATAAAAGAGCTGAGGATACTAGTAACATATGTCTCGAGTACCTTGCTTAGGTAGGGAAGAAGGGAGATGGGGCGGAAGTTGCCCATAACCGTAGGGTCGGCAGTGGGTTTCTTTAGAATGGGAACTACCTCTGCGTTCTTAAATTGGCTGGGGACCTCTCCGAGCAGAAGAGAACTGTTCAGGAGGGCCAGAGGAGAAGTGGGGCAGGCTGAGAAAGCAGCCTGGAGAATTGCGGGAGGGCAACAATCTGTGGGGGAGCCAGAGGTAACTTTGTTAAGCAAGGTGATGAAAACGTCTTCTGATAAGGGGGGGAACTGAGTCAGAGAATGAGAGTTAGTGGAGGGAGCAGCCTCAGTGAGGGGTATAGTCAGGGGTATGGAGGAGATACTATTTTTGATTTTGCTAATTTTTTCTATGAAGAAGCAGTTGAGGGAATCGCAGAGTGCCTGAGATGGAAGGGGTTTCATGGTCACCCTATCTGGATGTGCGAGTTCTTCTACAATGGCGAAGATGTCTTTAGATTTTTGCGCAGAGTTGAGGATTTTGGTGGAAAAGTAGGTGGTTTTGGCGGCTGAGATTGCTCGTTTATATTCTCCCAGTAATTTTAGAAAAGGTGGTTTTTCTAAGGGATCATAACTTCTACGCCAGCGACGCTCGGCTTGGCGGAGACCGAGTTTTAAAGATTTAAGGTTGTCAGAGAACCAGCGATGTGCGTCGTGAGGGCGCTTGGTTCTGATTAGGTTGAGGGGGGCGACCTTGTCACTGGCAGATTCTAGCCAATTAACGAGTGCAGCTGCTTGGGAATCGATAGAACCAGAGCTGGGCGGAACTGACGATGTTAGAGAGGTAAGGAATAAGTCAAGGTCTGCTTTGTTCCAGTTTCTAGCCAAAAGGCTAGTGCCTCGGCTACGAGGGGGCGGAGGGGGGACCAAGAGGAGGAAGGAAATTAGGTGATGGTCTGACCAGTGACAAGGTGTGATCGTGAGTGACTTAATATCAAGATTATAGGTCCACACTTGGTCTAGAATATGGCCCTTGGAGTGACTGGGTGAGTGAACATGTTGAAGACCATTGAGCCCAGTTAATAAGTCTGTAAAGGCCAAGGATTGCGGGCTTTCGTGGGCGTCTGACGGCCAGTAATTAAAATCACCCAGGACCAAAAGTTTAGAGTTGTTAATTGTAAGCTGGGAAAGCAAGTCACAAAAGTGAGAGGAGAAATTGGGCATGGATTGGGGGGGACGGTATACCAAGACACAGATTAGAGGGGATACAGAGGAATCAAATCTAATAGCTAGGCAGTCCACCTGAGGAATAGTGAGTAAAGAAAGGGAAGTGAACCTGAGGGGAAGTTTGATAATGGCCGCTACGCCGCCTCCTGGTTTGTTAGCAGGCCGATTGACTTGGAGTATGTAATACCCCGGAGGAATGGCGGCCAAGATGTCAGGGGACGAGTCCTCATTCAGCCAGGTCTCGGTTAGGAGAAGAACGTCAGGTCGGTCTGAGTCCAGGAGGTGGAAGATGTCGAGTTGGTGACTGCCTAGTGATCGAGTATTAAGATAAATGATTGCTAATTTCATGTTTGCGGATGTCTGAGCGGGCAAGGGATTGGGAGGTGGGAGAAAGACTATGGGTTCAGAGGTGAGGAGGGACGGGAGAGTCTGAATTTCAGGAAAGGTGCTGCAGGCTTGGTAAATACCTAGATGACGCAGGCGTGAAGAGCTGGTAGTGTCCAAAGGCCGGAGTGAGTGTAGAGCAGTTAAGTCCCCGGGAGCGTAGGAGGTGATGATTTGGGCAGAGTGACATGGCCCGGGCCCCGGTCGGCCGCGGACGGGCGCAGACGGGCTTGCCTTAGGCGCGCCTTCGGCGCGCAAACGGCGCGCCCGCTGCGCTCGTCCGCTGCGCTTCCGGTATGGACACATCCTATATGCTGATAGAAGGGCGGAGTAGGGAAGGGGCGTGGCCTAAGTGAGTGGGCGTGGCCTCTACACCGCGAGGAAGGCGGCAGTTCTAATCAAGCCAAGCCTCGCCCTCTGCAGCGCTAGATCCGCTGTTCAGGGGTCTTGAGTGGCAGGCAAGTAAGAAAACATTACAAATATTACCAACAATTCAATTTTAAAAACGAGCAAGGAAACGTGCCTCCCGGCTGTGCCTCAGGAGATTTAAATGAATCCAGCAGCGCTAGTTCTCAGCGCCTTAAGTAGGCTGGCGAAAAAGGGGCATGGCCTAAGTGAGTGGGCGTGGCCTCTACACCGCGAGGAAGGCGGCAGTTCTAATCAAGCCAAGCCTCGCCCTCTGCAGCGCTAGATCCGCTGTTCAGGGGTCTTGAGTGGCAGGCAAGTAAGAAAACATTACAAATATTACCAACAAATCAATTTTAAAAACGAGCAAGAAAACGTGCCTCCCGGCTGTGCCTCAGGAGATTTAAATGAATCCAGCAGCGCTAGTTCTCAGCGCCTTAAGTAGGCTGGTGAAAAAGGGGCGTGGACTAAGTGAGTGGGCGTGGCCTCTACACCGCGAGGAAGGCGGCAGTTCTAATCAAGCCAAGCCTCGCCCTCTGCAGCGCTAGATCCGCTGTTCAGGGGTCTTGAGTGGCAGGCAAGTAAGAAAACATTACAAATATTACCAACAATTCAATTTTAAAAACGAGCAAGAAAACGTGCCTCCCCTCTGTGCCTCAGGAGATTTAAATGAATCCAGCAGCGCTAGTTCTCAGCGCCTTAAGTAGGCTGGCGGAAAAGGGGCATGGCCTAAGTGAGTGGGCGTGGCCTCTACACCGCGAGGAAGGCGGCAGTTCTAATCAAGCCAAGCCTCGCCCTCTGCAGCGCTAGATCCGCTGTTCAGGGGTCTTGAGTGGCAGGCAAGTAAGAAAACATTACAAATATTACCAACAAATCAATTTTAAAAACGAGCAAGAAAACGTGCCTCCCGGCTGTGCCTCAGGAGATTTAAATGAATCCAGCAGCGCTCGTTCTCAGCGCCTTAAGTAGGCTGGTGAAAAAGGGGCGTGGACTAAGTGAGTGGGCGTGGCCTCTACACCGCGAGGAAGGCGGCAGTTCTAATCAAGCCAAGCCTCGCCCTCTGCAGCGCTAGATCCGCTGTTCAGGGGTCTTGAGTGGCAGGCAAGTAAGAAAACATTACAAATATTACCAACAATTCAATTTTAAAAACGAGCAAGAAAACGTGCCTCCCGGCTGTGCCTCAGGAGATTTAAATGAATCCAGCAGCGCTAGTTCTCAGCGCCTTAAGTAGGCTGGCGAAAAAGGGGCATGGCCTAAGTGAGTGGGCGTGGCCTCTACACCGCGAGGAAGGCGGCAGTTCTAATCAAGCCAAGCCTCGCCCTCTGCAGCGCTAGATCCGCTGTTCAGGGGTCTTGAGTGGCAGGCAAGTAAGAAAACATTACAAATATTACCAACAAATCAATTTTAAAAACGAGCAAGAAAACGTGCCTCCCGGCTGTGCCTCAGGAGATTTAAATGAATCCAGCAGCGCTAGTTCTCAGCGCCTTAAGTAGGCTGGTGAAAAAGGGGCGTGGACTAAGTGAGTGGGCGTGGCCTCTACACCGCGAGGAAGGCGGCAGTTCTAATCAAGCCAAGCCTCACCCTCTGCAGCGCTAGATCCGCTGTTCAGGGGTCTTGAGTGGCAGGCAAGTAAGAAAACATTACAAATATTACCAACAATTCAATTTTAAAAACGAGCAAGAAAACGTGCCTCCCGTCTGTGCCTCAGGAGATTTAAATGAATCCAGCAGCGCTAGTTCTCAGCGCCTTAAGTAGGCTGGCGGAAAAGGGGCATGGCCTAAGTGAGTGGGCGTGGCCTCTACACCGCGAGGAAGGCGGCAGTTCTAATCAAGCCAAGCCTCGCCCTCTGCAGCGCTAGATCCGCTGTTCAGGGGTCTTGAGTGGCAGGCAAGTAAGAAAACATTACAAATATTACCAACAAATCAATTTTAAAAACGAACAAGAAAACGTGCCTCCCGGCTGTGCCTCAGGAGATTTAAATGAATCCAGCAGCGCTCGTTCTCAGCGCCTTAAGTAGGCTGGTGAAAAAGGGGCGTGGACTAAGTGAGTGGGCGTGGCCTCTACACCGCGAGGAAGGCGGCAGTTCTAATCAAGCCAAGCCTCGCCCTCTGCAGCGCTAGATCCGCTGTTCAGGGGTCTTGAGTGGCAGGCAAGTAAGAAAACATTACAAATATTACCAACAATTCAATTTTAAAAACGAGCAAGAAAACGTGCCTCCCGGCTGTGCCTCAGGAGATTTAAATGATGTCCTCCCGAATGCGATGGCATCTTGACCCACTGTGTCAGCTGGGCCAAATTTAGTGAATCAAAAGAGCACCAGAGTCAGGCGCATCTGGAACGTCCAAGTGAATAATAAAATCCCCCAAAAGTAGAAACTTGGAGTAGCGGAAGGCACGAGGGATAATGACATTGTCCAGCATCTTCAAAAAGTCTGGGCAGACTGGGCGGTTGGTAGACCAACGTGCCTCCCAGCGTAAAATGAGGGGAAAAAGTGAAAGTAAAATCCAAAGCCTCACCCTTCACCCACTCACTAGAGACTTCGCTAGTAAAAGACCACGTGTCCCTGAACACCACTGCCGTTCCCCAACCTCTCCCAGTTCTACGATCGTAGGCAGAATTTGCAGGAGGGGCATGCTTTAGATAAGCTTCGAAGTACCGCCCACTGCTTACCTCCATTGCATTTAAGAACATCTAGCACCAAAAGTTCCTCACGAGTTAAAGACCTCCTGCAGCCGGAGGCATCTGACTTGGCACAGCCTCATTCTTTTGCGACAACTACAGGGGTATTATTTATCATAGCATTAATTGCTCTTGCTAGGTTTGAGACACCCTCAGCAATACCTTGTAATATTTTGGCACAAGCTTGCTCCTCATTCCCTATTTCATTTGCAATGACAAGGACAGTTCCATACATCCATGAAGTGAAGTAGAGCTTTCAATCGTATTTTCTGTTGAGTGTACATTTAGGTACTTTTGTACTAGTTCGAAAGCCCTTGATTTACAGAAGGTGTTGCAATCCCTGGCACCAATATCCACTGAAGAAGCCAGTATTTTCAGTCTGCTTTATTTTCCTACAATTGTCTTAGTTGATTTCTTCTCTGTAAACAGAGTCTTTTATATGTTTTATTTGAGTGTCTTTGTCTTGAAAAACTGGAAATAGTTCAAGATTGTTAGATGTACCTTGTTGAGTCTTAATTGTGTATGCCCAAGTTTTTCTTAATTTTCTTTATTTATTCCTGTATTTAACCTACGTTTACAAATGTACAGTTGAAATCCTGCTTCATTATTTGGTGTTATAATAGAACCTTGACCACAAGGTCATGGCCACAAGACCCTTTCATAGATGAGTCAGCAGTACTGATAGATGTGGAGGTTGCATTAATTCAATATTCAGCACTTAAAGGTGTTTGGGATTCCATTGATGTAACAGTTGTGAGCTCCTGGCTACCACTTGCACAGGAAGCTCAATCAGAAGTATGATTACTATGAGTACAGTTGTCTATTAAGCTCAAGGTTGGATTAATAAATGGAATATTCCTTGACATTGCATTATGTTGTGCTTCCTTTTTGTATTTGCTTTTCCATGTATTTATGGGTGAGCTGTTAGTTTTGTTGGAAGTAATTGTATTTAGATCATCTATTTATGACATGGAGTAAAAACTAAGTGTGAAGGAGCCCAACTGATCATTAAAAGAAGGCACCGTTTTTTAGCCATCTTCCATACAGCTTAGATCAGAGGAGACAGAGTTTAACAATGATAATTGTTTTCAAAGTAAGGCAGATTGGCTAGCTGAAGTGTCTGACATTGCCGTTAGAATCAGAACAGATGATAATGTGTCATTTTTACCTGTTGTATAGGTTGATCTTGAGAGTGGGTGCTTAAATTCAGAAATGAAGGTTGACTTTTGACTCTGTGTTACTACTTTCTTGGGTAATTGTAATTGCATCCAAATCTGTGATCAATTCATGGGTGTCAAAGATATTGTTCATGTCAAGATTAGCTTCTCGCAGAGTGGATTCATTTGCATTAGTCGTGTCTCCCACATCTTCTATGCCATGAAAGTATTCTTTCTCAGAACCTGCTATTATTTAGAAATACACCAGTAGTATTAATTTGGGCCACAGTGGTAATTAAGTAGTCAGGTCTCAGTTCAAACCCCTGTTTGGTATTTTTGTTATATACAGTATTGGCTGCAAAACGTATATATAATGTATGCACAGATGTACATCCTGCACACATTCACCAATGTACCAATAACTTTGTAGAAGTAAGTCTGACTTATGCATGGAAAAAGCATAATTTACATGTGAACAATTTAGCCCTATTTAAGAAAAGATTGAAAAAAGTTTAACTGTTTAAGAAATGTGTCTATTTACCCTAGGTACTCAAGAGGAGATTATAAAGTTATTTTTATTTTTGTACACTTTTAAAACAACTCAACCATGGAGGTCTCAGAACTGGACATTATAACAACATAGGATCTCACAACAAACTTTTCCAAAGAACCACTAATAAACCCTTGTAACCTGGTGAACATAACATTTCATTAATGATTTAATATCAGTCTCTGCAGAAATAAAATTGGTATGGTTCATAGAATAATGTTCTAACTGCTGGTTTTGATCTTCAAGGTGGAAAAAAATCTGAAAACTGTTAGGACAGATCTAAAGAGCTCTAGAGATGAGGATATATAGAAAGAGAAGGGGGGAGAAGTGGCAAGTGAGAGGTGATGTGCGAAAAATGGAGAAAGTGGAAAAAGGCAGGGGATTAAAATGCATATAATGTATTGGATAATAACGGAAATACCTAGAAGAGAAAAGAGACAATAAAAGGGAGCCCAGTTTCAAATAAAACTAATGGGGTTAGGGAAGACAGGAGATAAAAAGGGAAATATTAAGAAGAGCAAGAAATGAGGAGCCTAATAAGACACATTGGATGATAAGGAGTGTGAGGAAATGTGTGACTACATTTGGTATGGAAGTTAACTGATTATAGAAAGTGGTGAGTAGCAAAGATAAAGATTAATTCAGAAAGAAAAAAAAGTCAGTGGGCTTCAGAGGTTGTGGGGGAGCTGAAGGAATAGAGATACAAATCAAGGTAAGTTATGGAGGTTAGTACAAGTAAATTTTAAACAAGTAATAATTCCTTATTTGAACTGAAGATGGTAATTTTGCGAAACTCAGATAATCTTGCAGTGAGCTCCTATTCTATCCAAGGTCGTTTTCCCTATCCACTACTTCCCAGAGCTGCCCCTCCTCTAATCAGACCATGTAACACCATCCCAACTGTATCCAAATTTCGATTCCCCTCCTCCGCTCTCCTACCTCTGGCGTAAGACCCTCCTTATTCAGCTCCCTCTCTCCTCATCGGTGTTCCCACCCACACCCTACAAACACTATGCCTCCCGACCGGACAGCCCACACCGCACCCCCCTACACGAAACACATCACTCCGCACAGTCGAAATGTCTTCTCGATCAGCTTCCCACATGACCTCTCTCCCAAAGCAAAGAAGAATTTGAAACAGAAACTGATCAGACAACATCCCGAGTCACTCTTTGCAGACACCTACCAGTGTCCCTCCAAAGGTATGGTAAAAACTGAACTTATTTTCCACACAGAGAGACACAATGCATGGAAACACATCATCAGTTTGCACCTTAAAATTGCTAAAACCACCTTACATAGCAGCAAACTTACAATTTCACTCCCCCACCACCCAAAGCATACTGGAAACACCACGGTGACCATCTTCTCTAACAGCACAGTCCTGATATAAGCCAGCAACGACAATCTGGAGTCCTTTGAAGCCCTCTTCCCCTCTCTCCGGGATACACCCTCTCACGCACCTCTCCCACCCATACTCCATCCTGGAGGTGCCAGAACAGCCATCTGAACTCACCTACCGCCCAAGAACCCGCTATCAACAGCACTTGCTCCTCAGCTTATGCCTCCCTCCCCAAAACCCTCAGGGAACGCACGTCCCCCCTCTTCCCATGTCCGACTATCACCCCCACCTGTCACCCACCTCTCTGAGTTCCCCTAGCCACCTCCAACACCCGCCTCTTTCCTTGCAACACCCCCTGCTCCTCCCACAGGGAGAACTAGATGCATCTCCTCCCCCACATCAGCTCTCACTGCCATCTGCCACCCACCGCCCCGGTACCTCCCAGCAACCCCACACGTCCCACACCACATGACACTCCCCTCACCTGCCCGATAAAAAATGGGCCCCTCCTACTCCCCACTCTTGGGTCTCATTTTCACTCGCCATTTGCCAGCTCTCACCCCCCACTAGCTCTCACCCCCCACCCCCTTCTCCTGCCAGATATCACCCTCTCCCTACACCGGCCCCTCACACTCCACAACTCACTGCAAACAACCAGATCACCCCCTGCCCACGACGAACAACAAGAACACCGCCCTCCCCGCATCCACAGGTCCATCACCTACCAGCACAACACACTACATCCCCCTCACAACCCCCTTAGACAACAGTAACCCCCCCACGAATACCGTGGGCTCTCACCTCCTTATGTCACCTACTAGCTCTCACCCACACCCTCATCCATCACCTGCCGGCACAACACACAACATCACCCTCACAACCCCCATAGACAACAGTAACCACACCATAACCACTGTGGGCTCACACCCCCATCCGTCACCTACCAGCTCCCACCCTCACCCACTCTCCCCTCCCAAGCATGACACACTTAGACAGGTCCAATCCCGCTACCTCTATGAGCCAGAGACTGAACAACACATTTCCTCACTTGAAACCCAGATAGCTACCATAATCCTGGGCCTCAAACAAATACTAGCCAACCTCGCAGTGCACCAACCACCGCATCACACCCACTCCTCCAACACTCAGACGCAACAAAATACACCCACTACCCCTCCCAGAACATGGGTAGCTAACCCGCCCCCCATTCGACCACAGAGACCAAAAAGAACCAGACACGCTATGTCTGGGAAGGAGGAGGCGGATTTCGCCTCCTTGTACGACAATCACAGTGCTGCCACCGGCCAATCCAGAATACAGGTGATCACCGGACGAGGTAGAGTCCAAGCCCCCCCAACTCACCGAGACCGCCTACCACCCGTACATACATCCCCACGGCCCCCATCACGAAGAAACCCAAAACAGAGACGACCCCCACAAACTGCTTGCTCATAAACTGTAGATCAGCCACGAAACACGCCACTGAACTAGCAAAATCCATCCTCATTCATGACATTGACATAGCATTCATCACCGAAACCTGGCTTAACGACTCCTCGCTTCCCCTCATGGACACCCTCGTCCCCCCACTTTACAATCACTAACAAACACAGAAAAGACCATAGAGGTGGAGGCTTGCAATCATCCATAGAGACAATATATCTGTGACGGAATCTGAATCATTCAACTACAACACCTTTGAGTGCCTAACTGTCAACATCATCACCTGCAACAAAAATCCACTAACCTGCCACCTCAACTACCCCCCACCAGGCAACTCCACCGCTTTTCACAGAACACTTATCTGACCTAATTGCCCACTGCTCCATACAAGATGCGAACACCTTATTTTGGGAGACATCAACCTTCACTGGAATGATGATAACAATCCGCTAACCCAAAGTCTGAGCGAGCTACTATGCAATAACAACCTCATGCAACACTGCTTAGAAACAACTCACAACAAAGGAGCAACCCTAGATGCCATCATAGCCAATCAAGAAACAGTGAGGATAAAACACACCTTGCTAGAAGATTGGTCAGACCACCACCTTATCCTCCTCCAACTCACTCAGCCAGCCAATCCTCAACTCCCCACCCAAGAACAACCTAAATGGACCAGAAATCTCACTCGAATCAACATGACTGACTTGGAAGAAAAGGTCACTCTTCTAATCACTCCCTCTTGGGCTGAGCTTTCCACTACAGAATTCACTGCCCACTACAACACATCCATGTCAACTATTCTTGACCAGATAGCCCTTCTAAAACTAAAAAAGAACAGGAACTTCCCATCCAGGTCCAGGTTCAATACGGACATCCAATAGCGAAATACCTAGAGCCACAGAAAGTCTCCAGAGAAACAACCCCTCCGCTAGCCTCTCGAATAACTCAAAACAGCCTGAAGACATTACAAAAAACACATCCACAATGAAAAAGCCAACTTCTTCTGCTCCGCCCTAGACAATGCAAAAAACAGGCCCAACGAACTATTTAAAATCATCAAGCTACCACCCACTAAGCCAACAACAACTTTCGCCCAGGCCTCCACGGAACTCTGCGAAAACTTTGCCACCTTCTTCGAAGAAAAAATCAACAAGATTGAACACTCTCTAGACACCAACATCGACCCCGCCAACTAAAGCCTGCCCCTAGACACTATAGAAATCACATACCTTCTCAACACAACTTCATGGAAGGACTTCACTCCCATCACCGAAGTCGAGATTACCAAGCTAATCTCCACGTCCAAACCCGTTTCTCAACTCCTGGACCCTATACCTACTTAACTGACCAAAAATCTCAAACTCTCCAAAGCTCCTCTCTGGTGCAGAATCATCAACAGTTCCCTGCAGTCCGGCACTATACCTGATTGCCTCAAAGTTGGCCAAGTCACGCCTGCTGTGTCAGAGCTGCTGGTCCTTGACCTATAGCGCCCAGATCACTTGAAAGGGGAGGAACCTCCACAATCTCCTCACTCTCCCCCGGACTCAAAGGGGGCAGTGTGAGCGGTGGGAATTTTCGCATCAGAAGGCATTGGGGATCTAAGGACAGACTCCTTTCTGTAAGTTGAATTTTGTGTACTAAAACTGATTCCGTCCTTTTCAGGAAGGCGTCCAAAGTTCCCACAACTCTCTGCCCAGGTATACATTTTCTACTCATGTTGAGGTCCCACAAGACAATACAAGTACTCCCTGTATAACAGGGCGATTTTATAGCAGTACCTTGTTGTTCTGTAGACCCAGTTGTGGATTCTCTAGTTTGCCAGGTCAATAATGTGGCCCTGCCAAGCCTCTTTCGGGCTCTGATGGGAGCAGACAGCCCGCCCTTGGCCCGGGATTTTCCCGGGCGTGGTCCGGGCATGCCCGCGCGCATCCAACGCTGTGGGAGGCCTGTCCCCCTTTTGTGCACCTCCCAGCTCTTGCTCCTCACGTGTGCGGCAATTGTGCCTCTAAGGGTGCTGGCAGCTGTAGTCTCTAGTCCTGTGAGACTAGCTCCACTCCTCAGGTGACCCGGGTTTTGGCAGCGTGGGCAGGCAGCAACTGGCGTTGGCGGCGTGGGCAGGCAGCAACTGGCGTTAAAATTCGGGGTGCCTAATCAGGTTCCTATTGCTGAACAACACAATGATCCTGCTTGTCTTAACAAGCCACTTTTTTTTTGCTTATCTAAACTGATAATTATTTCCTCAGGCAAGTGGACCTACACATGACAAGCTTGTCCAGGATGATAAATGTCCCTCTATGCAATTCAAACATTGTCACTTGTCCAATTAATACACAGGGGAGATTTCTTGTTCATAACTTCTGTTTTCCAGTTTGATCCTACAAAAAGAGAAAATTACCCAAAAATATAAACTTACATAGTAGTCAATAAATAATAGTACTCATTCTTCACTATACTCTGTATCCATCATTCATCGACAATCACATATTTATATCTAGTGTACCAATAACTTCTTATTACTTTCTACTGAAACATTCCACACCCTCACCCAGTGCATTTTATTCACAAATAAATGATAATATGCCATCAAACCTGATTTCATAAAAGTTTATAAAATAACACACTTTGCTAACATGGAGCACAATGTTTCACTCTAAAAATATCAATATCACCCTCAAACACCTCATAGGGGTAAAATACATGCACAGTGAGGTTCATAAAACACCAGGGCTTCTATGAACACATTTCACAATCTTTCTTTTGATGTTTGAGAAACACTGCTTCCTTTACTTACAATACATACAGCTTGAACACTTAATTTTTAACACAATCTACACTACCTGCTGATATCTCTACATTCTTATGTCTACCTCTCAAAAACTATATTGAGAAACCTACACCTCTACAAACAGCATTTCACTCAGTAAACCTAGTGTAGAATACCTTTACCAAAGTTAATGTACTTACTAATACTTATCAATAAATTTCATAAAGTATACTAATAAATACCTGAACTTGGAGCTCTTTCTTAAATGCAACTGCATACACCAGTCTCTTTCAGTTCCAAACTAAGCCTTCTCCTCCAAAGCACCAAGGACAGTCTGTGTTCTCTCTGTAGCCAGTCACATCACAGCATTTCTTTAACCATGTAAAGAGAATGTTAACCATTGGTTCACCTTGACGCTCTGTTTTTTACTTCTCCACATCCACATACCATCTCAGAAGATTCTTGCAGCATCATAAAACACCTCATGGCAGGCCAGTAATTTTCTATGCAGATCTTGCAAGATGCTTGCGGGATCGAACAAGCCTCACACAGCAAGGTTCACTCCCTGAAGCTTGCATCCTACTCTTGAGAAACTCTAGTGGGATCACAACAGTATTGTAGGGAAATAGTAGTATATGAAAGGGATTAGCTCTCCAATGACAACCCTCTCTTGCATAATGAGTGAACACACTAGGGTGTAAAGAGGGATGGCCCTCTTCTTTCAAACCTCTCTCTCGGATGGCATGTGTGCATTGTAGGATGTGTAGGGACTGGTCTCTCCTTTGGGACTGCTCTTTCAGATGACAGGTGTACGTAGAAGGTTGTATGGAGAGACTGACCTCTCCGCTCAGACTGGCCTGTCTGCTCAGACCTGTCGTAATTGCTTATATTCCAACGACTCTATGTAAGTTTTGTACGTGGATAACTTACTACAGTGCATGAGGTCAAGATCGTAACTTAGTCTTGGAATAGAGCATTTCAAGAAGAGCTTTAATTGGGGTTTTGTCCATGATGACAGAATATTTTCAGTCAGGTTCGCTATTTTAAATGCTTCAGACATGTTTTTAGAGAAGTTCAGTTGCCGAGAATCTGTTTTAAATATCTCAGTCTTTAACAAAAATCTTAGCGTTCCTTCCTTTGCGTGCAGAATGTTATACGCCCATCGAATAACGTTTGCCATAGCTGTTGCGTATGAGCTTGTCAAAGCAAATTCCAATCTCAGAGCCTGTACAGATGTAGATGTAGAAACCTTTAGTAGTCTTTTCAAGATCTTTCCTTCAGTAATGTCCATAAAGGACCATTGTTTTGTAGGTAAATGTTCAGTTGCATAAGACAGGACCGAGGGTATTTTTACTTTATACACCTTGAGTAGTGAGGAGAAGTGCCTGCTTCCTGTGGCAGTATACATTCTAGAGAGTGCCCCGGCATGGATTTCAGATTTTTTCTTTAAATTGTTTATGTGTTTAAAATTTTGTAAGTTCTTAGTGAAGATCCTGCCAAGGTAAGTGTACTCATCTACTTCCTCTACTCTTTTCCCGTCAAGGTTCCAGTGATATTTAGCGCTTTTTTTCCGGCCAGAAAACGCCACTACTTTTGTTTTTGTTAGATTAGGGATTAAAAAATGATCCTTCGAATAAATATTTAAAGAATCCAGTAAATTTTGGAGACCAAAAGGAGTGAGGTCTAACAGAACTATGTCGTCTGCGTAGAGTAGCGCGTGTATGCTCTGAAGGGCAATCTTTGGTGGCAGGCTCGAGCATTTTTGTAAATATGGTGGTAGGTCGCTCAGATACAGTGAAAAAAGAATTGGTGCAAGAAGACATCCTTGTTTAAGACCATTCGACGTATTAATTGATTGCGTCAGACCTTTTTCACTTCCCATTTGTACCTGGGACCAGGTATTCGTATGTAATTGGATTATGATTTGCAACAAATTTTCAGAAATCCCCAGTCTTCTCAGTTTTTTCCACAGCGTTGGTCTATCCACGCGATCAAACGCTGTGGAATAATCTATAAAGGCAGCATACACTGATTGTGATTTGTTCCCAACGTATTTATCGAGGATAGTCTGAAGTACGGAGATATTGTCTATTACCGAGTGATTAGGACGAAAGCCAGCCTGATACTTCGGTATTATTCCATTCGAGAAGCACCAGGCTTTTAATCTGTCCAGTACCTCTGCTGCGAATATTTTACCTGTCGCATCCATTAATGCGATCTGACGATAATTACTAGCAACATTTCGATTCCCTTTTTTGTATATAGGGATTATTGTACTTCCTTGCCACGATTTAGGAATTCTCCTAGTACAAAAGATAAGGTTAAAAAGTGATGTTAACATCTGACTCCATTCCTTAGGATTAGACTGCAGAACTTTAATCGGTATCAGGTCAGGGCCTGACGCTGAAGTGTTCCTGGCATTTCTGATATGCATTTCAATAGAATGTGCTGTACTTTTTTCTATTAAGTTGCTTTCCAGATAAGTTTCAGCAATATTACTGTCGGTCTCAGTTGGGTTCGCTTTGTAAAGATCAGTTAAATAGTCTTTCCACTCTTGGGGTGGTACTGGAATGGCAGATAGTTTCTTTTTACTTCCAGTTATTTTGGCTATCAAAGACCAGTATTTTCTTTGATTGTACTGTTTCGCCGCCTCTTGAATGTCCACCCAATTTTTGTCTTGTTGCATTCTTTTTATGCTTATTTTCTCCCTTCTGAGTTGATTTTTTAACTTGTTTATCTCTTGCTGTATAACAGGTGAGTAATCTAGAAATTGCCCTCGTATAAGTTTATTTAATTTCCTCCTGTGTATATTCTCATTAGAGTTATTATAGACTTTGTTTTTGCGTGGTTTCTCCCCATTAAGAAGAAGTCTTTTAAGGATTGTCATAATACATTCGAAGTTTATTATTTGATCTTCAGAGTGTATTTTAGTTAGAATGTTATTTTGTAGAATCTTTCCATTTATGTAGTCTAATGTCCCTGAGTTCCAAAAGATTCGTCTCTGCTTATTATCAATTTCAATTTTTCCCTTAAGGTACATAATTGGGTTAGACGGAGCTGCTTTTAGCGACCAACCAGTGTTTAGGCATAAGAGCGCATGGTCGCTTTCTTCTGTAAAATTTACTTTCAGGCAATGGAATGTGTCCGATATCTCTATGCTACATATTAGGTAGTCGATGATAGAAGAGGATCCATTTCCCCGCCTTGTGTCAGATGCTGGTCTGTCGCCTTCTACGTTACCATTCAGGATTAAACCGTTTATATTTGGGAGTGAAGCTAATAACATTTTCCCTCTTTTATCGGCAACTTTTCCTTTCGGGAATATTGGAATAGGTAAATCAATTAGCTCATCTTCATACATTTTTGCCCATTTGCCAATTTCAGTATTGGAGAGTTTCCCGTTCACATCACCCACAATTAAGTACGGAGTATTTGCTCGTTCTTCGATTATTTTGGATATTAGATCTATGGTTTCTATAAAAGATGCATCTTGTGATGTGCCTGGAGGATTGTACATATTGAAAAACAAGAAGGCTTTTTTTTGATCAGAAGTATTTGTTTTTGTTATGATCTTGATACATTGAAAGTTGTTAGATTTGGAATTGATTATTTCTTGAGACCATTGATGTTCTTCGCTTAAAAGAATAGCCAAGCCTCCCTTGGCGTGACCTCTGCTAGTTGTTATAGCTGGTATATCGTAAACAAAGTAACCCTTCTGTTTGAATGGATTTATTGCCCATGTTTCCTGAATGGCTAGAATGTCAGGGTTATCTTTCAGCGCTATAGTCATTTTATTGGGTAACTTTCCGGCCATATTCCACGAGGTAATCTTTAAGCTACTGTTAAACAGAGCATTGCAATCGTTGTTCTTGTTTGTTGCTGTTTAAGGCCTCTGATATCCAGGCCCAAGATTCTGTTGTTTTTCTGGCCTCTTTTGCTTCAAGATTTTGGGTCCATACATTTCTTTGACCATTATTTACCTGAATTTTCAGAATATCCTTCCTAGAGCTAATTCGCTCCAGTTCAGCGAGATCAGTGGTGTTTGTAGTCCAATTGTTTGTGTGGGTGTTGGTAATAATATTTCGAGGACCAGTTGATTTGAATATGGAGTTCTTAGATGGAAATATTTCGATAACATCGTATCCATATTTATGCAATGTTTCTTTTTCTCTTACAATGATCCTGGGAATGACAGTTGACCAGAAGGCTACTTTCGCGATTTTTTGATTTTCTTTTTCAGGAAATGTGACTAAATCTATTTCTTTACTGGTGATGGATTGTAGTGTGTGAATTTGTTGCAACAGATTGATTACCCTTTCTCGATTTAATGATAAATCATCCGTGGGAAAAAGTTCTTCAAATTGTAGATATTTCGTCAGTGGTTGATCATCACCGTGGGGTTGTAACTTGTTAGTTGTGCTTTCTCTATTTGTTTGATCAATGCTATTTCTAAGGGGTACATATTCAGGTGCTTTATGATTCAGATGCTTTGTGGGCAATATGTTTATGATTACATTTTCCTCCTCTACCATAGATTGTTTAGTTGTTACCTTTTCCAGTGATCCCTCCTCATTATTCTGGTCAGTGTTTGCATTTTCAAATCTGATCTTTTTGTTTTTCTTTTTATGGATTCTTCTTAGTGGCCTCCTATTGCTCATTTTTCTTTTTGATCTTTTGTTACTTTCCTTTTGATAGGATTTTTCATTTCCAGTCTCATCTGATACAGATACTAAGGTAGTTATTTCATTCCCTTCAGCGGTATCTTTTATCATTTTGGTATTCTTAATCGAGAAGATTGGAAACGCTTTAGTTGGCAATGAAGGTTCCTCTCTAAACAGTTTCTTCAGAGAGTATATTTGATCCCCGTTGGAATTTTTCTGGGTCCTAGTGTTAAGTAAATGTATAGATTTTTGCTCGGTGGTTTGAGTACCGTTATCACATTTGTCTTGAAATTCAGGAGTTGGAGTTTTTGTAGAAAGGAGCAATTCAGAGAGATCTTTTCTTTCCTCTTGAGACTGTATACTTTGTGTTATTGCAATATGTTCTTTTTTCCTCTTTTCTTCTACCAGAAATTTCAGAATGCCAATTTGAACATCCAAGGTTTGATCTGAATTTTCTAAGATGTTACCTAAGAAGGAAAGGACAGATTCGAGTATTTCCTGTAAGGTATGTAAAGATTTTGAGACAGGTGTCGCCATGTTAGTAGAGTTCATGTTATTTGGCAGAAATGTGTCCAATGATATATCCATATCTGTTTTGTGATCAAATATTTGATTATGAGATTCAATTTGCAGATCGACTGAATCAAGTAATATCTCAGAAATGTTTTCTGTCGGTTTGTTACCGTTTGGGTTAAGATCCTCGGTGTCAAAAGAGTGATTTATTTGTTTCACCGGTGTGATGGTAGGTAATTTTGGAGAGTCAAATATAGATGTTTGAGACTCCTGTGTTGAACAGGATGGTTGAGGTTTAAGTTGGGAACCTTGATCATTTGAGATTGAGGTAGTGTGAGCATCCGTAGTAGGCAATTCAGATGCCTCTTGTGGTGGATTTTTTCCCAACATTATAGACGGTTCACGATCAGGTGGACAGGATTCGTTTTTGGGAGTAGCTAAGAAGTAATTACTAATGGCTGGCGTGCCAGTTAACCGGCCCCGTTTTACTGCTTTTATGGAACTTTGTCTTACTGCTTCCTCTGTACCCATTCTCTTCATGAAAATGGTACGCGATCTTAGTTTTTTATATGCCATATATATTTGTCACTGTAAATAAGGTATATTATGGAAAGTTACTGTGTTATTATCAGATGTAGATGAAAGAGGGGTGGCCCGTCCCGTCCTTGTGCGTCCTTGGACGGCCTTAGACGGCCCGCCCTTTGCCCGGGCTTCGCCCGGCGCCCTCCCGCGCGTTCCCGCGCAGCGGGACTCTGTAGTTGATAATATGCTATCAAGGAAGGAAGAGGAGGAGCCTGCAGGGAGAGCGTCCCAGCTGCTGATGATTGGGAGTTGTGGGGGCTCCTGGGACTTTGAGTCCTGCGCCCACAACACGCTCGCAGCCCTGCAGGTCTCGAAGCCCAAGTTCTTGATCCAGGAAGTAGCGCTATATTCCAGGCGATAGCGCTATTGAAGAGTGCCCTCTGGCGATGCGGGACCCGCGCAGCGGGTACCGCTAGCTGTATTCACGAAGGTGAAGGCAAAGTCTCAGAGCCACAGTGCAGAGTCGGCGATTGAACGCAGCAACAGAGTGAGTGGAGCAGGAATCCACTGACACAGGTGAGAGGGCGGATTTTACCGCGTTTGGTCAGCCAGAGGAGGAGCCTGCAGGGAGAGCGTCCCAGCTGCTGATGATTGGGAGTTGTGGGGGCTCCTGGGACTTTGAGTCCTGCGCCCACAACACGCTCGCAGCCCTGCAGGTCTCGAAGCCCAAGTTCTTGATCCAGGAAGTAGCGCTATATTCCAGGCGATAGCGCTATTGAAGAGTGCCCTCTGGCGACGCGGGACCCGCGCAGCGGGTACCGCTAGCTGTATTCACGAAGGTGAAGGCAAAGTCTCAGAGCCACAGTGCAGAGTCGGCGATTGAACGCAGCAACAGAGTGAGTGGAGCAGGAATCCACTGACACAGGTGAGAGGGCGGATTTTACCGCGTTTGGTCAGCCAGAGGAGGAGCCTGCAGGGAGAGCGTCCCAGCTGCTGATGATTGGGAGTTGTGGGGGCTCCTGGGACTTTGAGTCCTGCGCCCACAACACGCTCGCAGCCCTGCAGGTCTCGAAGCCCAAGTTCTTGATCCAGGAAGTAGCGCTATATTCCAGGCGATAGCGCTATTGAAGAGTGCCCTCTGGCGACGCGGGACCCGCGCAGCGGGTACCGCTAGTTGTATTCACGAAGGTGAAGCAAAGTCTCAGAGCCACAGTGCAGAGTCGGCGATTGAACGCAGCAACAGAGTGAGTGGAGCAGGAATCCACTGACACAGGTGAGAGGGCGGATTTTACCGCGTTTGGTCAGCCAGAGGAGGAGCCTGCAGGGAGAGCGTCCCAGCTGCTGATGATTGGGAGTTGTGGGGGCTCCTGGGACTTTGAGTCCTGCGCCCACAACACGCTCGCAGCCCTGCAGGTCTCGAAGCCCAAGTTCTTGATCCAGGAAGTAGCGCTATATTCCAGGCGATAGCGCTATTGAAGAGTGCCCTCTGGCGACGCGGGACCCGCGCAGCGGGTACCGCTAGCTGTATTCACGAAGGTGAAGGCAAAGTCTCAGAGCCACAGTGCAGAGTCGGCGATTGAACGCAGCAACAGAGTGAGTGGAGCAGGAATCCACTGACACAGGTGAGAGGGCGGATTTTACCGCGTTTGGTCAGCCAGAGGAGGAGCCTGCAGGGAGAGCGTCCCAGCTGCTGATGATTGGGAGTTGTGGGGGCTCCTGGGACTTTGAGTCCTGCGCCCACAACACGCTCGCAGCCCTGCAGGTCTCGAAGCCCAAGTTCTTGATCCAGGAAGTAGCGCTATATTCCAGGCGATAGCGCTATTGAAGAGTGCCCTCTGGCGACGCGGGACCCGCGCAGCGGGTACCGCTAGCTGTATTCACGAAGGTGAAGGCAAAGTCTCAGAGCCACAGTGCAGAGTCGGCGATTGAACGCAGCAACAGAGTGAGTGGAGCAGGAATCCACTGACACAGGTGAGAGGGCGGATTTTACCGCGTTTGGTCAGCCAGAGGAGGAGCCTGCAGGGAGAGCGTCCCAGCTGCTGATGATTGGGAGTTGTGGGGGCTCCTGGGACTTTGAGTCCTGCGCCCACAACACGCTCGCAGCCCTGCAGGTCTCGAAGCCCAAGTTCTTGATCCAGGAAGTAGCGCTATATTCCAGGCGATAGCGCTATTGAAGAGTGCCCTCTGGCGACGCGGGACCCGCGCAGCGGGTACCGCTAGCTGTATTCACGAAGGTGAAGGCAAAGTCTCAGAGCCACAGTGCAGAGTCGGCGATTGAACGCAGCAACAGAGTGAGTGGAGCAGGAATCCACTGACACAGGTGAGAGGGCGGATTTTACCGCGTTTGGTCAGCCAGAGGAGGAGCCTGCAGGGAGAGCGTCCCAGCTGCTGATGATTGGGAGTTGTGGGGGCTCCTGGGACTTTGAGTCCTGCGCCCACAACACGCTCGCAGCCCTGCAGGTCTCGAAGCCCAAGTTCTTGATCCAGGAAGTAGCGCTATATTCCAGGCGATAGCGCTATTGAAGAGTGCCCTCTGGCGACGCGGGACCCGCGCAGCGGGTACCGCTAGCTGTATTCACGAAGGTGAAGGCAAAGTCTCAGAGCCACAGTGCAGAGTCGGCGATTGAACGCAGCAACAGAGTGAGTGGAGCAGGAATCCACTGACACAGGTGAGAGGGCGGATTTTACCGCGTTTGGTCAGCCAGAGGAGGAGCCTGCAGGGAGAGCGTCCCAGCTGCTGATGATTGGGAGTTGTGGGGGCTCCTGGGACTTTGAGTCCTGCGCCCACAACACGCTCGCAGCCCTGCAGGCCTCGAAGCCCAAGTTCTTGATCCAGGAAGTAGCGCTATATTCCAGGCGATAGCGCTATTGAAGAGTGCCCTCTGGCGACGCGGGACCCGCGCAGCGGGTACCGCTAGCTGTATTCACGAAGGTGAAGGCAAAGTCTCAGAGCCACAGTGCAGAGTCGGCGATTGAACGCAGCAACAGAGTGAGTGGAGCAGGAATCCACTGACACAGGTGAGAGGGCGGATTTTACCGCGTTTGGTCAGCCAGAGGAGGAGCCTGCAGGGAGAGCGTCCCAGCTGCTGATGATTGGGAGTTGTGGGGGCTCCTGGGACTTTGAGTCCTGCGCCCACAACACGCTCGCAGCCCTGCAGGTCTCGAAGCCCAAGTTCTTGATCCAGGAAGTAGCGCTATATTCCAGGCGATAGCGCTATTGAAGAGTGCCCTCTGGCGACGCGGGACCCGCGCAGCGGGTACCGCTAGCTGTATTCACGAAGGTGAAGGCAAAGTCTCAGAGCCACAGTGCAGAGTCGGCGATTGAACGCAGCAACAGAGTGAGTGGAGCAGGAATCCACTGACACAGGCGAGAGTGCTCAGACCTGTCTCTTGGATGACAGGTGTGCCTTGTAGTGTATGGGGAGGGACTAGCCTCTCCTTTCAGACTTCTCCCTCAGGTGACTGGTGTGGGTAGTAGGGTATGGGGAGGGACTAGCCTCTCCTTTTAAACCCCTCTGTTAGATGACAGGTGTGCATAATATAGTGTGGAGAGGGACTGGCTTGTCTGCTCAGACCTCTCTCTAGGATGATGGATGTGCATAGTAATGTGTGGGAAGGACTAACCGCTCCTTTCAGATCCCTCTCTCAGATGACTCGTTTGCATAGTAGGGTGTAGGGAAGGACTAGCTTCTCCTTTCAAACCCCTTTCTCTGATGATGGGTGTGAGTAGCAGGGTGAGTGGAGGGACTGGTCTCTCTACTGAGACCTCTCTCTGTAATGATGGGTGTGCGTAGTTGGGTGTGGAAAGGGACTGGCCTCTCCTTTTATACCTCTCTCTCAGGTGACAGGTGTATATAGTAGGGTGTGTGGTTGAGCCTTAACTCTACTCACAGCTCTTCCTAAGCCAATGCGCATAAACAGTAGACTTTTAACAACACCATCTCCGTCTCCTACAGTATCAAGTGTGCATAGCAGAGTGTATTCAAACATCACCTACTTCTTCTTACTTTTCGCAATCCCGCGAGAGTCTCACGTGATTGTAACATTTTTGAAAATAAGAATTAACTATTTATTCATCACAGTACTTATCTTTTACACATTTCTCTCAAAAACAAAGAGCACAAAATGCATTTTTTTAATAGAGTATATTGAGAACTCATCTACTCCTAATTGATATTCCTGATCCTGTAAGAGTCTTGTGAGATCACAAAAATTGGATAAAAACAATATACATTTATTATCTTCACAATAGTTATCCCATTGACACCAGTTTTCTAAATCTAAGATGACAGCATGCCTTTCTCTGCCCCCTTATTTAGCTTTTTTACTCCATCCCCACAACGCGTCCAATTTTTCACTGTAAACAGTAATGGTGACCATTTCATTTCTAACATTCCAACAGCCAGCCAATCAGAGCACTCATTCTCATGGGACTCATATGATCCTCTCACTCCCATGAGAGCATGAAGGCTCACAGGAAAAGTTGTCCTCTTAACTAATCACATGGCCCCATTTTTTATTTTGCACTCTAGCGGGGCACATGCAGGACTCTTGAAAGGGAAACTGCCAAAATATACAATTATTTTCACTCTTAATTTCTCAAAACCTACAGAACAGATTTACATCAAATCACAAAAAGCACAATCTGCGTACAAAGATCTATCTTCCTGCCGAATTTGGTTTAATTCCGTTCATCAGTTTTTGCTGTAGCCCTGCCGGAAGTCTATGGAAAATGCATGGAGATTTTATGTTTTGGGACCCCCCCTTTTTTCACGACCTTCTCATGAAAAATCACCTTGAAACTTTCAAGGAAGAAGCTGAGGCGGATGCACTATTTGTGTTTTTAAAGTTTCGTAAATATTCGTCATACGGGGCCAAAGTACATTAAACATTCTTTCTACTTACCTCCCTTTATGCCCACCCACCCCTGAACTCTGAAATTCTTTCACCCTTTTACTTTAACCTGCACCTGAAACCCTAAATACTCTTACCTCACTGTATGTGTACTTGCCCCAGAGCCCTAGAGAAACCTTATGTCCCTTTACATTTGTCCAACCCTGAAGACTAAAATCCCAATGCTCCCTTTTTCCTCTACCCACACATGAACCCTTAATACCTCACCCTTAACCCCTACCTCTTTTTTAATTTTATGTCATTTAAAAAATAGATATACGTCCCTGAGTTGTGACGTTCTGTATTGTAAAAGGATTAAAAAGGGGCCAAGTTGTGCTTACCTGCATTGTAAAGTTTTGAGTTGTAACATCTACATTGGTAAACATGACATTGTAAATGTTGCATACTAGCTTCACATGTTGCTGCAATGTATCTCATTGAAACCGAAAGACCACCAGAGGAATGACAATTGTGTGTGATAATTGTGTACATGATATGCTTTTCAAATTAGCAAGCCAAATACAAGTGTTTAAACCCCTGTACAGCCACTGTTCCTCATTTATTTATTTTATTTAGGGTTTTTTGTAAAGTGCTGCACACCACTATAATAAGCCACCTCTTTGCATAATGATGAGTGAGCAAGCCTTCGTCTCATTGCAAAAACATGAGGCACAGTAAATGTGGTGTGTCAAAATGGTTTTCTTTCAAGGATATTTCAACAGAATTCTCCTATTGCTCTAGAGGAGTAAAAAGGCAGAAACTACATACCAAAAAAGAATGCAACATTTATCCTTCACGTAACTTACCACCTATGTCCTATCAGGAAAAACACATCAGCTTATAAATAATTGTGTGACTCAGCATCAATTACCAAGGATGAGATTTCTAATAGCAAAATCGTCATGTAGGGGTAACATCTAAGTTGCAACTCTTGCTGAATACAGGTGTCATCATCCCTTAACACCCAACCAGAAAAAAACGGTTCCTGAGAGTACCCACCCCAGGACAGGGTCAGGGTGAGACCTGGCATCACGCCTTCTCAATATTTGGGGCCCGATGTAGGTAAATCTACATTTACCACTTCATAAATACCGAATCATACCGAATCGGTATTTATGAAGTGGTAAATTAGAGGGGGGGAGATGTAGGTATTTCAGATTCGGTAAATACGAATCTGTAAGATTCGGTATTTACCGATTCTGTAAATACCGATTCGGTATCCCCCATTGCTTCCTATGGGCCTTGAAGCCCATAGGAATCAATGGGCATTACCGAATCGGTAATTACCGATTCGGTAATTACCGATTTGTGCAAGGGTGCAGGGGGTGTCACTTTGACACCCTCTAGCACCCCCAAAACAGGCATGTGAGCCATGTGGCACACAGACATGCCCTAAGGGCATGTCTGTCTGTCACATGGCATAGGTGTGCATGCACACATGTGCATGCACACCTGGATTCGGTATTTTAACACCCGATTGGGTGTTAAAATACCGAATCTGAAGGGCCTGTGGGACAGAAAGTAGTCCCACCTACATCCCAAATTTAAAAATCAGTAAAATTACCGATTCGGTATTTTTGCGATTCGGTAATTTTACCGAATCGGTAAAATACCGAATCGGACAAAAAAGGTCCCCTACATCTCACTAGGCCAAATACCGGTCGGAAACGGCCGAAATCGGCCGTTTCCGACTGGTATTTGATACCTACATCGGGCCCTAGATGACTTAAGGGCCCGATGTAGGTAGGCATTTACCGGTCGGTAGCGGCCGAATTCGGCCGTTACCGACCGGTAAATGCCTTTTCCTATGTAGGGGGCATGCATTCACAGAATCGGTATTTTTTACCGATTCTGTATTTACAGAATCGGTACAATTACCGAATCGGTAAATACAGACTCGGTAAAAATACTGAATCTGTAAATGCAGATGTAGGTGGCACTTTTAAGTGTGCCACAGGCCTTTTAGAATTCGGAATTTACCATGTATTACTATTGCATGGTAAATAACGAATTCAGGTGTACATGCACATCTGTGCATGTACACCTGTGCCATGTGACACACAGACATGCCCTTAGGGCATGTATATGTGCCACATGGCACACAAGCCTGGAATTGGGGTGCTACAGGGTGTCAACGTGACACCCCGTTCCCCCTTGCAGGATTCGGTATTTACCGATTCGGTAAATACCGAATCAGTATTTCCCATTGATTCCTATGGGCTTCAAGGCCCATAGGAATCAATGGGAAATACCGAATCGGTATTTACAGAATCGGTAAATACCGAATTTTAACGATTCAGTATTTACCGATTCTGTAATACCTACATCCACCCCCCTCTATTTTACCACTTCTTAAATACCGAATCGGTAAAATTCGGTATTTAAGAAGTTGTAAAATAAAATTACCTACATCTAGGCCATAGAGTTTGAGGGCAGGTTACTCCATCGCAAATGATGCAATGTCACGTCGGCCTTATTGCATATGCATTATATCCTATGGCAACAGAAGGGCTATCCTTCACGGTTTGACTTAGTATCCCGTCCGCCAAACACTGAATACTCCTTTAACTAAATTCACCACTGCCACATGGTGCACTCCCATGTAACTATGTACTGGCATTCTCACTGATCTTAACTTGACACATTTAATTTTGGGAAATGGGGATTTTTGCGTTTGTCAGCCTGAATAAAAAGCAATCGGTGGCTGGTATATTTTATAATATGTCATTTTGTTTTTCAGCTTCAAGATTACTCATCTGTTATAGCTAATTCTGATAATATCACAAGAAGGTGCCCAAACCCTGAAATTTCAGAATCAAACATAAAATGCTTCAAAACTCAACGTGTCTGACCGAACTGTATGTCTGCAAAGGTTTTGCAGTGATTTCAGCCAACAAAAGATGAGAATTAGTTTCTTCACCTAGTCATTGCATTCCTGGGTTTGGCATTCTGTGTGGATTCGTGCAAAGGTTCCAGGTGCTTTAAGTGTGGTTATTAGCATTGGGAAATACATGTTATCGACGCTAAAGGTCAATACTTGTGATACATTAACACCACAAGGCTTCCAGTGACCTACATTATGCAAAGCAAAGGGATGGAAAAGTTTTCCGCACTGGGTGTTCCGCCAAATAGCAGTCAATGGTTTGCAATTTCAAGAGAGCAGCTAATGACTGCGTTGACATTCAACAGAACCACTACTTGAACTATGCAAGTTTCCCATTACCTGGGCGGGACGTGCCGGAAGCTACTGCTGCGGCCTCCATCCAAAAAGGTAAAGGAATTGAAATGCTTGTATATTTCGATGATTAATCCCTTGCTACCTGTGCCATACAATACTATACTGTTTACATGTTACATTTATACTTCTGATGGCATTACTCAAATTTGAAAGAACCTATAGATTGTTTTAACCAAAGAAATTGGAGTATCATTTAATAAGTTGATTTTGAAAAGTGTTCACAGAGGTTTGAAATCATACGGCACACGTTAAGAGGACTCCTGTACATCATTCCATAAAAAACATTTCATGCATGTTCTTTTTTAACAACTTTAAAAAAAATATTCTGGACAGATTTTCGAAAGGGTATGGTACAATGCATATTTAGGGCATAGTACACTGAGGCATAGTTTTACACTTGTGTCACTGTGGTGCAGTATCCAAGACCGGGTGAGAGTAGCGGGTGGAAGAGGAGGGGCAAGAAAAAAAATACACAGGATTGACAAGCAATAATATAATGACATTACATCAGATTAACCTTCATTTGTCGCTGTTGTAATTCAATTATGCTTGGGAAGTCTATTAGCATCTTCTTCATCTCCAGAAGGGAACAGTTCTCATTGTCGAATAAATCTGCTACAAAAGAGGGTGTTGTGATTCCATCTACAGAACCTTGAATCAGAAAGACTTAGGAAAAGCTGGATTAAAACCAATGGGGTACATTGGGGAAGGATTAGTAAAGTAGCCATATTTTCTCCTCACCTGCTGCCAATAAACTTACAGGGTTGATGTAGTCCTGAGGATTTCAGCTGGAGCAGACCTTTCACCAGGAGTGAACCACAGACTCCAATGAAGGAGTTTGCTGGCTAATTTCTGTTCTACGTGCACCCAGGGTTTGTTATCAGGATCATCGTTCCAGTCCAGACCCAAACGCATTTGTTCTGCGTTGATTTATGTCTCAACATTGAAAAACCTAGACTTCCCTCTGCTGCACAATGGTATACTGTTGTTCTTGTGACCCTGGGTGAACTGTGTCTAATGACCAAGTCTAATATTTTATTTCTTATTCAGGATAAAGTTGTTTCAGAAAAATATAAGGGACAGAACTTTGGCCACAGATTGGAGTTGCGGCATGAAGTTCATTTTGAGGCTCGCTATCCTCTCCAGCCAAGAAAGTTTTAATTTACCCACGTGGTAAATGTCCTTATATAGTGTGCGGAGAAGAAAGGGGCTATTACAATCACATTTGCCCTTATATTTGGGGGGAGTGGTATACCTAGATATTTAATGAGTTCCTCACTCTACATTGCTCCAATGGATCTCGCCCTGTTTGATGTGGATTTGCGATGTGGATGGGTGGTTGGCATATTTTTTATTGACCCTGATACCTTAGAGAAAAGATCTACCTCCGGTTGCACAGCTTGCAGTGATTTCCAAGGATTGGTTATAAAACAAAGGATATTATCAGCAAATATTGATATTTTGTGGTCGGGGCCTAATTTTAGGCTATTGTTGTTCAGGTTCTTTAGAATGTTTGCTTCTAAGGGTTGCATGGAGAGCACAAAAATTACGCATGAGAGGGGGTGGCCCTGTCTCGTACCTTGCGACAATGGGATAGGTTTTGAGAATTCTCAATTTACTTTCATTTTAGTAGATGGAGCTTTATATTGAGTAAAAGATTCAATCTATGCGTCAATTTGTGTTCTCCCCAATACCCTTTGTAAATATGGGCATTTGACTCTATTGAAGGCCTTCTTCACGCCAAGCGGAAGAAGGACCATCAATTGGCCACTGCTTTCAGGCACTTGCTTTAGGGCATCAGCTAGTCTTGTATTGCCACTTGTCTATTCTGCACAAAGCAATATTGTGGATTCAAAATCAACTTCAGGCATACGGAATGGAGTCCTTGGACCACGGCTGAGGATTTACAACATAATTCAAATATACAATGGGATGAGAGGAGTTGCAAAGTAATCAGTTCTTGCCTGTTTTTTGTAGGAGTAACAGATCAGAGGTGACTATTTTTGAAGTGAGTAAAAAGTGAAATAATCTTTGCAAGAGGGTCTGACAAAATCTTGATTCAGGCTGTATGGAATGAGGCCTTGAAGCCTTGCGGTCCAGAAGATCCTCTTCCAATAGTTAAAAAATATCTGAAAGGGAATAACCCTAAGGTAGGTTCCTCGTTTCGTAGGGTCTAGTTCTTTGGTGACTTGCAGTTGTCTTTCTCAAAGTAAAAGCTGTCTATCTCAAACAGCTACTTTTTTGTGAATCAATACTGCCTGCGTTGACAGGTCAGAATCTGATCATTGCTTTATGATTGCAGTTGAGGTTGCAAATCATTCATATATTCCATTTGATTTGGAGAGCGGAAGTGAATTGGTCCTTTACACCCCTCACCTGCCAAAATTCACTGAGCCACACTGTGTACATTACCAACTTACAAACTACCTAAGTACATACTGTCTGGTCACAAAGCCTGGTATTTTGAAATTCACAGGAATTGCAACCACAAAATCGTTTGGTACACTGAGCCCCAATGTTTGAATTTTTCAATGCGATGTATGTGCTTGTGATTACCTGCAGTTACCTAGAAGGATAAGCCCACAAAAAGTCACTGGGACCAGGGTATCAAACAGTACTTAGAAACAATGGTCCCAGTGGATAGTTTCATATACATGGAAAGAAACAATGTTTGTCATGAGAATTAAAGAAATACTTTTTGACACATTCTATCAATAATTGTAGGAATAGTTTTTTGTCCAGTGTGATTAAATAACACTGAACATTAAGCCAAAAAAAGTATTTCTTTAATTCTTATGACAAACATTGTTTCTTTCCATGTACATGAAACTCTCCACTGGGACCACTGTTCCTATGTACTGTGATTACCTGCAAGCAATGCTGATACAGCATTGGTTGGTGGGTGCCATGTAAATATACGACCCTGCTATGATATTTTGTTTCTACTAGATATCACCCAATGTTTAGGTCCTGTTCCAGTATAGGTTTTCCTGATGCCACACAATGACAGGCCTAATTTTCCTTTGAGAAGGCTTTTGTTTTTATTTTCACCTCCTGTAATGTCTGCTTGCAGATACACTGAAGACAGACTGTGACATTGCCTCTCCTGCATTCTCACTGGTACATTCCTGGAGGCACAAAATCAGTAAGTGTAGTTTCACCGGATGCCAGTAACATCACTACGTTACTCTCTTGATTTTTTCTGAATTTGTTGAACCTGTTGTATCTTTCTTGTTCATTTGCATACTTATTAAGTGGTGATATACCTGGATAAGGACATCGTTCCTATTGCCGATGGCAAATGAAGCTCCTACTGTCCATATGGGATGTTGTTTTGTGGATAGTCACTGTTCATGGCATATTAGTAAATATCTAAGACCTAATCTTATTGTCTATACATACATTACATTTTTGTATCCATGGACTCCTGCATTATCCTTTCACCTGATGAGTTGAGGTGTCATTTAAAGGGACAGATCAGATTTCTCTCTACAGCTTTTCTGAGCACGGAAGTGAAAGGTAATGACATTGCACCAATGGGGTTTCTAAACTAGCATTATCCTCCAAGGTGATTACTATATGAAACCTTTTGCGTAGAGGAACTACTGCTTCAGCACAGCCTTGGCTGTTGTTGTCTTGGCTCGGAAAGCTATTGAAAAGTGTGACCATCCTGGAGAGGAGAATGTTGGGGAAATGATTTCTTTGTTGCGGATGTACCTGCAAGCAATACTTGCCAAGTCTGTCTCTTCTGCCTTATAGACACCTAAGGCAGAGAGACACATTATTAAGCACACAGAAGAAAAGAAAGATACTGTGCCTTAAGACAAATATGTGCAAGCTGCACAATTTAAAGAGACACATTAACATATTAGAGAGGGGTTGGAGTTCTTTCCTGTGCCTCACAACTCTGAGGAGTATATTTACTCTCAATGCAGTAATCAACAAGAGGATAATCTATCTTTCCATTCCATCCTGAAAAATATTTCATCAAAGGAATTGAAGGATATATATTGACACGTCATCTTTTCCAAGATGTCTGAATAAAATATTTCCCTTACAAGACTTTAAAGAATCCTTTCCTCAGGTGCCAAAGTAAATACAATGCTATCAAGTACCACCCTTAGCTTCAGAAGAAGCCTTGTATAAGATCCAAATCATAAATAGATCAAAGGTTCCTGAAACGTGCACAATCTGTGGATACCATAATTTCAAGTGGCACTTATGCACCTCACTCAGAATCTGTTAAAACATGTTCAGTCACTTTTTGAATGTCAACAAGAGGAGTCTAATCCAATAATCATTTTGGGTAAAATGGAACTCCTGTAAAAGTTTTGTCCAACACTACTTTTGATGCGTTATGGTCATTGGCAACTTCTGCAGGAGCAGCAATAGGTGTAAGACAAAATCAAACCTTGGCAGCTAGATGCAGGATAAAAATCATCGATTTCCTTCTATGAACACAAAATATTCATATCAGAATTGAACAATCTGGTGCAAAAAAATGCAGACAAAAAAAGATGCTGCAGCTCTTTGAGGACCCAATTTAAAAGTTTGTTATTCAGAAAAGATCTATGCATAGAGTACAAGAGGGAAGCAAACTCTTTCCCAGCGACCTCTGTAGCTCGGGACCTGCACTTGCAGATAAATCCCAGTCTCAGCAAGCTCAGCAGCATCCCCCAAGAACCTGACTATCTGGAGAGGGCAGTCGGGAGGGATAGTGACGTTTTGCAGCATTTCTAAACAACTCTTATAAGAAACTTGGGTCCTGTGCATAGCTTGGAGTGTGTATTTTGTAGATGTAAATGCTTCCACATCAGGGTGTAGTTCTGCAAATATATCTACCTAGTTCAAAAGTGAAGAAAAATATTCCTGCTGAAAGGAATCACAGATATTCTGGAAAAGGGGGCTATCACAGAGGCCTCTTTGCTACAAGCACACAAATGTACTTAATTAGTCCTATTCCTGGTACTGAAACCAAATGGAGCATATTGATCAATGTGTGATCCCAAGCTTGTAAATCAGTTTATAAAACTTGACTTTCAAGCTGACTACAATCCAGCCAATGATTATGCTCATTGCTAAGGAAGATTTTCCCATGACATTAGACCTCAGGATGCATACTTTTCATCCCCATCCATTGGACGAGCTAGACCCATATTTCTTGGAATAACCGTAAGTGGCTGAGTGACCTGGGCATGGAAATAAATGCATGTACCAGACAGAGCACAACTACTAGAGGGGTCGCAATTTTGATTAAACATGGCCTGGGTGTTTGCAAACCGGTAAAAGAGGATGTCTTGGGGTGGTGGGCCATTACTGCAATTCTTGTCAATGGCTCTCCACTGACGATATGCTCTATTTACGGTTCTAATGTAGATGACCCTGAAGTGATGCAGTATTTGAGTGTCGAACTAGTGATCTGGCCATCCCCTGTAATTCTTTGCCGGGATTTTAATCTCCATTTGGAGAGTAGCTTTGAGATTACAACTGATCTTCCATATAGGGGAAAGGAAATTAAAGTTTTTTTAGCTACTCAAGGCCTAGTCAAAGAACTGATGTATTGTACACTCACAAGAATGATGATCCTGGTGCCACGTTTTACTCATCCCACATAGAAAATATGTCCGCTTGGGGGGGCGCTAGGTGGTGGTTGACCAAGATGGCCTCACTTCTGTGAGGCTCCAGCTCTCTGAGCCTTTCATGATCCTGTAGCCCATCCTGATGTGCACTTTAAAGCCTGCAAGATTCACCGCTGACACCGTGAAGGTGTAAGGATTCTCCCGCTTGGTCTACTGAGATATAGCCATCCCTGCCCGGCTGCGGACCCTGCCGCCTGATCCTGGAGCTTGTTGCCTGGCCTCGGCCGTCACTCCACGCCACGGCGGCTGGGCCTATACGAGACCGTGAAGCTGCCCCGAAGAGAGGCATATGTAGGAAGTCAACTAACGCCCAGCCTACTGCCCGGGGACATCAATGGCCCATCCGGAGCTGAGGTGAGGGAACTGCTCGTATCCTCCCCGCTCCCGCTGCGCTACTCACACGCGGAGGTGTGCCCCTGCTGAGCCCGGACCCTCGGCTGGCTGGAGGCGGTACTCCAGGTCGGGGATTTAGGCCTTCTTCCAGTGGCACCTGCCAGACAGCGCTCACTGCCCATTTGAGCGGCGCGAATGAGCCCATCGCCTGCTGGACATTTAAGAGAGATTGAGGCATTATGGGCTGTGGGGATAGAAGCACCTCCACAGGGCCTTGGTCCCCCTTCATTATCTAAACAGCCCATCGCGACGATCTGGAACGGCGCGCTTTTCAGGATATAAGCTACTGCACCACCGGCCCCCCACCTTCTGATACATTGGTCACCCATGCTTCGTCACTGATCTGATACGCTCGACTTACCGACCACCTCACTGTCCCAGGGCCGGCTTCCCTCGGCTCAGCTCTGCCACGCGGTTTTGCTTCAGCCCCGTTTGAGTGTCTACTGCTGCCTGGGGGACGGGCAGTTGACCGAGTTGGACCTGTCTATGTGACCCACCCCCCTCCCCACGCTGAGGGGTGAAAGCTGAGTTGGGGAACACACCTCCTTGACCTTCAGTGACTTCATCACTGTAGAGGCGTGGGCGCACTTTGAGGCCGCCATTTTGAATCAACCACCATTTTGGATAACCTTCCTTCTCCGCTGAGGTGCCATCGCAGCAGTCTGCCACGCTCTCGTCCTGCCCATGCTAGTTGGCACCTGGACACCGCATGGTGCTGGATCCCTTACACACCTAGCAAGGACCGCTAATTGCGCACCCCCTCCTCACTTGCCTCAAGTCACGAAAGGCTCTTACTTGCTCTACCCTGCCTCCTCCTACCATCTCTCGTCTGTGTCTCCAGACTGCTCCCCCCTCCATAGCACATCCTACAATCTCAGACTCTTCCCCCTCGCTGTTTCACTGACTCCACGAGGTCAACATCGTCTCCTCGAGTCTATAACTGTACAATGGGGCGGAACGATGCTCTACAGTCCAAGCTGCCATATGAAGTCCGGAAAACTCCAGAATCACAACCTACAGAACAGACCACGTCTTGGGGCCACAGCCACACCAGATGAAGGCTGGAAGTCACTCCTCCTCAGTATGAACCAAAGCCTCACCTCGATACACTCCAAAATCATTGCCCCGTCACGGCCTATCATGAAAAACAACATGTCCCATACGAGAATACCTCGTTGTCCTTTTACCCGGACTTTACAACTGCAGGAAGCCCGCCGCAAATTCACAGAGATAAAGAAAAAGCTGCAATCTCCCCTACAATTCCCCCTACCCGGCCAAACTAAAAATCACAAACTGTGGAAAGCAACACATCTTTGTGTCCCCGCAGCTGGCTGAGGAGTACCTCAAACGACAAAGAGAGGCGACCTCCGGGACGGCGGAATCCAGCAGCCACTCCAGATCGCCCTCTCCGCTTTCCAAGCAGGACTGACTCCAAGGGTCGTGACAAATCCCAGGGAAGAACACTGCCTTCTTTGATATGCAACAACACTTTAAACTGCTTGGTGATGCATAAGACTATCATATTGTTTGATTATTGCACACATCGCTATGCTCAGACTTTTATCTCCGTCCCACACTCGGGTGCTTAGCTGCTGGCTGAGCCACCAGTGGGTGAAAGTAGGGAGATGTATGGGCGGGTCGAGGACCCCTAGCGTCTTTTCCTCTTGCTACAGGGCGTACCCCTGCATTTCCTCCACTGTTGCCTTGGTGGAGAGAACATTGTTCCTTGGATGAGTTTTTGTCTTTCCCGGCAAGTCGGGGATGCCGGAGTGGGTGGGGGGAGGGCTTAATGGAAAACGTATCATACTGCATACCATAGCATTACTCACAGGACCAACTGCTTTGTCTCGTTTCACAACCTACACATCTGTGTGAAATAACCATGGACATGTATAGTTATGGGATCCCTAGGTGTGAATAGGGCACTGCAGCACATTAAACTGACCACCTGGAACCTACGAGGCCTAAATGACCCTAGAAAGCGCAGGCAGGTGTTGGGATACCTCGACAGACATGGCATAAGCATCGCCCTCCTGCAGGAGACGCATTTGGCCCCGGGTGGGTCCACTCAGTTCGCATCCAGGTGGGCCATGAGCCGCACCTTCTCCTCCTACTCCAGCTACTCCAGAGGGGTTACCGTCCTTATCAAACGCGGGGTGGCGTTCATGCCCAGTGGGGTGGACAGTGATACCGAAGGCAGATTCTGTTTGGTATGGGGGAGACTACACGCACATGACATGCTCTTTGCCAATTATTATGGTCCCAATGTTGACAACCCCAATGCCTTGCTCATACTATGGGGGAAGATCCAAGCACATCATCTGGGGTGGAGATTTCAACACTGCCTTGCATCCCCAGATGGATAGATCGAACACGCTTCCCTCCCACTACACCATCACGCAAAGGACGCTGCTTGACTTAGTGGATTCTAACTGCTTGATAGATGCCTGGAGATATGCACATCCCAGCCTCAAAGAGGGCACACACTACTCTTCTGTACACTCTACATGGGCGCGACTTGACTACATTTTTATATCAACAGGCCTGGCACCCTGGCTCCGGCAAGCACAACACTTAGCTCGTACTTTTTCAGACCATTCTCCGGTCCTCCTGGAACTTCAGATCCCTCTGGCATGCTCGCCTTATTTAAGTTGGCGGCTTAACCCGGCACACCTCAAAGATGCAGTGTTTCACGCTGAATTAGAACAGGACATCCGAGACTTTTTTGAACGTAACATGTCCTCGGTAGATAGTGTCAACACTGTCTGGGAGGCCTTCAAAGATACAGTTAGAGGGTGGTGTACAGCCAAAGGCAGAGGCATCCTTAAAACCTTGCGTGCAGACCTGCATACTTTAGAAACAGACCTACGTGAGCTCGAACATGCCATTAACCAAAGCCCCGACGATTTTACAGTACAAGCCCGAATGTGCAAAAAACTAACGGAATACTCCCAAGTAGCTGATAGGGAATGCAAATTCCTTGGACGACCGCATATGGCTCGCATTTATGAGGAGAGAGACAGGCCAGGTAAGGCATTGGTGAATTCGCTTAAGCCCCCCAGATTTCACAATTATGTCACTGAAATACAAGACACTGAAGGTAATCTGCATAGAAACCTCCCTGATCAGCGTTGCATATTTCAGGAACACTACTGTGCTCTGTATTCCTCACACAGGATAGAACCTCTTGACCTCCCAGCATATTTCGAGGATGTCGCATTGGCTTGGCTGGGGGACACCCAGCAAAAATGTCTCCACTTAGAACTGGAAATTGACGAAATAACCGAGGCTTTTATGGGTATGAGATCCGTCAAGGCTCCTGGATCTGACGGTCTACCCATAGACTTTACAAACTCTTCACTCCCATCTTGGCCCCCATTTTGAAACAAGTATTTTATGCATCACTGGAGGAAGGAAGTCTCCCTCGTATCATGCGTGAAGGGCTCATAACTTCCCTGCTCTAGCCAGGCAAGCCCCCCACTCTAGTCGACTCCTATCGGCCCTTATCGCTTTTAAACTGCGAAACTAAAATCCTAGCTAAAGTTTTAGCCACACGCCTCAACCTCTTTATGGAACGCCTAGTTTTGCCAGACCAAGCCGGCTTGGTCCCGAACCAGGCAACATCACACAATCTTCGCAACCTACATGCGGTACTTCAAGACATCGACCCAAAATGCGAGGCTGTAGCTGTAATTCTTAGACGCCACAAAAGCTTTCGATTCGGTAGAGTGGGACTACCTGCTGGGCACACTTCAGAAAATGGGGATGCCATTCATGTGGAGAAGTGTGGCTCACCGGTTAGAGGCGGCAGACCCAGAAGCAGAGGTCGGCCTGGGACCAGGGTTCAATTCCCGACGCGGCAGGGTATGGAACCAATGTCAGCGGGCTTCGATAAATCTCGCCTCAGTGCCTCTCAAACCATGGGTCCCACGCTGCAACTCTGGGCAATAGCTTGCTTAATCTCCACAACGGCCCCCTCGCTGCCGGGGATGCCTGGCTTCACCTTGGGGATGCCCAATAGGGACCATCTCACAGGGAAAGCCAGGACGGGTTCCCCAGCGGCACACAGAGGCAAGAAACCCTGGGGTGAACATGCGCTCTACAAATTCATACTAACATAACATAACATAACATAACATTCAGTTTCATAGACTGGGTTAGAGTATTATATCATCAGCCAACCGCTGCAGTATTGCTCAATGGGGCGAGGTCTACCCCTTTCACTGTTCAGAGAGGCACTCGACAGGGCTGCCCTCTTTCCCCTATTCTTATCGCGATCGAGCCTCTAGCCGCGAAGCTCCATCAGAAGCACAACCACCACTCTCTCGTCTACCCTGCCCGACAATTGCTCGTATCGCTTTACGCGAACGACATGACACTTTACATTAAGAAGCCCCAAGATAATTTGAACCCGGTGCTAAGGGAGATTACCAAAATCAGTGGCATTGCCGGAGTGCAGATCAACTGGGCCAAATCTGCCATTTTCCCATTAACTGATAGCACCCACCCTCACCAGCTGGACTTTCCTCTGGTTTGTGAACAAGACGAACTGAAGTACCTGGGCGTCTATTTCTCTAGACAGAAGGAGGACATGATGCGCGCCAATTATGGCACTGTAATCGATAAAATCACAGACAGTGTCACTAAATGGATACCCCTTCCACTGTCAATGGCTGGGAGGATAGCCCTTGCCAAAATGGTATTACTGCCGAAACACCTATATCTCTTTGTCAACATTCCATACAACCCAGGGACGTTTTTTTTCAGCACCCTGAAGTCCCAGCTTACGAGACTAATATGGGGCGGGAAACAGGCACACCTCAGCCTTGACACGCTTATGCTCCCCTTTCACTTGGGATGGGTTTAAGGTTCCCAACTTCGAAAGGTACTATGACTGCGCCCAAGCTCAATTTGCTGCATATTGGTATCATCCCCCACCATACATGGCACACCTTGCTGTGGAGGATGGCCACATGGCTCCAATAGTCAGAACTGGGTATATCCAAACTAAGGTGGGGCCCAGGGAGCGCGACCCCTCTACGGTGGACTGCACTGTGACTGCCTAGAGCCGAATAACGCATACCCTAGACTGTGCCTTTTTATATTCACCTAAACTGCCACTGGAAAATGATCCTAGACTTCAGATCTCCTGTGAAGCCATAGGTCGCAAACTGTTCAGAGAACTGGGGTATGCCTTTTGGGGTGATCCATACGTAAATGGGACATTTCGGACCGGTGAGCAGTTTTTTAAAGAGAGGTCGCCCTCTGCTATGGACACCTTTTTATTTTGCCCGACTGCGACAGAACGTCCAAACTATTACTCCCTCCTTTCCCACTGAGCCTGAAACCTTTGCGCCACTACACGTCTTAGTACACACAGATGCACCACGCCATGTAGTTTCACAGCTTTACAAACATGTGCAGGACACGCCACGACCCACCACATTGCGGGCCCGACGGGAGTGGGACGGGACCTCACTGAGCCATTGACAGATGAACAATGGGAGCTTAGCTGCACACAGACGAAAGCGATCACTGGTAACAACAGGTTAAGGCTCCTACATTATAAAATCTTACACAGACTATACCACACCCCCGTTCGGTTACATAAATTCCACCTGCGTGAATCTGATTATTGCCTCCGTTGTGGTGCGGCTGGAGCTGATTTATGCATCTGGCTTGGTGCTGCCCCCAAGTTGCCTCATACTGGATTCAGGTGTTCGAAGGGCTCTCTTCCATGCTGGGCATTGCAATTCCCCCCATCCTCTGAAGGCGCAATTAGGCCTGATACAACTGGTAGAGACTGTACATAGGAAATTCCTGGTGTTTAGTCTCCTATTAGCCAAAAGCCTAGTGGCATGCACATGGGGAAGGGGCCGAGCTCCAAAATGTAAATGTTGGGTCCATACCATGTCCACATGGCAGGAACATTTGCATGATTACTGCCTTTAAAATCCAAACCCAAAGACATCTGGGCTCCCTTCGTGTCCTTCCTCCATCAACAGCAAGCTGGGTATGGGGACGAGCAGGAAGAAATGCCCGCTGCAGACGGCAGTGCGTCGCCACCTTCTGGTTAAAGATAGCGCATTTAGAGTAGCGCATACCGCTAACCACCCGACGGCACAATGGATGGGAGTATACCCCTTGGAGTACACACATAGATACCTGCCAAGCGCGGAGTAAACACACTTGGTCTTGGCGTCGGTCAGGCCATGCCACACTGCCGTAATCGCCTGATGGTTCCTATGACAGCAGTTGAACTTCTTTCTAAGCTCGCTTCTTTAGACGTTAGATTGTTCGCTAAATACAGAAATGCTCATTATTGTACTTTTTGGGGTTGTTATCGGTGAGTGGGCACAGGGTAAATGTCAAGTTCCTTTTGAAACGTTACTTATTCCTATATCACGCTAAGCATGGGAAGATGCTCACCATTTGTAACATATGACAAACATTTGCTCGTATTCAATGCATTGATGTACCTTTCTTTATTCAGACAATAAAGGTTTTTGAAAGTCAAAAACAAAAAAAGAAAAAAAAAAGAAAATATGTCCGCTTGGATTCTTTTTTTATCTCTCTTGAAAGAGTATTAAATGCTAAAATAGAGATCACACCCAGGATCATCTTAGACCACAATCCGGTTATTTTAGAAATAGATATTAGTTCCAGGGCACAGCTGAAGGCATGGACTTTTGAACGCATACTTTTGTTTGATCCTGAATACTGTACGTTTATGGAGCTTTGGATTAAGGAATTTTTCAAAAATTATCGGGATACAGCTTCAGATCCTATTATTTGGGATGCATTTAAGGCCGGGATTCGGGAAGAAACACTCAGCTATTCTATAGCCAAACAGCGTAAAATTTTGGTCGAAATTAAGCGTTGGATTGATCAGTTAAAGCTATCAGAAATAGAGCTTATGGTGGAAATAATTAGGGAACAAAATACTGAAATCACTCTAAAAGCCATTGCAATTTTAAAAACGAAAATTCATCAATATTTTGCTTTGAAAGTAGCCGTGAAACAGGCTTCGTACAGGACCCAAATTTATAAAGCTGGGGAAAATTTTGGCAGGATTCTAGCTAAGAGACTTCAGCAGAGGAAAATAACCAATAGAATATATAGGATACAGGACCATCTTGGCTGGATTCAGGACTCCCCAGGTGAAGTCTTGAATGGTTTTTGTAAGTACTATCATAACCTTTATACAGAGGAAGTAACAATAAGTGCAGATGAGAAGATAAATGAAATAGGCCTCGAAATCGCAACAAATAAAGTTACACAAGATCAAAACGACAAACTAGCCGCATGCACCACTTGGGAGGAGGTGGAGGGAGCAATACTGTCCTTAGCAATAGGAAACGCTATAGGCCCAGATGGTATCCATCTCTGGAATTTTATAAGACATTTCAGCAAGTCCTCCGACCAGAACTCATTATATTACTTCTTGCCGCTCAACGTGGATTAGTGCCAGATTCTTGGCGTAAAACTACCATTATCGTCTTTAAAAGGATAAGCCGAAGTTATATCCATCTTCATATAGGCCCATCTCAATAATCAATTCAGACAGTAAGATTTTTTCAAAAATTATGGCTTATCGTCTAGGAATGGTTATTACCCTTTTAGTTTCTAACTTTCGACATGGGTTTATCCCCGGTAGGGACACCACTGACCACGTGAGACGAGTAATAGCTCTTTTAGACTGGGCTCAGGAATCTGAATCCCCATTGTGGGTGATCGGGTTGGACGCCAAGAAGGCGCTTGACAGGGTCTCCTGGCAATATATGTGGGATGTTTTGCGATGGAAAGGGTTTTGTTTTCAGTTTATTCAAGCAGTTAAGACTTTATATATATGCCCGGAAGCAACTATACGCATTTCAGGACAGGAGTCAGGATCATTTTGTATTAGTAGGGGTACAAGGCAAGGATGCCCATGCTCCCCTCTATTACTTGCCCTATATATTGATTTATTTTTGAATAAATTAAACCAGAGTTAGCAAGCTTGAACAACATTCAGTATAGAGCATTTGCGTATGCTGACATTATTTGTCGTACTTACCAGCGATATATCTACGGCGCCTCCTACAATTAAGTCGCTAGCAGTGCATTTTGGGGGTGTTTCCGGCTATAAATTAGATGTAGACAAAACCTAGATGCTTTACTCAGGTACAGATCCACCGTTAAATCTGCCATTGTCCCCAAAGTGACATATCTGGGAATAAAAATTACTCCGGAAGTGGATAAGATCCCCGACCTGAACATTACTCCAGTGATGGAGAAGGTGAATGTAACAATGGAAAGATTAGACCATCTTTATCTTTCTCTTCATGGGAGATGTAATGTGTTAAAAATGTCAGTCCTACCGAAACTTCTTTCTATGTTCAGAACTATTTCATAAGAATTCTCTTCTACATGTTTTATTAAATTAGAGAGGATTCGTTCAAGGTTTCTTTGGGGGACCGAACATCGAGAAGGGGATATAAGAAGATGGTTCTACCCAGACATAGCGAGGGCTGGGTATCCCATATTTTATGATGTATTATTGGACCGCTATGATGCAATATATGGGTCCCCTTGTAGTCGGGGCTAAAGGTGAGATTCCCCCTTTCAACAGACCATTCATTTCTGAATTTGGGTTGGGAGATGAGGCCAACTGCTGCCTAGTTAGGGTAATAGAGCCTAGTTACTAAAAAAAGACAAAGTTTAAGATTTGTTTGGAAACAAATTAAACATAAGGTTCATGTTTTCTTCTTCTCAATTGCTCCCTATAATCTTCCGGGATCAAGTAACATTTAGATAGGGTCTAAAATAACTAATGTGCTTAGGGGATTTGTTTGATAAAAGCCAACATATTTACCGGAGAAATATGGTCTAGGCAAACATGATTTTTTTAAATATCTTCAAATTCTGAGTTTTCTTACTCAGTTAGGGCCAGGAATAGGACAACAGTTTGATAAAATTCCTGTAATCGAAAAAATGAGGAAAAAACCCCCAATAGGTCAGATATATCAACAATTATCAGAAATATTCCAGGATGATTTGGGTTTGTGGAATGCAAACTGGGGGAACAAACTGGGAGTGGAAGATATAAATATAGAAAAATCTCTTGATCTTGCAAATCAGGTCTTAATGGCTGGAAGATTACGAAGTCAGCATTATATGGCCCTTTTTAATCTATATTATACTCCTGGAAAAATTGCAAAATGGGGGCAACGATGGGGATAAGTGTTATAGGTGAAGATTATTGGCTGCTGACTCGATTCATGTTTTTTTCTTGTCCAAAATTGGGGCTCTTTTTTTAAGAGATAGAAAAAATATTTGTAGCCCCGATCATAATTACTGGAGAATTAGTAATTACTGGTGTAGGGTCTGATAGGGAGGCTAATTTAAGATCAAGACCCACAACTGCGTTAGTCATTTATTGCTATGGCGGTGGTACGTGCCTGTGTCACCAACGAGTGGATCAGCCCTGATCCACCTACTTTTATTAACTGGCGGTCAAGACTATTAGCTATGTACAATCTAGAGCTATCATTTTATAAGACTAAAGGGAGAAGGAAAAGAGCAATGGGATGCAAAATTTGGTCTCCAATATCAGAATGGATTCAATGTATTTAGGACTGATATTTAAGGGAGGTTTTTTTTTGTTTTTATTTTTGGAGTAGAGGCTGAAGGGCTCGGTCTGAGTTTTTTTCTCTTTTTTGTGAAAGATGGGGGATTGATCTTGATAAAATGAAATTTATTGTTTTTTTGTTATTATTATTATACAGTCTGCGAAACCCAGCCCTTTTGTGGGCCTTGGGAGCCTTTGTGGGCCTGCAGGACTATTTGTAGTTATCTTAGATTAAAAAAATGTTTATGAAATGTATTAAAACCTTGCTTTGTTTATTGTGTACAAAATGCCTCGATTAAAAGGGTGGAAATAAAAAGATTTTTCTTTTTTAAATGGGAGAGCCAGTTATATCTTTGCTTTGCAGCAGTTGTACTGACTGTTGTCGATTAGGGGCATCCGCTACAATGAAAACCCACTAAATACTGCAGTTATAACCTTTTCCCCTCTGTCTTTTCTCAGAAACATGAGTTTTTACAAAAGTATTGACTGCAGTCATACATTTATTGCATTTAGAAGTCATTCTTATCTGCACCTACCTTGAAGACGGGTTATTTTCTGCTCTTTATTTATTTAAGGGATGGATTCAAGAGGGTGTGTGAACATTTTCAAAGCCTGGGATTCCTCTTGAATTTAAACAAATCAAACTTTAATCCAGCCCTAGAGAGGCAATTCATAGAAGCTCTATTCAATACAGAGCAGGTCACCATATTTCTGCTAGATAACATGAGTAAATTACTGGGGGCGCCTGCAGAGGCAAAGTAAAGTTGAGGGGGTAGTCAAGAGATCGGAGACTATCCCCAGAGCACCCCAAGAAGCTCCTGGGCACCCCGCCCCTCCACCAACCGTATCTTGAGCACAACAACACTGAGTGCCCACTAAGCCTAAACAAGAAGCAAACGCTTGCAGCAGACCGACCGTCTGACTGGGCCGGAGATACCCAGGAGTGCGCAGAATAGCCCCACATCGCAAGGAGTCGTGCAGAGCACCCCGAAACACTCAGTCTGTGCTTCGGAGAGAAGAGGGTTAAAGGAATAAGGATCAAGAAACCGGGCCCAGGGCACAGAGATACGGGCGGGGGGTACTAGATCTCCACAATCCGGTGCCGATTACTCAGAGCTGTGCCGCCCAACCTTGACCAGAAACTGCACCTGTGGAAGCCTACATGAGAGCCTGACATTGAGGCAGCAACATAACAAAACATAACAAAACCAGCAGTGAACAAACACATCACCCCAGGGACAACCTATAAGAATTATTCAGCTACTTCCGCACAAACTAAGCCAACGTACACAGTAAAAAGGTAGTTACACCCTCAGACCCCTAGAAAACAGTGCACCTACAAAAGGAAGAATGGCGGACAGAGAATCAAGACTGCAAGCACAGCTACAGAAGAAAAGCAAGGGGGAACCACAGGTATCGGACTCCCCAACTAAACAGAAACTCGACATAAATAACACACTAGACACTATCCTGAAGAAACTGGCGGAAGTACACGAACTTGCAAAGTCCACAAAACTCCCCACTGAATCAATACAGCTAGAGCTAGCTGCAGTAAGGGCAGAATTAAACACAGTAAATATCAGACTGGAAAATTCGGAACAACGCATCAGCGATACTGAAGATATAACCCTAAGCACTAAAAAAGAATTGAAGACCCTCAGCACAACAACGGACTCCCTACAAAGAACAACGGCAGAGATGGAAGACAAGAGCCGCAGAGGAAATATTCAGAAGGCGCATAGTAGGCGGCGGGATCATGTGCCAACTTCCTGGAGGATCTTATCTCGAAGATCACAAACCTAAAGTTTGCCCGCCAATTCGAACTTGATAAATCCTTCAGAGTCCCAGCTTCAAGACAGCCCACAAAGCAATTCACTAGACCCATTATCTGCAGACCCCTGAGATCCCAAAACACGGAGGACATCTTCAACTTTGCCAGAAAGAACGACCAAATTTGCTGGAAAGAACACAAAATCATACTAACACAGGACTACTCAAAAACTACAGTGGACACCAGGAAAGGATTTCTCGCCCAACGCCAGCTGCTCAAAAATAGAGACATCCAATTCACCTTTGTCGCTCCTGACAAATTTAAAATAACAGACAGGGGGAAAATTCGCTTCTTCACGGATCCACAGGAATTGCACTAGTACCTGAAAGGAACATCAACACAGGACATGGACACGGCAACACACGGCATGGCCAAAAGAGGCCCTTCTCCTGAACCAAACACAGACTGAACAAATAACGGTACACTACCTAAGCTACCTCAAGATATACAACCTAACCTACCTCAAGGTGACAAAATAACCTTCTAGAGGAACCAAACTACCTCAAAGATAGGGAGGGTTCCCGTTGACGTCAACAATGAACAATGAACAGCCACCAACCCAGCACAACAAGCCAGCAAACGACCAAACTACCAGGGAATTACCAAATGGAGAGGCAATCATACTACTGCCCAAGGCGTCAACTTGACAAACTCCAAAACCCACAGAGTATCCTTTATCAAACAATATTATAGACTCCTAACTGTTTTAAATCCAGGGCTGCTCCTCCCTATGGGAGGCGGCTAGTCAACAGCAAATGTGTAACTTCATAGTATCATAAACCATTGTTTAAACAATAGACTGAGAACAGCTGATGTAATGACTTATAGCAGGCTAAGCTCCGGGAGGCGTAATGGCGATCCTGCAGTCGCCCCTTCCACATTCTAATTGTTGGGTAGGAGGGAGGGAGAGGGAGGGAGTAGGGAGGAAGAAGGGGAGAGGGGGAGGGTAGGGACATGGGAGGAGGGAGGAATGGTAGGATCTTTTTCTAAACTTATCTCTGTATTTTCCTCACTTTACTTATTCAAACTCGTGTATATCCTGAACCAGGCGCCCATGCAGGGCTATACCTTTTTGTGGGTGGGGCACAGAATAATGAATTTATATCACGACGCCGCCGCCGTATACTTGAAAGCCTGACTACGAGGTGAAAACGGCAAAACCTGTATAAATCGTTCTAGCGGTAAGCGATATATTTTAATAAGGGAAACATCTAAGTGCGAATGTTTGGCTAGTTTTCAGGGACTTCTAATAAGGTTAAAATTCTCTTAACAGGAGCTGCGTGTGACCGGCGGTTAAGTATAACTTAATCACAACGCCAACGCCGTTTTTACTTATATATTTTTTAAACGCCAACAAGAGGAAAGATTGGCACCACTAACAAACAACGTTCCCTTATATTTTGGGTAAGCGTTAATGACAAAATAGCTCTTTTTTGCTACAAAACGGGTAGCGTAGTTCGGAACATTTTCTTAGTTTATCTGTATTTTATCTTTGTCAGGACCCTATCCAACACATTAGTGTAACGTTGTGGTGCCACGCAGACAAATAGACCCCAGATGAAAAGCGCATCACAGATCCTTGAGGGTAAGAAAACTAGAAGGATGTTTTTCTTCAAAAAGAAACAGAAATATGGTGGCTAGTAACCAAACTATATGTCTTTGTTTATAGGGATTTGTCATCGCTTTTAACATAAATCAACCCAGGTTATGAATACATCATTGGATACGCAAGGTGAGCAGTTCATGTGTAAACCCCTTTAGTGTAGCCATAAACCTTCCCAAAAATAGTGTATTTAGATCACTTACTAGTATCTGACCTTGCCTCCTTAGAAAATTAGAAACAATGAATCGAGTTTGAAACTTGGCGACACAACCCAAATACAGCTTCAGTACTGTTCCCGGTACAAGAGTACTACTTTGGTAAGAAAATAAGAATTGCGTAAATATGTCCTATGCCAGCAACTAAAATAGAGGTTAACTTAAAACGTAACACCCTCCCATAGCACCATTTTTAAAAAGATTTTAAGGCATTCAGTAAGCCTTAATATGTTATTAATAGATATACCTATAACCACTGAATGAAGAAATAGGTAAAATATGACTATCTTTCTCTCTCTCTATTTTTCTTCCTTTACCCTTTCTATAACCAAGAGTGAGTAGGCTATATATATTTTTTGGTAAATGTCATATGCAAACAAATGTTACCTGATTGAGAAGATGTATCATGCAAAATGTAAAATAGCTATCAACCACATCAATGAACTTTATTCGTAGAAAAACAGTCTCTATGAATGCTTAAATTTCGAAACACGCCTCTAGCCAAAATGTGTTAATTATGTATCTTGACAAAGATCTGTCCCGGCATTTTCATTTCCCTGTTTGCAGACACAAAACATATTATGGCTTGCTTGTGAAACCAACTAATATGCATAGGTTTCTGATATTTGTCCATAAAAAGCGGTATATCATGTATGCGAAAAGAATGTTATATATTTTTTTACCAATAGAATGTTGTAACAAACATGTAACTAGTTCAGTTGAACTATGGTTTCACGATAGGAGGTTAAAAATAGTAAAACATTGTTATGATCTTTCTTGAAGAAATTTGATGGTAAAAGTCCTGATGAAGGCATAATCTTTATGTCGAAACGCGTCGACCGGATGCCATCTAACCTCTCTTTTTAACTTGTTTGTGAATACACCTGTATCATTATAATCTTATTTTATCAATTTTGATCAATGCACTGATTTTTAATATTTCTCCTTTTAAATCAAATTAAAAAATGTATTTTCTCCAATACTGAACTAGTTTGTTTGTTTAATCTATTGTGTAATTGTTTTAAGTGTATGCCTGGGAGTGTTATTCCACATATATTGTTTACCCTGTCCCAGGATATCAATCCGCATCAGGGGGTCCTTGTTGCTAACGTATGGGGCACAGAAAACAGCCAGTTCACACCCTAGACAATGGCTAGCAACAACTCTATCTCATTCACAATGGACCTCAAAATAACCTCACTAAATGTTAAGGGCCTGAACCACCCCATCAAGTGCAGGAAGATAGTAGAGTACCTAGCCAAATCCAAGAATGACATTGTCCTGCTAAGGGAAACAAAACTCGATGAAGAAAGCTAAAAACTAGTCAGGGCAAAGTGGATAGCACAATCGTATGCTCTCCTGCGACTAAAAAGAGAGGAGGCGTCATGACGCTCATCTCCAAAAACTCCAAACTTTCGATAAACTCGCACACACACGACAAAGAGGGCAGGCTACTGCTGACTAACATCACAAGAGGAAGCAACCAAATTCACGTGGCAAATCTGTACGGCCCCAACTCAGATGATCTTCCCTACTGGAAAGAAGTAGCAGATGCCCTAGCAAAAGTACCACTGAATGAACTATTAAAAGTAGCAGGAGACATCAACATGCTGTTAGACCCCCTGATAGACAGACAATCCCTATGCCAATACCACCCGACAACTCCCATGTAGCACTCCTTAACATGTGCACAAAATACAACCTCAAAGACACATGGAGACTACTACACCCGACCACGGGAGACTACACATTCTACTCAAACCCACGCAAATCGCACTCAAGAATAGACTACATCCTAATTTCAGATGGAGAATCAGAAGCAACACTACCACAGACCGGCCCACAAAAAGGAAGTAATAGATGCCCTAACCGAGTACATAACCAATAATGATGACGGCGAAATTAACGTAGACACATTGTGGGACGCTCTAAAAGCCACAATCAGGGGGAAACTAATAGACATATCAGCTAGACTACACATGAAAACAAATCAAAGACTAACAGAACTGGAGGCTGAAATCAAAAATCTAGAGCTCGAGCTCCTAAAAGACAACCAAAAGGACACAAACCTCCATCAGTTAACGACCCGCAAATGCGAGTACAACAAAATCATTAGTGAGAGGGTGCCTCTGGTAAAGCCCTAAACTTGTGCGAGTCTTACAGAGCAGGTAAACTCTTAGCAACCTACCTGAAATATAAAAGCAACCAGAGGTCAAAAGCATCAATCACAATTTTCATGCTAACTTCGGCATTGCAGAGTGATGTACTGCTAATATTCTCAAATGATGAAAAACACTTTGAAAGACCTTTCCAGAAAGACAAGCCAGAGAATGACCTTACAAGCCAGTATTTTTCTCACTTTACAAGGATATAGTCCTTGCAACATCTTACTCTTTTGATTTAATACTTTTTTTTAGCATACTGTTGTAAGAAATTTCATAAAATATCAATAGACTCTTGTCATATACTACAAATACTACTACAATCCCTTGTATACACTGGAGCTTGTGAACGTCTCCCTTGAACTTCTTCAGCTATCACTTCTTCCACATTTCTGTGTACCATTGTTTCTTTTTCAATTGCACAACCATTCTTCACTTCATAAGCACGACCACTAGTATCAACTGCCTGAACTAATGTATTGTTTTGAAAATAGCTCTCTTCATTAAAAAAAATTCTGAACTAGAAGTATGCTTCCATTCACCCTAACATAATTTACAAAAGTTAGTTCTGTTGATTATAGAATGCATTGGTTTATCCAAAGTTCGCATTATTTTCAGAACTAATATAAACAGTCTACTTTTTAATTCAAAAGCCTTTTCAACTATACATTCAATCCCTTGTTTCTTTTTATAAAATGCAGATTTTTATATTTCTAGGAATCTCTCAATAAGTTTTGTACTACTCTACTTTTGTACATACGTTTTCTAATATTGTGATAATTTTTCATCCTTCTTTCAACATAGATTGTTTTCTCATTTTCTAAATTTCCAATAATGTCTCCTTGTTTCATTTCTTTCTTCTTTGTTCTAAAAGTATTCTTTCTATTTTCATTATTTCGAACACCCTTTGTAATCCTTGAAAGTCTTTTAATAAATTATTTTTTTCTCTTACCGCAAGACTTTTTCTTTTTTCCCACATGTTGAAGTTCATCTAATTCCTGTTTTTGTCTTTTCTTTAAATAGTACTGTTTCTCGTCTTGTTTTCTCCTTTGTTTTTTTTTTTGTCAAGGTAAATCTTTCTTAACAATAATAAAGAATATCTGAAGAAAAAAATTGTATTTAAAAAAAGATATTATTAAAATAATCATATAGAAATATTATTATCTATTATTTAAAAAATACCTTCTATTTAAAAGCTACAAACCAATGGATATATGGGTTTCAGAATTTGGTTACAATTATACATGATCTGGAAAATAAGTGAAGAGGGGTGCAGAACAAAGAAATCCAGCAGTAATGTCTAAATGATTACGGCACTAACTATCTAGTGCATGCATCATTGTAAGGCTGCATGGCAACTACTTTGGTGTTTTTATAATTGCACCAAAGGTGAGGGGTGCATACATTTGCAAGAGAGGTGCACAAAGAAGCAACAGTAGAACAAAAGAAGAAACATAAGTGTAAAAGGAGGTAAATGAGGTACAGAAATAGGAAACAGTTGGGCAGAGTGAAGCATGTGAGGTGCAGAAAGAAGGAAGAAGGGTACAGAAAAAGGGAAGAGGGTTGGAAAAATGTAAAAGAAAGGTGTAGAAAGAACAGATCAATGCAGAAAGAACCAACATAGGTGTAAAAAGAGACAACAGTGTTACAGAAAGAGGTAGGAGATGTACAGAATGAGGCAAGGCGATTACAGAAAGAAGCAGAAGGGTTGCAGAAAGTACTACAGAACTGAAGAAAAAAACAACAAAATAACTAAAGAAAGAAGCAATAGAGGTGCGGAAACAGGTAAGTGAGGTACAACAAGTAGAAGAGGAGGTTTGCAGAATGAGAGAAGAGAAGTAAAGAAAACAAAACAAATATTGACAAAAAGTAATAGATATGCATAAAGAGGTAACAGAGACACACAGGGAAGCATCAGTGGCTTACACACAATCTATTTAACACCCGCATTTAGCAATAAGTAATAGATAACCATTCTAGGTTTGCAAAGGGTCTTCCACCACACTGTAACACTTGTACACCTCGGCGATTGCATGACTGCAAGGATAATGTCTGGGGATTACATGACTACATAGCAAGTGACTGGGTGATTAATTGCAGGACTACTGAGGTAGAGCCTGAGTAAATAAAAGACTGTAAAAGTAGTGTCTGGGTGATTTCAGAACAGCATGACTACTAGCTGAGTGATTACAAGAGTAAAAGGAAGTGCATCCCTGATTCAAGGAGTGCAACAGTAGTGCCTGGGTGATTATATAACTACATGACTTTTACCTCAGTGTTTGTATAAGTGCATAGAAAGTGCCTAAATGATTGCATCAGTGCAACAGGAATGGCTGAGTGATTACAGCACCGCATATGTAACGCCTGCATCATTGTAAGACAGCATGGCGAGTATTTGGGTGTTTTTAAAGTGCATGACAGTTCGGCCTTGCCAAAAATAAAGCAGCACACTATTAAATAACTCAACTATAAGAATCTCCATATTGTTAAATGCACACACACATATCCCTCTACGTTATCAAATCATCATGATATATAAAGAAATATGTACACAATATTTTTGAAATATGTTGAAACCTAGAAACTCAGGGGCTATTACCAACAACTAGCGATAATTATCGCTATGTTGGTTTAGCTGCGATATTTTTATCGCCGAACTGCGTAGATTTTTATCGCTTAGGAACCTTGCTATTATCAAGGTATATCTCCTAAGCGATAAACATCGGGTGAAATGCATGAATATCGCTGAAAAGTCAGCGATATTCATGCATTACCGAGCTAATGCCCTTAGCCATGTTATCCACCTACCATTGGATAACATGGCTAAGAACTGCTCAGGGGCAGGTGTTAGCTTTTTGAGATATTCGCGCTTAGCTATGTTTTCTGGTGCAAAAGGTATGCTGAACACAGAGGTATTGACAAAGACCGAGCTTTACAAAATTTGAATATTAAATGGTTTGCACAGAGAGGATTAAAGTGGCACCAATTGATGCCTTTGGTTGCAACCTTTTTGCATCTCCAACCCCCTGACCTCATGATCGTGCACTGTGGTGGCAATGACCTAGACACATTGACTGGGGTAAGTCTGTAAATGCTAATGAAGGACACTTTTGAACAATTGATGTTGCTTTTTCCTCAAACTGTCTTTGTATACAGTAAAATATGCCAAAGATAGAAATGGAAGTGGTCAAATCAATTCTGTCCACAGATTGAGAAAGCGAGAAAAAATGTCAATAAAACTGTTTCTGCTTATCTTACAGACCATAGGATGGGCTTCATATATAACAACAATATATGTTTTGATATGGAGGGCATCTACAGGAGTGATGGAGTACACTTTACAGATCAGGGAATCAGAGTCTTTCTCAACAACCTAAAACTCGGAATCAGCACTTCCATGTAGCTACAACAAACTCCAAATAAATACAAGGGCTTTTTTTAGAGCCACCATATAACCCAACAGTGAATCTTACCTATTGAAAACATACATATTCTTTTTTCTACAATTTTGCTTGGAGTCCGACTCCAACCGTGCGAAAGAAAAAAAAAGCCCCAATTCTAAATAGTTTAATTCTGCCTCAGGGACCCCATCCACTGAGGCATGCCGTTGGGAACCATGGGGGGAGCCCCAATGACCCGCAGTCCCTGCCGGCTCTCTGCCTCCTGCCGGAGCCGGCATTGCTTTTGGTGCTACTCACATGCAGTTCCTCTTGCTTAAAAGCAATCTGCTTTGGTTTTTGGAAACGAGAGCAGGTTTCATGCTCATGCTTCCAAAAAGCCAAAACAAAATTTGCTATGACAGGGCCGGAGCAAGTGTTCCCCCCTGCCACAACAAACAGCAATGTCCCGGGGGTGGGCATCCTGGGGCATTGCAGGAGCTGGCCCTCGAGAGTGGCGGTCCCCAGGGCCAAGGAGGGCTCCAGGAGGGGGACACATGGCCCCCTCACTGCATTTACATAGACCCAGGGTGGTGGTGGTTCCCGGAGCAGTGTGGGGGACTCAAGCTCCCCACACTAATTATTTTTAAAGCCCAGGGGAGGTTGCCATCTCCAGAGCTTGGGGGCCGCATGCCCCCGCACATCATAAATAATGCCCCGGGGAGGTGGCAGTCCCTGGGGCTGTGGTGGCCCCTCTGACCCCTGCAAAATTAATTGGCATGCCCCCGGGACCTGGCACTCCTGGGGGCTAAAATAAATACAACACAGTGCGTGAGCCTGCGTTTCTTTTTTTATTTTATTTTGTGGGCCGGATTTGCGCACCCAGCCCGCAGTCAGCCTATTTCCTTGTTGGAAAAAAATGCTTTTTATTGGCCCTGGGGGTCCTTGTGGGACTACCCTGAGCAGGCCTAGGGTGTCAGGGAGTTTCTACTCAGCCCCCCTTTCTTTTTACTGTTTTCTGGTGACTTCGTTACTGAGTCACAACATGGCTGCTAATAGTTCCTAGTTTGGGCTGTTGGCAGCCAATCAGAGTAAAGCGCGTGCTCAGGAGGAGTCACGACTCCTCCTCGGTGCTCAAATATTGAAAGTTTTATTTTTAAATTGCTCAGCAACTACTGAATGGATTTACACCATTTAAAAAAAGGCTCTTTCTGAACCAAGACCTACATTTTTGCCAAATTTGGTGTAATTCTGTTCCGAAGTTCGGGCTGCAGCTTTGTCTAGTTTCCTATGGAAATTAACATGGGGAAAATGTGTTTTGGGACCCTCCTTTTTTTTTTGCCCCCGCTTGACGAATCACGCCGAGACTTTCAAGACAGGAGCAGACCGGAGCGGGCAATCTTCTTTGAAGATTTTGCGAATATTCGTCAAACAGCGCCAAAGTTATTGGCAAATCAAAAATGCTTTTCCTATGGAAAATAGGTTCTAACTAATAGGTAATATATAGATATACATATACATATATATATGTATATATATATTCACTGAAAATAACAAAGGTTACAGGGACATTATAGTTAGGTTGACATTTTAGCCACACAAAACCATAGAATTTCAGCAGTTATAATTATATTTCTTGTTATACTTATTTTAAGAATCTATAGCCCTTAGCCTAAAGTTTAACCCGAGTTATAGTTTCTTCAGATATGTATAACTATAATTGCTGAATTACTATGGTTTTGTGTGGGTAAAAGTTCAATCTAATTATACCGCCCTTTAAACTTTGTTTTTCTCAGTGAATTTCTATGTTTTTCCCAACATAAAGTGATAATAGGTGAGGTTTTTTTCCCCTCCAATTGTGCTTCAAATCTGTGGACACCAACGGATTCTCGGAGGATTTGCATCCCTAGATATCTATAAATGTCTTTCTTTAATAAATTCAAAACTACTGAACAGATTTACACAAAATGACAAAAACAATCTTCTTCTTGACCAAGATCTTCCTTTCAGCAAAATTTTGTTCAGTGGTTCGGGCTGTAGTTGTTTCTAAAAACTGCAAAATCCCCCACAGACATTCCATGGGGAAAAATAGTTTTGGCACCCACCCTTTCTCTCAGCCCCTACTTCATGAATCACCCTGACATTTCACAGACAACAGCTCAACTAACTTGCATACTAGTTTTGAAAATTTCATGAAGAATCATCAAACAGCTTCAAAGTTATTAGCAAAACAAAAAATGCTTTGTCCCTGGGAAAGGTTTGTCCGAATTATAACTAGGTTTTATATATATACAGGGAGATTATAGTTAGGCGCAGATTTTACTTGTACAAAACCAGTGAAATTCTACAGTTATATTTACCTGAGCTAACTTTAGTTTATGTCCCGCAATTACCTGTCTATGACCTCCCATACTACATCACTCATGACATTGTCAATGACACCACTCATGACATCACAGATGACATCTCAAAGGACATCACAGATGACATCATCCATGGAACCACTCACATATCCATTCAAACACCCACACAACCACTCATACACCTACCCATGCACCCACTCACTGATCCATAGAGTCACTCACACCCACTCACTCACCCATACTGTCACTCATTCAACTATATAGCCATTCACACACCTGGTGAACCACTCATACACCCACTCACTGATCCAGAGTCACACATACCCACTCGCTCACGCATATAACCACTCACACATCCACTCACACAGCCACTCACCTCCCATACACCTACTCACACAGTCACTCACACAGCATACAGTCATTCACACAGCCACTCACTCAACTGTACAGCTACTCCCACACCCACTTATTCACCCATATAACCACTCACACACCCTGTCACTCATCCATACCGCCTCTACACAGAGCTACTCACTCACCCATACAACGACTCAGACACCCATTCACGCACCCATGTAAGCACTCATGCAGGTACTCACTCACCCATATAGCCACTCACATAGATGTTCACTCTGCATTACAGTCACTCATACAACCAATCAGATAGCCAAGTACCCACTCAGTCACCCATACAGCCAGTTACACTTACAGTCACTCACCCATACAGCCACATAGTCACCAATAGAGACACTCACATATCCACTCACAGACCCATACAGTCACTCACACCACTACTCACTCACCTATATATCCACTTATACACCCACTCACTCACCAATACAGACACTCACACTTTTACTCACTCATCCATGGAGCCACTCATACGCCCTCTCACTCACCCATGCAGCCATTCACATAGTCACTCACTCACCAATACAGCCAATCACATAGCTGCTACCACACCTACTTATTTACCCATGCAGGAGCTCAAACACTCACTTCTTCACCCATACTGCTACTCATAAACCTATGCAGCTAATCAGTTGTATTCTCACACATACATGGACATACACAGTCATGCAGCCACTCATACAATATATGTTAGAAATAGTATCACTTATTAGTAGTACACTAAGTATAGAAATTCAATGTTCGTAGTACCTTAGTATATGTTTAACACTCATAAACTTTGATAGCACTCACATTCAATGGATGATGTCATGAGTGATATAATTTGAGATGCCACCAGTGATGTCCTGAGTGATGTCACTGAGCATGTCATGAGTGATTTAATATATAAGGTCATAAGCAGTGCATTGTGGGGGCATACGTTATGGTTAGCTCAGGCAACTAGAACTGCTGAATTTCTGTGGTTTTGTACGTTTGAAATAGGAGCCTAACCATAAAACATTGTTTTTGACAGTAAAATTGTATGTTTTTTTAATACTATTTCATAATTATTACGTCCCTGAAAACAACAGATAGTCAACCAATCAATCACCCATATAGCTACTCACATACCCACTAACACACTCACACACCCACCTAGACATCAACTGACAGACAGATACATTCATACAACCAGTCATTCATCCATACATTCACTGAGACACCTAATCACTCACTTATACAGTCAGTCACACACCCACTCAGTCATTCAAACAGTCACTCATACACCCACTGATTCTCCAAACACCCAGGTATATACATGTTAACACTCAAACATGTTAAAAAACAATCACAGTCACTGGATGATTTCATCAGTGATGTCATCAGAGATGTCCCTGACCATGTCATGAGTGATGTAATAAGTGTGGTCATAGGAAGTGCATTGCAGGGAATAAACTCAGGTAACTACAACAGCTGAATTCTTCTGTTTTTTTACGAGTGAAATGTCAGCCTAACTATAACGTCCCTGTAACCTTTGCTTTTTATAGTGAATTTCTAAGGTTTTTAACATTCTATTTGCTAACTGTAACGTCCCTGTAACCTTTGCTTTTTTTGTGAATTTCTGTTTTTTTTAATTCTATTTGCTCACTATAACGCCCCTGTAACCTTTGTTTCTATTAGTGATTTTCCAAGGTTTTTAAAAATTCTATTTGCTAACTATTACGTCCATGTAACCTTTGTTTTTTAGTGACTTTCTAAGTTTTTTTTAACTAGCAGTCATGTATGCAGAGTGGATGAATTCTGCCCTGAACACTTGAGTAAATCTAAAAGTCAAAAGATAGTGGCCCCGCATCTCAACTAGACAATGTTTTGTTAATCTCTTCTGTGCGTTGGATGGCCCCCGCTGTCTGACGTAATGGGCGCGTGTGCAGAGGACGGCAGGGGGCTGTCCAAACCGCGCACATGTGGAATTCTCCAGCACCGCAGGGGAATTTCGGCCGCAGCGAAGCGGTTAAATTGTAAGTTATGATTTATTTACTCATATAGTTGTTTTTATCTTAATTTTGGTCTTTTTCAACAAAGTCTGTAGAGCTCATGTACTATTTAATTTTTGTGCAGTTTTTTAACTGTATATAAATTCATAACAGCTGTTTTGTTTATTGTTTGTCCCTAGATACCTCTGGTATTTCATGGTTTGATTATTGTATTGTAACGTCATGGCCATTGCTATGTGGTTTGCAACTTAAACCAAGATTATGTTTCCTTTAAGTTTTAGAAACCATGTTCACTTTCATTTTCAGTTTATTAAACTTTATTTGGTGGAAGAACAACCATAAAAAGAATACATGCAGTAAAATACAAACTATAAAACAAAGGCTTATTTGTCAAACTAATAATCAGAATACGTAACATTTATTAAAACCAAGAAGGAGCTAAAATGCAAAATCAGTTAGCCTGCCGATTGCGAAAACCAAAGAACCCACGGAGTATACATCAAAGATAAAATAATAATAAAAACAGATTTGTTTTAAAAGGAAATGAGCACCATGAATGAACAGCTGCATGGAGAAATAGGTTTATGCAGGTACATGTCTCTTCATCTGGCAGCTGTTGAAAATAGTGGTAAGCTAGGGTACAATGCCTAAGGTTTCTTCATTTCACAAAAGGGACAACAACATTTTTTGTATACAATTTGTAAAAGTTACAAAAGAATAAAAAGAGCAGCATAGACCTATTGCAAGGGTATACACTCTCTTCAAGATTATGTTGGTACCCAAGAGGGAAGGACAATAATTGCATCAATTCAGAAATAAAACAGTAGAAAGCGCTCCCAGTTACCTCTGCTCTGCCACAGATAACTAGTAGAGAAGGCCAGTGTAGTAAGACTCAAAAAAGTTGCAACTTCGGGCTTCAATGATTCCTTTAACTGTCTTCTTGCGACCTGGCTAGAAGCAGTGCAAGCTTATCCTTGTTATCTACAGCCGCAGATGAGGTAGTATCAGAAAAGCTTGACCAATACCCATCTCTTCCAATGATCTTCTGACATTTGCAAACCATGGGATTGATAAGCCCTTGTTACAGGCTAAACAGTTGTTGATTATATCTCGTGTTAATGTTGCTTCCTCTGCCCACTACAAAGAACGCTACAGCAGTGGTGGTCTAGCTGGAATATAAGCACTCAAATAAGTGAGGCCCAGCTCTTTATGACAAATATACCAGGGAGTCGATATGGGAGCAGCCAAAACTTTCCGGCAGAATCAATTTTCTTCCCTTTCTAAAGAAAGACAGTCTGATATGCACCAGATTCCTACTGTAAGGGCCTATTGGGTAGTATATATTTGTAATATGGGGACCAGTACCTTACCACTGGGGGGGCATGGGAGAACTAGTGGCCCTGGCTAGCTTTGCCCTACTTTGGGCAATGTGCAGAGCCCAAGAATCTGCTGAGCTAAAGGTCACACCCAAGTAGGAAAAAGTATTAGCACTGAGTAAAGAATTTTGCCCGACAGTAATACTGGAAATTTGGGAATCATTGGGGCCAAGGTCATAATGAATGATTTGGAAAAATTGGTCAGTAAATCTAGATTGGCTATAAAGTGCATGAAAGAGTGAAGTAGCTGGCGTTTATACGGAGTAGTCAGCGTAGGGTAATGCACGAAGAGGAGTGCCCTTAATCCTGGAAATGCCATGTGAGCTCTTAACTAAGTATCAATTAAGTTTGTTAATCTATAAGATGAAGAGCAGTGGGGTGAGCTTGCAACCTTGCTGAACTCCACGGCCAATAATAATTTTATCAGTACTTCCCCATTCTGACCAAAACTGACCCTAGCCATCGTATTTGTATGTAGCGAAATTAGCTAATTTTCATGGGCCTCGTCTAACCCCAGCTCTGCTAGGAGTTGCACCAGTCATGATCTATTGACTCAATAAAATGCCATGGACAAGTCCATGAATGTTAAATAAAGTGGGGCCCAGTTTGCCACTTTATGTTTACTTATAACAAAATTTAAATTCAAACATTGTTCTACTGTGCCAATGCCAATACGGAAAACGTACTGGCAGGCATGTAGAATGTTGTCAGTAACCCATTCTCGTATCCTATTGTAAATTACCCTCCCAAGTAGTTTTGCAGGCATGTCATGTAATGAGATGGGATGGTAGCAATGAGGTTTTGAGCTGTCCTTTTTTTAACAATTGAAACTATAATTGGACTTAGCCAAGAACCAGGGCTAGTAGAATGGGTCAGGCTATTAAAGACGTTAGTCAGCCTAGGGTCCCATAGATTCCTATTGCATTTGATTAGATCTATTGGGACGTCCTGTGCTTCATGCAGCCAAGACAGGAATCTGACCCTCTGCCATGAGGTGTGAAGTCTCCCAGGTGCCATAAACAATGGCCTGGATAGTAAGGGGGTCACACCTACCTCCCTGGAAGGCTGGCTAGTAAAGTGGCAAATCACAGCTGTGAGATTCAAAGGCTGCCCTGCCCTGCCTGTGATATGCAATCAGAATGCCTCCCAAGGAGGAAACAGCCCTCAACCTGGCCCCAGTCATATTAGCACCTGGGCAGGCAGGAACATTAGGTAGTCATGAGGTGTACACACACAGAATGCTAGCCAGACCACTACGGTGGGCCACAGTGTCTGTACAGCTGAAGAAGACTTCTGTCGAACAAGCGTTAGAAATGGCCACCACTTATTCCAGGGCCCAACCAAGACCATCCGCCTGGGAATGAGAGAAAAACTCCCATCCAACTACAGGGAAAACCGATAGGAAATATACCAAACCCTGGTAGAACCCACAAAGGCCCGCTACCCCAAACCCGTTATGACCAAGGGACCTCAATGTTTAGACCGCAGGACCTGGGGACATATAGCCCGATTTTGCCCACAGAGGAGAAGAGCCCATGGACGTCAGTTACCTCCCCCGACACTTCTTTTACACCAAGGAAATGGGCACCTGTTTTTATGTCAGTCTGGTCTTAGATGGGATATATGTAAAAACCCATCTTGACTCCGACTGTAGACAGTCGGTTATCCAGAAAGCCTTGGTTAGGTCGGAGAACATTATCAGGCATCAACAAGTGCTCATCCGATGTGATCATGGGGATGTCAGTCAGTCAAATTCACTTTATTCCGTTATTTAAAACCATACGCATACTACAAATGTACAATAAAAATATCCAAGAAGTGTTGTAAAATACAATCCAATTCATCAATGTACACATTAAAAAGTAATCTCATCAAGTTTCTGACAGCGGCCACAAATTATGCTCATATCCTACTTTCCTCTTTATTCTACTGCAGCAATTAAAAAGCTAGCAATACAAAAAAATTCCCACATGTTATTTAACATTTGGAGATAAATTAAGGCTGGTCTTGCCTGGATAAAACTTTACCTTTCAAAATAGGAATTATAGATCGATTTCAAATATGTAAAAAGTGTTCACAAAATAAAACAAAGTGCATGGAGTCCTGAGTGGAAAAATTGTCACAAGTGCATACATTTAAATCCTCCAACTGTTTCCATCCCTTGGATTCAGCAAAGAGCAGGTGCAATTGATTCAATCTAAATCGAACCAGGAAAAAACAATGCTGCTGATTTGACACTATTGTCAAATACGGCTCAATCGTTAATATTGTGCATATCAACTGGTGTGCTCGAACAAGAGGCTTATTTAGTTCTTTCCGCTCTCTATCACTTTGGGAAATTTGGACATACATGTTTTATCCCACAATATGTCTCCCTAAATATATAGCAATCCTTTTTACATAATTCAACCATGGAATACAACTAACCAAGTCAAGAGATAAACAATCACGGATAATATCACAAGCTCAGGGTTAGTCCAAATACTAATTCATTTCAGTAGAGGAGCCACTATAGTATCTGAAATTAAACCAATGCCCAGCTCTTGATGAATGCTATAAGTGGCAGTCAAGGACGGAACAGACAGCAAATTTCGTAAAAATGTGTTTTCCACTATTTAGATATCCTTAGTATTCCTATAACCCCAAAGGTCAGATCCATAACTCACAATAGCAAGACATTTGGCCTTATAGATGCTTAACATAGCTTGGATGGGTCTAGAGCCCAATCTACGTGCAAAATCTAAGACGGCAATAGTGGAGCTTGCCATTATATTTCTTTTGGCCTGCATTTGTGGGTTCCAAGATCCCCTTTCATCAAATAGCACTCCTAGATATGGGAATGACGTTACCAGAGTAAGTTCATTCCCCTCACAATAGTGAGTCTTATATTTCTTGGGCTTGGACCCCATAATCATGATGTGAGATTTTAAAAAATGTACGTCCAAGTCCAGGGACTTCATAAAGGTGGCAAAGGTGGTTAAAAGATGCTGTAAACTATTTGCAGTTCTAGCTAAAAGGGCAGCGTCATCCGTATATAGGAGGGCTGGAATTAATGTCTGTCCTATACAAGGGATATCCATGCTAGCACCCAATAAAATGTCATCAAGATTATTAATGTATAAAGTAAATAAAAGTTGTGCTAAAATGTAGCCCCTGCTCACTCCTTTGATTATACGGATGTTGCGTGTTAAGTTACCTTTTTCATCAAATCTTACTGTAGCTCTAATATATTGATGAAGATCCGCTAAGATGTTTACGATGTTCTCATCTACTTCAAGCTTCAACTGTAAGTGCCATAGCTTAGATCTATTTACTCGGTCAAAGGCCGAGGAGAGGTCCATGAATGCTAGATGTAAAGTACCCTTCTTCGCGAGAGTATATTTCCCGGTCAACAGAATCAAATTTAGACATTGATCAGTGGTACCTCTCCCCTTCCTAAAGCCATACTTAGATTGGAGAGAATATTAGTGTGATCCAGCCACTAAGTAAGCTTTGCTAAGACCTTTACAACTGAATCAATCAAAGAAATAGGCCGGTAACAGCACGTGTCATTTTTTAGTCCCTTTTTAAAAACTGGTACTACTACTGATAACGACCAGGACTGTGGCAAGTCCACTTTACCGGCACTATTAAAAACATTAGCCAACAGTTTATACCATAGAGGTATATTTGTTTTAAAGAGGTCAACTGGAACCCCATCTGGTCATGAGGCTTTATTTTTAGACATTTGGGCTATGGCATTTGCTATTTCACTATCTGTAAAAGTGAGAGAATATTTTTTGCCCAAATAAATATGATCCTTGGATTCAGTATCTTCCTGGTCCCCATATATTATTTTAAAATGGCTAACCCAATCCTTTTCACTTATAATACATGCCAATGTAGTTCATTTATCCTCTAAAAAAAAGGTCTATTAACAAGACTCCAACATTTTGAACTTTTTTTTAACACATCAATGGAAGTTAATTCATTAAAAGTATCATTCTTTATGTCTGTTTTACGAGTATTTATTGCCAGTTTATACTTTTTCCAGCAGGAAGCAATCTTGACCTTATCTTGTGGACTAGCTTTTAAAGCACCCATTAAATTCTGATGTGCCACAAAGCACCTGTGATCAAACCATCTTTCTCCTCCATGTGTGTGTTCTTTGCAGGAATACGAAAGATCTTTTGCTACCTGCTTACTAATTGTGTCATAGGCTTTTAGGACCCTATTATCTCCTGCCCCACTATCACAAGACAACTCCATTTCTGGACCAACTTGATTGACTAATTCATTACAAAAATCTTCTGGAATGATCATACTCCATTTTAGTCTACAGCCCTGGCCAGTACTCTTAATTGCTGCTGAGGCAACCTATGTGTTAACTTCAGACTTAAGGGTGACACCCCCCTCAAAATCAAATGTATGAGATTATGATAACTGAGCTGAGACCATAGGGCTGTGTATTCCTTGATATATACTTCAAGGGTTGTGTTTATAAAAAATGTAGTCAATGGTTGTGTGGTTCCCCCCCTTTAAAGGTAGGGATAACATGTGTCTCACTTGGATTAGTTGGGTAAAAGAGTCCCAAATCTGCCATGATTTTCTCCAGATATACACCTTGTGGGGTATGCTCAAAGTGACTCTCTGTAAACCTATCAGGCCCCAAACAGTCTGAAACACTGCAATGCTTATGACATAAATGCATATTTAAATCTCCTAAAATTATAACCGAACAAGGCAAAGAATGGGTCTCCTTATAACCCTCTAAGTAGGTTTTTAGAATAACCAAATGTTCTACGACTGTGATTCTATCAAAAGAATTGTAAAAATTCACAATTAAAACTCTAATTGAATTTTTAGATGTAACCTCAACAACTAGACAATTTACCAAACCTGTTTTAAACTTACGATAGATCCCAGCAACTTTTAGAGAAATCAAAGTAATAAAACCCCCTTTCGGCCTACCCATAGTGGATGGTCTGGCAGGTTCAAAATTAGAGGTAAAACCATCTATTCATAATGAATTTTCGACTTCCCAGGCCAATAATATCATAATTTTTTTAAAAGGTAATGCAATTTACGTCCTCGACTTTGTTTCTCAAACTTGCAATATTCCAGCTAAGTATTTTAATTAAACCTTCATGAGGCGGTAGTAATGGTGAATCATCACTCTGCGTATTTAATATCTCCACCTTCCGCCCCTGAGAAGATGAGACAGTGGTTAGTCAAACATTTTTGTCCAATTGAGAAAGTACATAGTACCTATTTGATATTTCCACCCCTCTAATCATCATACTCGCTCCACTAGTATTCCTCAAGAGTGGGGGGGTTGCGGGTATACCACTCCATAGGCAATGGTCCCCTACTAGAATAGATCCGGTCATTATGCTTTGCTTATTCTTATCCAAGAATGGACCAGTGGACATTACTAAGTTACAAGATCTTTCAGGTCTCCTCGGTGAGTAAAATGTTCCCAGGGGAAGAGCTCTAATTCTCTCCAAACCACCAAGCTTATTATCTTCAAAAATGCCAATCTGCTACATTATTCCTGTTAAAATTAATTACAATCCCCCTCAATACTCTTAGGACCATGGCCAACCCAGCCAACGCGTCCTACCATTATAATATGGTTAGATGCCAATAGACCTCTCATGGAGTGTCTTGAGCACCAAAATCTTACTTTGCGTAATAGCTCTTCTGTGGTTTCTTTACTATTTATCTTAAGCTGTGGAACCCAAGTGAGAACCGTAACTAGTGGGGTCGCTTCTGGGGGCAAATGAACTCTAGTCCGGCTCATCGCACTGCAAAGCTTAGGCAAATTATCCTTCATGTTTATATCCTCTCTCTCACAAGATTATATGTTACCCTGCCGAATTGACTCCCTTACTGGATACAAGATATTTCAGGGGATTAGTACCAGCGCCAGAAGTAATAGAACAATCTATTCCTCAAAGGTGCCCACTAACCACATTTAATCTATTTAGGTTACTGATTCCAGAAAGTTGTTCACACAGACTTTTCCGACCCTTATCTCTCTCATTTTGTTGAGTGGTATTCCTGCAGACCCCCCGTCCATGTTTTCTCAAGAGATGATAATTTATTTATAATGCCATCTACCCCATATTTCATACATTTAACTAGTTCAAGTTTTAACGTCTCAAACAAAGTGTCAATATGAGTCAATATTATGTCCATCGAATTATACGAGGTGGTAGCTCGAGAAGTGGCAGAAGGCCGTACTGCGGCATTTAAATCACAGTCAAGCATCGCCTGGGTGACAAGAGCTTTTTTATGGCGCCACCCTTAGTTCCCTTGACACCTTTCTTTCTTTTTGCTTTTGCTAAAGTCCAGGGCTGTTCAACTAGGGTGGTCTGTGGCATATTATTAGTAACAGTCCCCGATGTACGCTCCAAAGAGGGGGGCGGCACAAAGGCTTCTCCTGGAATACCATCATTGTAAAGACCTTAGGCCCCCTCCAAAGGATCGTTAACAACGGCCGACTCTATAGTGCAAGGGGCTAACAAGGCAGAAGTACCAACTAACTCAATCACATCTCCCATCCCCAATTGGATTTCTACATTATGGATCTCCATCGTAATAGCACCAACAGTATTTGTTAGATATGACATTATAAATGCACAATTTCAAGGTATTTTTGCTTTAGTTTTGGGCAGATCATTTGAACATGTAGACTTGCGCTTACCCATACTGGTGTCCACAGGTCAGAGGGATTTCACAGCCTCTGTCAGCCGCTGACAGGCGCACCCTTGGCCCGGGCTTCGCACTGTGGAAGCTTCTGTGAGTCTTTATTGGTGCCTCCTGGCGCTCTGATGAAGGTCGCAGGTGTGCGATGGTGCAAAGGACCCTGGGAGCAGTAGTCTCGCTCACGCCGCAATACACCTGGTTCGGTCCTTGGCCCCAAACAGTAACTCCACAACAAACAACGGGCAGGACAGGCAGTATGAGGGCGTCCCTGACATAGGAATATCAAATCTTATCCAATGGCTCGGGTGGGGGTGAGGTTACCAGATGGGTAGAACATACAGATCAAAGTAGGGGTTTTACCTAATTTACCGGAGAAACTAATTTTAGGGATTGATAATCCAGAGTTGGTACAGCTTCTCCGAAGTAAGGTAAAGGGTATCACGGATACATCCCCAATCCTCCTCTCTCAGGCACCTTGGCAAAATGAGAAAAACTTCAGATACGCCCAAAAGAATGACCCCACACTCAAAACAGCATGGCAACAGGCATCCCCGCCCCCTGATACTTACCTGTCATTCCTAATTGAGCATGATCTGCTCTACCGAAAAGCGAGCCCTTCTGGTCCTAAATAGCCGCTTGTACCTCAGGGGTTCCGGGATCAGGTAATGTTTTTTGCACATTGTCATCTAGTGGCCAGCCATACCAGAGCACAAAAGACCAGTCAAAACATCCTTGAGCATTTCTATTGGCCCGGTATATACGTACACATCACTAAGTATTGCCAATAATGTGAAGTGTGCCAAATCCCTATCGCACCCCTCAGGTCCCCCGACAACCCCTTCCAATCATTGGAAAACCCATTGAACGCATATGAATGGACCTAATAGGACCACTACATAAATCCAGGACAGGGAACCAATATGCCCTAGTCCTGATCGACTATGCCATCCGATACCCCAAAGCTTTTCCATTGCGAACCATGAATAGCACTACCATTTGTGAGAAACTTCTAGAGTTGTTTTCTCGTGTGGGTTTCCCTCTGGAAATCCTCACTGATCAAGGCACCCCATTTGTCTCACAATTGATGGGCCAAGTCTGCAAAACCCTAGACATCACCCAGATTCGGACCTCTGTCTACCATCCACAGAGGGATGGATTATGTAAACTGTACAACGATACCATCAAGATGACCTTGAAAAAAATTATGACAGCCGAAGGAGCTGATTGGGATGCATTGTTGCCCTTTTTGTCATACGCTGTCAGAAACAGAGCAGTTTCAGTTGTTTTCCTTTCGAACTCCTATATGGATGAAACCCACGCTCTCTTCTGGAAATGACCAAGGAAGCCTGGGAACAAGAGACACCAGAAGAGAACCAAAACCTTCTCTCACCCGAAAGGTGAGAGTTACTTCGCCTCCAGGGTCCCATTCCCATCCCATTCATCACTTGAGCCTACCGGCGCAGCCGAATTTGAGGTGCTGACGCCGGTAGTCGCCAACAACCGCCGCCATATTGGGAAGGGCAGGGTAGCGGTCCAGCTCCTGGACGATTCCCACCCTCTTCGCCATGTATAAAAACAAACGGACTACCCGTCTGCGCCCGTCCACGCCTGGCCCGGGCCTAGGGCCAGCCCCCCTGCCCATTTGATTACCAAGGGTCGTATGAGTTGGACCAGGGATCAGCTTATACAATTAGGGTCTGATTCTTGTGCAGCTCCTGCTCGCTGTATGCCCTGCTCCTTGGATGGACATCCTTTTCACTGTATATATTGTAACCTAACCATCCCTCCCTGGAGTGAACGTACCTTACCCCCTACTATCTCCATGAATACCCCACGAATACTAAAAACAGCTCTGATTAACTGTCGATCGCTTCCTCGACACTCGAGTGAAATCTGGTCCACCTTGAACACTCACGATTGGGACATATTATTTCTCACTGAATCTTGGTTAAAGGATACCTCAAATCCGGATATTTTCTTAGCTACCCCTCCTGACTACCGTTTTATGGGTATCAACCGAGAAGGGAAAACAGGAGGTGGACTTGCCATTATTTTTAAAACTCACTTCCGACTGACCATTAAAAAACTTGCAAATATTGGGCTGATTGATGCCATGTATTTTTCTATTGCGGATTCCGCTGCGGTCTTTTTAACTGGTATCTTAGTGTATAATCCCCCGAAAGCGACATTCGCTTCACTAATGCAGTTGGTACATCTCATATCGGATCTATCACTCAAGCACCCACATTTCATTGTACTAGGTGATTTCAACCTACACGCTGAAGACCCTACATGCACTCAGGCCATGAGATTTTTAGACTCCCTACAAAGCCTTAATTTGACGCAATTTATCCAAGGACCAACTCACGCGGCAGGTCATACGTTGGACCTAATATTTTCTAACCTCCCGGGCACTATAACCCACCCTCCCCTTCCCCTCACCTGGTCCGACCATTATCTTCTTTCGGTCGACATTCAGTTACCTCCAGCACCGATCCCGGTGGAACTGGGGACGGACCAGAGGAGAAAATGGCATAATGTCACTTGTTCAGCCTTGGAGCCTGTCTTCTGTTGCCCCCTGGAACCTCTTGCAGAAGACATCGACATCTGCGTTAATAAGCTTAACGCGACCTTACTGTCAGCTATCGACAGTATTGCTCCATCGCTACCAGTCTCATCTGCAAGATCTCGTCCTTCAGCCCCATGGTTCTCAACAGCCTTGCGTATAGAAAAAAGTCGCTGCAAAAAATTAGAACGTAGCTGGAGACTAGCCTATGATCCAGAGGCAAAAAGCATTTACAGAGCAGCCCTAAAGAAATTTATTAAACTAAAAAAGGCTGCTATGAAAGAATATTTTGCCGCTCAAATTAAAAACGCTGATAACTCGGCAAAAACATTGTTTAGTATCGTTAAAGACTTTGTCAAACCTCCTGCTATGATGCCCAACAACCTTGTCAGTCAATCTTTGTGTAATGGTCTATCAGATTTTTTTCAAGAAAAAATTGAGAAAATTTCCTCCTCCTTTCCAGCAGTGTCTGCTTCTGAACAGTCGCTCTACTCTGTCTCTAACAGGTATGATAATGCACCTTCCCTGATAGCATTTAAGGACCTTACCCCAGATTCTGCGCTTAAACTATTTCTTCAGTGTAAATCAGGCTCCCCTATGGACCCGGCCCCTCCTAAGGTGATGAGCGACCTTGCCCCTCTTTTAGTTGAGCCTCTTACCTCCATATGGAATGCCTCATTACACCTAGGCCAATTTCCTACTGCCTGGAAAGAAGCAATGCTAAACCCCATCCTAAAGAAAACAGATGCGGACCCTACGCAATTTTGTAACTATCGTCCCATCTCCCTCCTCCCTAAACCGGCGAAGGTCTTGGAAAAGGCTGTTCAACTACAGCTCGCGGAATATCTGGAGATTAATTCCTTACTCCACGACTCCCAATCAGGTTTCCGTACAGGTTTCAGTACGGAAACAGCGCTCCTGGAAGTCTCTGAGACCATTCGAGAATGTGTGGATGGGGGAGAGGAGGCCATGTTGGTCCTCCTCGACCTATCCGCCGCTTTCGATACGGTGTCGCACAAGAGACTTCTAGACCGATTGGAGCAGATTGGACTGGGCGGTTCTGCCCTGTCGTGGATTAGCTCCTTTCTTCAAGGACGAACTCAGAGGGTTCTTCTCAGACCGTTTCAATCTGAAGGCAAACCACTTGTATGCGGAGTCCCACAGGGCTCGGCTTTGAGCCCTTTGTTCTTTAATGTCTATCTGTCCCCGTTGGCCAAGGTGGTTGAATCATTTGGGGTCAGAGTGATCTCTTATGCTGATGATACACAGCTTATATTTTATTTTAGAGATCACTCTGACTCCAGCCTCACCAGCTTCCGACACTGCCTGGGTGAAATATGCTCCTGGATGGCTTCTAACCATCTCCGTCTCAACACCGACAAGACGGAGGTTTTGTTTTTCAATCAAAAACAGAGTATACCATCCACTTTGTGGTGGCCTACGGTACTTGATCCCCCCCTACTCCCGTTCATACCGCTCGCAACTTGGGCTTCCAGTTCGACGATGCTCTCTCCTGCGGCCCTCAAATCAATAAGGTCACTGCAGCCTGCTTTTGGAAACTGCGGATGATGAGAAAGATCTTCCCCTTTCTGCCTTTGGATGCTCGTAGAACTGTCACTCAGGCCTTGATCACTTCACACTTGGATTATGCCAACAGTCTCTACGCAGGGGCCCCCCAATATCAAATTGAACGCTTACAAATCGTTCAGAATGCGGCTGTGAGGCTGATTGGCAATATCCCCCACAGGCATTCGGTCTCAACGTATCGCAAGAAGCTTCACTGGCTCCCAATAGCCAGTCGCATCAAGTTCAAGTTGCTTACTCTTGCTTTTCGGGCCCTTAATGGAGCAGGACCAGAATATTTAAGAAAGAGATTAGTTCTATCCCACTCTGCCAGAACCTTACGATCTAACAATCTTCGCCTCATTGTTGTCCCACGGTTCCGCCGCTCTAGAATGGGTGGCAGAGCCTTTGCAGTCATCACGTCCAAACTGTGGAACAGTCTACCGTTAGATCTCAGATTCACCCCCTCTGAAGCACTCTTTCGTAACCGTCTTAAGACGTGGTTATTCTCATCTGCATAGTTAGACTCCCTTTTTCCAGTTTACAGTCTCAGCGCCGGGACACCCCCGTTGGGGGTAGCCGTGCACTCTACAAGCTTCATAAATAAATAAATAAAAATAAATAAATTCTGGAATACTCCTAGGGATTACGTTCCCGTTTGCAGAAGCTGGGGGAGTTTGGCCATAACAACCTTGAAAAAGCCCAGAGACACCAACAGGTGTTCTATGACAAAGGAAGGAAATGGCACCACCTACAAATACATGACTGGGTGCTAGTTTTTTTGCCCTCTTCCCTCCCAAAAATCTGAGCTAATTGGAAAGGACCCTACAAGGTAATAGAGGAAATCGGTCTAACCACCTACCGCCTATGCCTTAGCAGAAAGAAGACACAAATCTTTCATATTAACCTTTTAAAGAAATGGTAGGCCCCCCTCCCAAAGACAACCCAAGGACCGAGCAAAAATCCCTCCACCCTACACCTGTTGGATATAAATGACACCGCCACAAAAGAAAGAGCTAGTAACACTGTTGGCCCCTTTTTCTCCTATTTTTACTGGCATACCAGGACAAACTGAATTGATAGCACATTCTATCCCTTCACAGCCTGGGAAAGTAGTGAGACAATGACCATATCGCATTCCCGCAGCCCGTAGGAAGGCAATAGAAGACGAGATCCAGAACATGCTTGCATTGGGAGTTATCCGTCCCTCCCAGAGTGAGTGGTCCTCCCCAGTGTTCCTAGTCCCCAAGCCCAATGGTTCAGTGAGATTTTGTATAGATTTCCGAGCTCTGAATGCCATCACAAAATTTGACTCTTACCCCCTTCCCCAGGTCGATAAACTAATTGAACAGCTAGGGGAGGCACATGACATCACGACCCCATACCTCACTAAGGGCTATTGGCAGGTACCCTTATCCCCACAAGACCATGCCAAGACAGCATTCACAACCCCTTCAGGTCTCTATGAATTTACCGTCCTCCCCTTTGGCCTCCATGGGACACTGGCCACTTTTCAAAGACTTATGAATGTAGTATTACGGGCATATCGGGGATATTCATCAGCATACCTTGATGATAATCGGTAAGCGGTCCACACCACTATTACTGTACGCGGATGATGCTGTTCTAATTTCTAGAACAGCAAACGGCTTACAGACCCTGATGGATAATTTTACTAGATTTAGGATGGAAAGACACCTAAAAATCAACCTGAGTAAGACTTTGGTTATTTCCTGTGGTAAAAGAAACATCCCCAAAAAAATTACATTTCATAAACGGGGCATTAATAGAAAGAACATTCACCTTTTCCTACTTAGGGGTTCTTTTTAATAGTAGGGGTACGTGGAATACAAATGTGACTCTATGCAAGCTGAAATTTGTGAAAATACTGGAGGCTATTTTTAGATTCTTCCAAAAAATGGGCAATAAACCAGTTCGGGAGATCCTTAAATTATAGGGAGCAAAGTGTATTACAGGAACTTGTTACAGGGTCCCTATGGGGCCAGACGGATACTATGCCATTATAAGTCCTTGAAAACAACTTTTTAAGAGGCTTGCTAGCCGTTTCGGTTGACACCCCTCAGATCATCTTGCATAGAGAAGCTGGAACCCCGTATATACACAACTGCTTTAAATTTGTGGCATCGGGTTTGGACTAGGGAAGAAACTCATTTTACGAGAGATATCATTTTAGATTGTTTGTCCCAAGACCGATGTAAGAAAATACCATGGTTAAGTTACATTAGCGGTCTTTTAGAAGAATGCAATGTAAGTGTGAATGATATTAGACCAGAAAATGTACAATATATTAGTAAGGTCGAATCAAAAATGAGATTGCTAAGAGATGAGGTTTCAATTTCTAAGAAAACTGTTATATCTTATCTCGAGGGACCCATTGCTAAGGACTTACAATCATACCTCGTTTTTGTAACGAATGTACAACATAGATTCTACCTAACTAGACTGAGGTTGAGCACATTACATTATTTATTTGCAAGTGGTGCTGCTCTAAATTGCCAACCTGTCCTTGCGACGGTAGGTCCAAACAAAGTACCCTTCACTTTTTACTTTTTTGTAAATTTTATTTAGATATTAGGAAAATGTATCTCCGTCCAATTTTTACGGTCAATAGCCTGTTCTCCTTTAAAATTGTGTTTAATTATTTAAGGAACTTGGAATAAATTTCTGTCTGTAATGGAGTGATTTGTTACAAAAAGTTGGCAATGAAACGAAGGAACGATTTAGCTTACCTAGAAAAATTAAATTATGAATTAATGTAAGCATATTGGTATTATGATCTTGTATATCCTTTTTATAACAATATGATAAGATGTGGTGTTTTTTAGTACATTATTGGATAAAAGCCTTGCTCCGGATCATAAATTAACTTTATTGTATTTTATAGTATGCTTTTATGGACATGTTTGTATGATCCGAATAAAGCTTGATTTGATTTGATATCATAATATACAGCTCCAGTCGGGAACAACACCAAACACATTGTGGGAGGGTACTGCAGGCCCTTAGAGAGGCTGCGCTATATATAAAATCAAAGAAATCCCAGGTTGCATATCAGAAGGTTCCTTATTTAGAATACCTCCTCAGGAACGGGGTGATCGAACCACAACACGAGAAAGTAAAGGCCATCACCGATACACCTTTCCCTACGACCAAACGAGACATCAGATAATTTCTGGGGTTGTTAGGATATTATCGAAGGTTCATTCTTCATTATTCTGCAATAGCCTCCCCATTAAGGGACCTCCTGAAAAAGAGTGTCAGAGCAAAAGACCTCCTCTATCCCTCCCCTCACGTCCGCCAAGCCTTTCAGGAACTCAAAAAAATCATTACCTTCAGGAACGGGGTGATCGAACCACAACACGAGAAAGTAAAGGCCATCACCGATACACCTTTCCCTACGACCAAACGAAACATCAGATAATTTCTGGGGTTGTTAGGGTATTATCAAAGGTTCATTCCTCATTATTCTGCAATAGCCTCCCCATTAAGTGATCTCCTGAAAAAGAGTGTCAGAGCAAAAGACCTCCTCTATCCCTCCCTTCACGTCCGCCAAGCCTTTCAGGAACTCAAAAAAATCATTACCTTCAGCCCTGTCCTAGCTTCCCCCGAATTCACCAGACCGTTCATCCTCCAAACAGACGCCTCTGATTCTGGTCTGGGGGCTGTCCTGTCCCAGTTGTCGGATGAAAGCCTGGAACTCCCGGTAGTATTCATCAGCAGAAAGCTGTTTCCACGTGAAAGAACTACCTTGTTATTGAAAAAGAGTGTCTAGCAGTAAAGTGGGCAATAGAGCTGCTTCGCTACTACCTCGAAGGCTCACCCTTCATCTTATATATGGACCACGCACCCCTTCAATGGTTGAGCCGCAACAAAGGGAACAATCCCAGTGTCCTGAGGTGGTTCCTTTCCCTTCAGCCCTTCTCCTTTGAAGTCAAACATCGACGTGGACCATGCAATGGGAATGCAGACTTCCTATTCCGTATCACCCAGTTCCCCAACCGTGAACTACTGTCTGGGGGGGGGATGAGTCACAAGGTGACACTGTGGGGCAAGGAGGAAAGTGAAAACATTGACCTCTTACCCCCTTTCATCTCTCCTGTATTCTATTTTCAGACGCCGTGGGAACAAGAGCTAGAGACCGGTTACGGCCCCTTTAAAGAATCCAGTTCCCAGGGGGCCAGCTGACCCATGTGACGGGGTCACATGGACCCTGGCCCAATAAAGACACTGCGGAGGGGGGCCATTTAAGGGGAAGTATAGGCATCGGAAGAGAAAGCCGGGAATTCGGAGGACTGGAGTACCTGTACATCGCACCCCCGGTACAAGAAGGATACCGTCAAAGAGCCGGTGAAGAAGACGCCCCTCACTCAGGAGAGACCAGGATGGCGCCGCTTCCAGGAATCCAACCGAGGGAACGGGACCCTATCTGGTACTACTCGCCTGCCCGCCACGCTCCAGGTGGAGCGTGGCATGGCTACCAGAGGTATGCTCTTGAGTACGGGGGTGGTTCTTTATAGGAAACCACAGTTGGAGGGAACCAACCCCTGGGACCGGGGAGGCATAAATACACAACAACCGCTTGTGGCTCTCAGTGTTAGTAGTAGTGGCACTAGTGGTCACCTGGTGGCGGTTTTACGTGTTTTCTTTCCCCCTCTCCTCTCCCTACAACCAGCTGGTACGTTTAGGACAATGCCATTAAAACGTGTTTCTTTTATTTTATCATTATCCACACCCGGGGGCAGCCACGGCCGGTAGTAGGTGTAACTGCAGGGCGGTGACCTAGGGAGAGGGAGGGGCAGGGTGGGGAGATGTAATGTATGGATTACGGACTTTAACAGGTAAGTAAACATATAAATAAATAAAACGAATTTCGTTGTGTGCACTGCATCACCAAATGCGATGCAGTGCGCGCAACGAAATTTGCCCTGCAGTTTCACCTACTACCGGCCGTGGCTGCCAGGGGGCCTTTTCTGATGGGACGCTGATGAGGACTAGGCTTGAATACTTTCTCTGAAGACAAGAAGGAAGCCAGAGCCAAGAATTTCTCCCGATATATTGTTAAAATATCAAGAATAAATACTCATTCCTCAGCTCATCCTTGCCGATTTTACAGACCCATTATCACTAGGGCTTTTTATTACCATTCACTATAATGATAAAGTTTGGGAAAATTATTTTGCACTGTTTTGATATTGCTTCAAAATCCATATATAATCCGGTCATATGTGTCTGAATTTGTTCATTTTGGTGTCTAATTAGGATTAAAATGTGCTTTATTTTTATAAATTGGTGTTGGATTTTTTTCCGGACTTTTCAATTACTTATCGTCCATGTTGGTACTCCAAAATGCTTAACACATGTTCCTCTAGGAAAGCATGACTGCTCTTTGCCACTCTACCAGGACTGAGCTAAGGATTAATTATGGTGAATCCAAGGACCATCTTTGGGGTTTTTGACACTATTGGATGCTCGACTTTAAGGAACTGATTCTCCTCCTCATTCAATTCTCACATTTTGCACTGTAAAAGTAATAGACAAATTTTGATTTATTAAAGAGTGTTAAACAGGTCTACATCACAGGCTTTCAGTTATAAGATTACACAGGGTTTAACGGGTTATTTTATGATAGATACTCCTTTTTGAATGCCAAGCACTGCGTGCTCAGAGACCTGATAGTATGATCAAATAATAATTTTAGACCAAGATGCATCAAATGTAATTATGAAATATCATGAACATAGATAGTTAATGTATATGCCTTATACAGTAAATAAGCCCATTCAAGCCAAGATTTTGAAATTAAATGATTCAGGGACCCCTCAATAATGGCAACGTAAGTTGGATATCTAATGAAGGTAATGTTGCAGTTTCGAGTAAATTAAACCGAAAATAGGAAACAGATGAATGTGCTTATGAATTGATAGAATGATGGCACAACGTTACGGGGTCCAATTTTATTGTGTATCTTTATTTACTGCAATCATGATGTGGAGAAAGGCATGTTTTAAAAGGTTGGTGCATTAGGTAGCTATTTACATAGATCTGCACCCCAGGCGTATTCAGGGCACAATTTTGAAATTAAGTTGTTCAGGGATCACCTAATAGTGGCAGCCTGAGTTGGATATCTAATAAAACCAATGATGTAGTATGAGTCCAATTGGATTGTGTATTTTTATTTACTGCTTTTTATTTACTGCAATCATGATGTGGAGAACTGCATGTTGCAAATTGGCTGTCGTATTAGCTAGCTGTTTGTATACAGATGCACCTTTGTTCGTTATTTATGTTCTAACAAATACAGCTGCCCAATGAAATTTACACGTGATAAAATGTGGGATTGAATTGGTGTTCACTGACATTGACGACGGTCAGGATGCTGAAATGCAAATGTCATTGTTGGTTGCAAGCAATAAAATATCTTTGGATATAACTTGAGAGTGTGCGGAATTCCTTTTGGAGGTTGGAGACAGGTGCACGAGACCGTCCTTGTGAGCTACGGCTCCCACTGTGCTGTGAGCGGCAGCGTTCGCACAGAAAGTAAACATATATATCCTTTTCCTCCAAAAAAGAAAATTCTGCACTTTAGCACGTAAGTTGATCATTTAAATCAGGAATGGAGAAGTATTTCTTTGATGGCGGTCTAATTAACATCACTTGTGGACACTAATTGGTAAAAATGGGGGTATTGGTTGAGAAAGGCTGATAATACAGCCAAAACGCGTTCTTAGGAAAAGCGAAGTTTGAAATAAAAGCAGAGTCAACTTACGTGCCAGAGTGTAGAATTTTCTTTTATGGAGGAAAAGGTTGTTTTCATGTTTGAATGAAGGGCCTGCAGGGCACTTTAGTTCTGCACCACCAGTGATTAGGCTGCACACCAGCCAAACCAGGAGGATATATATAGGCCAAATCTCATCCAGATAGACTAGTGTTGCGGCCTTTTACCCATGGAATAAACTATTTCTGTTACCGCATTTCAGCAGTGCATTGCGGGCGCGCGAGATATAGTTAGCTGAACTAACTATAACGGGGGAATTTTAAAGGTTTTGTATGAGTGAAATGCCCAGCTAACTATAACATGTGTGAAATCTATGGTTTTTTCAGTGAATTTCTAAGTTTTTTTAAATGTTAGTTCCTACCTATGACATGCCTGAAACCTATGGTTTTATATACATATATATATAAATATATATCTACTGGCGGTCTCCAGTAGGTAGTTATAGTTAGGACCTATTTTCCCTAGGAAATCTGCAACATTCTATTTGGAATAACGTTGGCGCCGGTTGCCGGATCGTCATGAAATTTTCAAAACTAGTGGGGCGCTCCGGTCCGCTCCTCTCCTGCAAGTCTCGGGTGATTCATGAAGCGGGAGCAGAGAAAAAAGGGGGTACCAAAATGTGTTTTCCCCATGCAATTTTCCATAGGAACTGTTTATTGCGGCTACAGCCCAAACTGCTGAACGGAATTACACCAAATTTGGCAAAGTGGTAGTCCTTGGTTTAGACTCCTGCCTTTTGCTTAAATGGTGTAAAACCGTTCAGTAGTTCCTGAGAAAATTACAATTAAAAGTACATATATATCTATGGCCTCGGTGGATCCGTGCATCCTGCGTGCACTCTAAGCACACCGTCCCGATGACGCGCTGAATGCTAATTGGCTGTCAAGTGGTTGACAACATTCAAAACTAGGAAGTGTTGGCAGCCATTTTGTGCCTCGGTAGAAGCGAGGTTGAAGAAGTCAGTGGAACAAGTGTGCAAAACATATAAAGGGGGCATGGTAGAAATATCTTGACCCTCTATACCTGCTTAGAGGTTCCCACAATGACTCCCAGTGCCCCCAAAACATATTTTTTTCTAAAAACTGCAAAGTGCGCTTAGGGTGCGCGGATCATGCCCAAAGCAAACAAATAAAACGAAATGCAGGCTTTAATAATTAGCTACTGGGGGGGGGTCAAATCCCGGGGGCAAAAGTTTTACATTTTATGGGGTCTCAGAGGGGCTTCTTAGCTCCAGGGATCACCACCCTCCGGGGTTAAAACATTAATGGGTGGTGGGGGTGGCTCAGCCGCCACCCCACCAGCAAAATAGATGGGTGGGGGGCTCAAAGGCACACTACCCCCTTACATTTTATGGGGTCTCAGAGGGGCTTCTTAGCTCCAGGGATCACCACCCTCCGGGGTTAAAACATTAATGGGTGGTGGGGGTGGCTCAACCACCACCCCACCAGCAAAATAGATGGGTGGGGGGCTCAAAGGCACACTACCCCCTTGGGCTTTTTCAAAAAGGGTTGAGGGAGGCTCAAAGGCCCCTCCAGTCTCGGGGACCGCCACTGCTGTTTGCTATGGCAGGGCGGGAGCCGAGGCTCTCCTCTGTCATAGCAAACTTGAATTGGGTTTTAAAAGAGAGAGCAGAGTAACTTGTTTTATGTTTCAAAATGCAAACCAGAATGTTTTTCCACAAGGGGAGCTGCATTTTAGCAGCTCCCCGTGTGGAAAAGCAATGCCGGCTCCTGAAGGACGTGGGAAGCCGGCTGGGACCATGAGGGAATTGGGTTTTCTCCACACGGTCCTTAACGTTATATATGAGCCCTGGGGTAAGAGCTTCCGGGGAGAGTGGAAATTAGTGATAGATGCAATTTATTTTTTACAGTAAAATTAGGCGCGCTCACTGGTGTGCAAACGTTGGGTGCACAACTCTTACACGTCGGATGCGCGACTCCAAGGGAAATAAAAAGTAATCATTTTCAGATATACATGAAGCTTATGTGTTTAGATTTTGGGTGGCTCTAAAAAGAGCCCTTGTGTTTATTGAGAGATTTTGGAAGTACCTATGCAGAGTCTAAAGTTGATGAGGAAGACTCTGTTACCCTCATCTGTAAAATGTACAGCATCTGTCCTATAGATGCCATCCATATTGAAATGCAGATTGTTGTGGTAAATTGACCCCATCCTATAATCTCAGAGAAAAACAGAAACAGATTTATTGACATGTTTCCTAGCTTTCTCAATCTGTGGACAAAGTTTATTGGACCAGTTCCATTTTTGCCTCTGGCATATGTTAGAATACATAAAGGCAGTTTGGGGGAAAAGTGACATCAATTCTCCAAAGATGTCCTTCATAAGCATTTCCAGACCTATCCCAGTGAAAGTGCCTAGGTCATTGCCACCACAGTGCACAATTATGATGTCAGGGTGTTGGAGATGTAAAAATGATTTAACCAATGGCATCAATTGGTGCCACTTTAACCCTCTCTGTCCAATCCATTTAATGTCTACATTTGGCAAACCTAGGTCTTTGTCAATGGCTCTACTTTCTGCATACATTTGGCTCCAGAAAATATAGCTGTGTCCCTCAATCAACACTCTAAGTATCTTTAAAGGAAGTCTGGATGCACTCAGATGGTCTCTGTATGTGAAATGGCAGTTTGAAAAGTAAGATTTTTCTAAAATGGTGGATAAGGTGCAGTTTTGAAAAAAGAATAGAAATGATTGGCTGTTTAAAAACATTCTAGTCTGAAAAGTAGGGTGCATGTTGCTGTTTTTTAAAAGCATGTTTCTTATTGGCTAAGAAAAACTGGCTGAATGGAACAGTACATTAGAATAGTTAATATTTTGAAAAGTCAAGCACACTTGCTGTTTGTATTAGCATCATTGTGTGCTGATCTTGTGACATGTGTGGTGAGTTGAGTGTTCCATGTAATGTTACCTTGGTAACAGGCAGTAAGCAGATTGGGGGTAGGGCTCAAACTTATGTCAATTGGAAAGGGCTGAAATGTGTAACCAATAGAAATATGTGTTATATTTTGAATTAATGTGGGAAGCAATATGATTTGATATTTACATGTATATGTGTGCAGAATGAGAGGGAAACTTTGCCATTTTTTTGGTTTTGCTGAGTAGTGCAGTACAGAGATTCTGTATAAAGAAATCTGGTGTGTTACTGACATTCTTCTTAATCTACAAATCAATTTGAAAGGTAAATTAGTAATTTGTGAGGAGTTTTATGTGGGGTTTCTGTTTTTAATATAATTAATGTATTTTTCCTGGTAAAATCCAGACAGTAGTGTTGCTTGCCTAGAATTACATTGTGAGATTTACAAGCCCCTTGCGCCGCCAGTGTATCACTTTGCGTGATGCACCAGTGGCACAGCCTGCTAAGGGATATTTACAAGCACAGGTAAAGTGACCCTCCATGACTTAACCTGTGCTTGTAAATATCGCCCTTGTTCGCACAACATTTTGAGTGTTAAGAGCATGACATGGGTGTTGCTATGGGGATTCCAACGCAACACCCATTTCTACTGATGCATTTGCAGATTTATGAGAAATCGTAAAAGTGGAAATGCGTCAGTTTGCTGCACCAGTATAGGGGTGGCATAGGCAAGAGAAACGAGAAGAAATGTTTTCATTTGTCCTAGTTTTTTCCTCTTTCAAAGCATGCTGTATTCTACAGCACGCTTTGAAAGAGGAAAATGCGTGCAGTGATTGCTTTTGTGCAGGAAGGGGAACTTTCATTCAGAAAAGCAATCTCCCCATGGCTCAGGCATCCTTGCACCATGGTGCAAGGGTGTCTGTGCCGACGCATGGCAGCTGTTTCTGCGCTAGCAGGAATGCGAAATATCATTGTACATATGTTGCATTCTTGTGCTCTGAAAGTGCCGTAGCGTGGCGCAGCTAAATGGTTTGCAGTGCCGCGCTGCTGCACTTTCTTATAGATCTGGTCAGTGGGATGTGTGCAGTCATCTCACTTGTTGCAGACTAGTAAATGTTTTTTGGTAAAGTGAAAAGATGCTCTTATTTGTCTAGAATCACACTGTGAGTCAGTGTGTATTTGGGAAAATTGTGAGAGAAGCATTTGAGTACCTCATGTGTTTGCAGGCATATAAGTGCTTAAAACTTTTTATTGTTGTTAAGTTATCATGTATCAATTCACCTCCCATATTTAACATGCTTAAGTCTACTTCAGAAAACACACAAAAGATGCCTATACCGTTCTCAAAATATCAACATTTAGGGCAAAAACAAGTTTCTTTGATTTGCACCGGTATTTTTATTTATACCTTATACTTTAAAGTTTTTTTGTATATCTCACTTTGTATCACATTTGTGTATGAAAAGGAAAAAACGGTACATTTTATACAACATTTACAACAATATAAATCAAAATTCACAATCACTTATTTACATTCCACATAATTACTAAAGGAAAAACAAGAAACATACATCTAAAATACAACACTTTGTACAAGCAAACACTGTGCATTTCTATCTTAGCATTATAACTGAATGAATCAACATCCACAATGAAGGACAAAGTCAAAAAAGGAGCAAAACCACAACAAGGTGACCAATTTCAAAGGTAGAAAAAAATGTATTTGAACTATCAATGACGTTACTCGCTCCTTCAGTTGTGCCTACGCGTTTCAAATCGAGGAAAACCAGTTCCCGGATTCTAATCAGGGCTGTGTCACTTTTCTGTATAAGATGTAGGAAGAACAATAAAGTTTTATTTAAAAAAACTTTCTTCAAACATCCACTTTCTCTTTAAATTACACTGTTGGATCTAGACTTTTTTAAATATATACCTTAGCAATTTGAGCCTTCTTGATTTTAAAAGTGGGCTCAAGTTGCAGTGTCTCAATCAATCCATATTTTGAAAGAGAAAAAATTCAATTTATTCAGTGAAGAGGTTCCCTGGAGGGAAGAATATTGATATATCTATCAGGCTTATTGGTGTTTCAGTATTCACTAGGATTGGTAAGAACAATCTTAACCACGTACCTAAATTATTCAAGTCAAATTCGTTGTATCAATAAATTGGTTCCAATCTTTAATTCCGGTCAGGGGGCGTAATATCTTTTTGTACCGGGCGGCTAGTATTTTCCCCAAGATTTTGCTGTCAGCTGATAGGAGCGTGATGGGGCCGTAGGAGGAAAGTAGTAGCGGGTCTCTATGTGGTTTAAGAAAGGACACAATGACCGATTCCCGCAGCGATTCTGGGAGTTCTCTCCGTTCGAGGGCGTCCGCAAACATGGAGGTCAGCCGGGGGATCAACAAGGTGGAGAAGGTACTGTAGTACTCGAGAGGTAGCCCGTCGAGGCCCGGGGCCTTGTTCCGCGCCAAGGAGCGTATCGCACAAGAGACGTCAGCAGCGGTTATTTTCATATCTAGGAAAACCCTGGTTGCCTCTGTGATATGGGGGAGAGGTAGTGGGTCCAGGAAATGGGTCACCGCTTCCTGCCGATAGTGTGTCTGGGTGCTGTAAACCGTGGCGTAGTATTGCCGGAACGCGTCTAGAATATCGTGTTAGGAGCGCACCAGAGTGCCCGCGAAGGTACGGATCTCGATGATGGGTATGGTCTCTGTGTCTTGGCGCGTCAACCACGCCAGTAGCGTGCCAGTTTTGTCATGCTCTCAGTGTATGGGAGCGGCGTAAGCTAAAAAGTTGAATTTCCAGAAGTCTGCCAGGGCAGTAGCATATTTCGTTTTTGCTGAGGCCACCTGTGCCACCGTAGCCGATTGGGCATCCTCCTTTTTGGTGAGTGTCGCTAGTGTGCATTCTGTGTTCACGAGTGTGTGCTCAAGTGTGCGGCGTGCCCCCACTATCTGTTTAATGCATGCACCCCATGCAACCACTTTGAATGCGTCCCATTCCACTGACCTAGACTTGGCGGACCCAGTGTTGTGAGTGAAGTAATCTTGGACCACCTGCGCAAGTTCGTGTTGGAATACCTGGTCCGTGAGGCAGTCCCACGGAAGGCGCCATATGGGCACCAGTGGGTGGGGTGGCCTCCATCGGACACACAGTATGTGTGCATCGTGGTCATAAACTACCCGGCCAAGTTAGTCAGTGTGTTGGATCTTAGGAATTAGTGATGGGAGCATAAAAATCTGTCTAACCGAGTTCGCAGGTTGTGTGGGACGGAGTGCAATGAGTACAACCGTGTGTGGGGATGGTGGGCTCTCCACGCATCCAGTGACTGACCCAATGGCAAAATCGTTCTGACCGCGCAAGGGCAGGAGGGTGGGACCTGTCGAGTGAGTGTAACATCGAGTTCGCAGTTATAGTTGCCCCCTAATATCCATGGGGGCGAAGCAAATTGAGCTAAGACGCCCAAAAGGGAGTCCCAGAATCTATCCTGCTCAACATTGGGTGCGTAAATGCTGCCTACCAGGACTGGCTGTCCATCCAGTATTACTTCCATCAGGGCATACCTCCCCTCCTTATCCATTACTCTGCGTGTTTCCTAAAAGAGAGTGCCTGGGCGAACCCAAATAAGAGAGCCATGTGGAACGCAGAGTATGATGTGGCATATAGGATTCCTTGCCAGCGGGATCGCAATTTATCTGTCTTGGGCGCTGTGAGATGCGTTTCTTACAGGAACGCGATGTGGCATGTTGGCGCTTTAAGTATGCATGCATTGTATATCTCTTGCGCGGTGTGTGGAGGCCCCATGCGTTCAGGGTGAGTAAACTAATGTCTGCGTGCTGCATAAGGAAGTGGGTGGAAGACCCCCTGCGCCCTGAAGCGTATTCGTGGCTGTGGGATACACAAGTGCAAAGGAGGACGTGGGTGCGCTGCGCGTGTAAATAGCCCTCATGTGCCCCCCTCAATATGTGTCAATTGCCTGGATTCTCATGGTCTCCTGTAGGGTATAAGGGGTGAAATAACAGGGTAAACAAAACATGTAACTGAGTGGGAGAACTGTCCCAATACCTGGGATGCATCACAGGCCCGATACGTCCAAACTAGCGTTCCTAGAACCAGGGAGCAAACAGTCAATTTGTAGGGGTGGCGGGCCGAGTCTGTAAGGCGTGTTCCATTTGGGGCGTTAGCAAGAGAAATGTTCGTCAATCAGTGCGGGGTGTAGTACTGCCGGCGGGTCTGGACACGAACGGTGGGTGGCTCCCAGCCGGGAGTCCCCACCTACAGGAGCTCATCAGCGGTGCTCGTTGCCGGTTTATAACCGATAGTACCCCTAGTGGGAGGCATCAGCGATCAGTGGCGTGACTGGGGACATGGTATTATAGTCAGCATGGATACGGGGCGCGTTACTGTCCTCTTCACTGCTCGAGGAAAAGAGATGGGGAATCCCCTCGACGTCCTCCTCTGATTGGGGAGCCCCAAGTTCAGCGATGACCTGGAGGGCCTTCCAGCGTTCCTGCATGAGTTGTTCCAGGTCTGGGGAGTCGACCTACTGACGCCTAGCGGGGTCTCTCCAGTTCTGTTGTCCTTGCGGTTGCGTTTGCTGCGAGGCTCGTCTCCTGTTGCGCTGTGTCCTGTGGCTGCGTTGGCGGTGCAAGGCCGTGGCCGATCCCTGCATGCAGTGGCGATCCGCCAAATCGCAGGCCTCCGCCGCTGTGGAAAAGAAGTGCGTGGAACCAGCATGGATGACTTTCAGGCAGGCTGGAAACAGCAGAGAGTACTGAATGTCATTCGACCGTAGGCGACGTTTCACCTCCAGGAAGGACGCCCTGAGTATTTGCACCGCCTTGGTGTAGTCCGGGAAAATCATGACGTGCTGGTTTTCAACCTGCAGGGGGCCTGCACGGCCGGCCGCCCGCAACACCGCGTTGTGGTCCTGAAAATGAAGGAATTTTGCGAGCAGGGGGCGAGGGGTATTCCCTGGTGGTGGCTTCCTGGCTGGGACCCGGTGAGCACGTTCTAAGGAGAAGAAGGCAGTGTGGTCCTTGGTTGGGGTGAAGGACTTCACCCAGGCCTCCACGTATTCGAAGGGGTGTGCCCCCTCGACCCCCTCCAGAAGTCCCAGCACGCGTATGTTACAGAGCCGGGAGCGTCCCTCCAAATTGTACACCCTTTCCTCCATCGTCGTCAAGCAGTCCATGGCCGTCCGAAGCGTTTGCTGCTGCGTTTTCAGGGTTGGCTGCACATCCGCAAGAGACCTTTCTCCCTCTCTCACCCTATCGGCTAGCTTCCGTTGATCATCGCGGATGAGGTTAATGTCCGTAGTGAGAGTGACCAGGCGCTCTTCCTTGGAGGCCCTGAAAAGTTATATGGCCGCCAGGACCCAGTCCAGCTTGTCAGAGATAGTAGGGTCCGGCGGAGGCGTGGGCGTTTTAGTGAGGGCGCTGGTGCGAGGCTGGTTTTCCGGCACCGTTTCAGGGACTGCCGTCTGCTGTGTGGCCCTCGGCTTCCCCATGGTGCAGTCCCCAGCTGTCGTTCCTGCGCTATGTTGCTTCGGACGCGGAGGTGTGGTCGAGGTATCACCCCCCCAGGGCGGCAGCCGTGTTACTTGCCGCCTTTTTGCGGTAGGGGGCTTAATGCAAGGGGAGATCACCTGCGCCCCAGCGGGGGCCACTCTGCTGTGCCGCCAGCTGTGCAAATCCAGTGGGGCCCACAGCACGCCGCCGGTCCACTGCTGCGCGCCCTGCATACCCGCGCACAAAGGAGGTCTCCCCCAGGTGAGATCCAGTCCCTGCCTGGCGACGTAGGCCTTGAGAGCACCAGGGGCATTCACTCGCCGTGGCAAGACAGGCGGCAAGCTTGAGCTCCGTCCCAGTCACTGGGCCCCGGCCACCATCTTGAGGTCAGGCAGTGGTGAGTTAATAGCCGGCCCACATTTGCTGCATCCAAGCCGGCGGGGGGTCTCGTGGGGGGGCCGTGGGGTACCAGCAACTCGCAGCATTCACCCCGAGGTTTCTGTCCCTCAGGGCCGTTGGATTATCAGGCCGCACTGGGATTGCCTCCTCGGAGTCGCCATGTTGGAGTCAGGCTGGTGCCAGAGCGGGAACCCCCGTCCATCGCCGGGCCACCGGGGGTGGGCTGTGCCGCCGATTCTCTCTGGGGCCAATGTCTGTGCTGGGCTGGGGGACACCTCCGACCCCCAATGAAATCCGCAACCCTACAGCAGCGCCCCCTGCTGTCCGGCCGCCTCCACAGGCTCCGACGAGTATCCGGCCTCACTCCGGCGTTGGGAGAGGTCGCCGGTCGCATTGCCAGAGGATGTGAGAGACCGCTGAGAAGCCGGTCCCTGCCTTGTGCACCCGCAGATTCAGATGATACTGTTTTGCCTTTTATTGAAGAATATGCCACATGTGCTGTACCCAAAAGCACAGAAGAAAACAACTTAAAACAACAAGTCTTACGATTCCAAAGCCATCGATGTGGAAAATATTGTCGACGAAAGTACAAGTTGAAGGAAAGGTTTTATACCAAATGTTGTTTTGCGTTTCCACGTCCTGTAATATCCAAAGGAAGAGTGAACAGTTTTATGTCAGCTATGCGACATACCATCACAGGAAAGTCTCCAAAAATTACCTACAATTTAAGAAGAAGCGAAGAGTCAAAATACATAAATGACTACAATCCGGTTATTTTGTCCATGTGGAATGCTAACATGGATATTCAGTACGTTGCGGACAATACCATTGCTGTTGCTCGATATGTAACGTCCTACATTACAAAATCAGAAAAGATGGAATTGAAAGAAATGTGGAAAGAGATTTCTCACGAGAAGACGCTAAGTAAGAAACTACACAGTTTCAGTTTGAAGATGTTATCCCATCGAGAAATTGGAGCATATGAATGCTCAGATCAGTTATCATCTGCAAGTCTATACTCTAAATCAAGACGAAGAATTTGGGTGAGTCTAGGTCTTGCTGCAATGCGAAATCGGGTACTAAAATCTTTTCAAGAAATTAAATATTTAGCAGAAAAAAGATCCAGAAAGTACAGATATTTTGAATACAAAAATGTTGGACAAATATTACTCAAACAGAAGTCATCATCTTGAAAACCTGTGTCTCTATGAAATGCTGCAAAACTACACTTTTAAACGGAATACTACTGAGAGCATCAATGATGGAAAATATGGAGTGATCGGTTCCGAAGGATGTTTGGTGAAACAAACGAAAGGAAATGTAATTAATCACAGGAAGCTGAGTTGTGACACTGCTGATGAAAGGGAATTTTACTATTTAGCCCTTTTGCAACTGTTCAAACCGTGGCGTTCAGAATTGGAATTACTTGGAGAATTTCAGAGCTATGAAGATTCCTTCAATGCTTGTAAAGATACCATACAATGCACTGTTTTTGCAAATTATGTGAAAATGTTGAACAGTGAAGTTGATCAAGAAGCTACTATTGCAGCTGAGATTGTTAGAGACAGTTCTCAAGACAGTCAAAGTTCTGCTGCGCTGAGTCAAGATCCACTAGGACAACCAATTGTTGAAAATAAAGCAGCTATCGCCATGAATGAGGTGGAAACAGCAATGCATCAAGCCCAAGAAGATGTAACAGACTTAGCAAACTTGGAAGAACAACTAAATGTTGAACAGAAAGAAATATATCAGCAAGTGAGACAACAGGTTGATCATGGATTTCTTCGTGAAAAGAAAGAATGTACATGCACACCTTTTCAACCTATTCAAATGTATTTGAGTGGACAAGCTGGAACAGGAAAACGTTTCTTAATTAAAGTAATCACCAGTTATCTACAAAAAACAACTGAGTCACATTTGTCTTGTGTTGTAACTGCTCCAACTGGGTTAGGAGCACACAACGTTAAAGGAATTACATTACATCGTTTACTGATGCTACCTGTGGAGCATAAAAACAGATTGGAATATCACAAGCTATCTGGAGAAGCTTATTGTGAAGTTTCAAGAGTGCTGAAGAAAATGAAACTTCTGATTATTGATGAGGTAAGCATGGCCTCAAACCTAATGCTTGCTTTTGTGCATTTAAGAATGCAGTAAATTCTTAAAATAGAGTATGATGTCTTATTTGGGGGAAAACATGTCATCGTTTTTGGAGATCTACTGCAACTTACTCCCGTAAAGGGACAACCAGTATTTAAAACACTTGCGCATGAAGAAACCAGAAAGTCACTGGGTAGTGTTGGAAATGTTAACATTTGGTCATACTTTGAATACAAGGAACCCATTACAAATAAGCAACAGGCAAATGATGTTGATTATGGAACTACTCTTCAAGATATAAGAATTGGAGTACTGACAGAACATGGCAGAGAATCTTTGCAGAGTCGATTACTTTCCAATTTGTTTCCAAATGAAAATGTAGTTCCTGAGAAAATATATATGAAAATGCAGAAGATCTGTAATCTGCTTAATGCCAACACTGCATGAGTGTTCTATATTCAATGAACAACTTTTGAAGCTGGAAAATGAAGAAATAATAAAAATGGAAGCCATTGATAAAATAGAGCATGAAGAAATCACTATTATTTTGACAGAAAAGTTGAAAACAAAATTTGATTCTTTAGAAAAATCGATATCTAAAACTGCTGGTTTAGAAAAGAATGTATATGCATGTAAAAACTGTCGGGTAATTTTAAGGCGTAATTTGGATGTAGAAAAAGGTTTAGTTAATGGAGCAATGGGCAAAGTTGTGGATTTTGTTAATTATCCGAATAAAATGGTTTTGAATTTTTAAAAATAAAATTTGATGAGATTGAAGAAGTGAAACAAATTGATCGTTGTTCAGTTCGTTTTTTGATTGTTAAAGATTTATATGTCCGTAGAAAACAGTTTCCAGCTTCTTTGGCATATGCAGGGACTATTCATAAATTTCAAGGTTTAAGTGTAGAAAGTGCTTTGGTGAACATTGGAAATACAGTGTTTAAAGAGGGTATGGCAGATGTTGCTTTGTCATGAGTCAAAACTTTATCTGGTTTGTTTTTGATTGATTTTGATGACACAAAGGTTACTGCAGATGCAAACTGTGTAAAAGAGTATAATCAGTTAAGAAGAGTGTATGCTCCCAATTTAGGTCAATATCCTGTATCTGAAAAGCGTGTAGTATGAAGAAAAATAAGATATGAGAACATCTGTAGTGAAGGTATAGAGAAGGGAAAAAAACAAGATAATGTTGTGATTGCAAGCAAAAAGAAAAAGGACACTGTTGAAGAGATTGTTGGTTATCAGTTTTAAAATAGTTCAGGTGTCAACTGCTATGCTAATGTAGTGGTCAATGTTGCTTTTTTTCTTGAAGGTTTGCAACAGAAATTATAGAGAATTAGGAAAAAACATTTTGTTCATTGTTGCATTGCGTTTATGAAAAATTGAGAACTGATCAAAGTAAAATACAAAGTGTTTGTGATATTTGCAATCTTTTGGATGTATGTTCTGGGTCAACACAATTTACGCAGAATATCCAACAAGATGCTCTGGAATTTCTAATGTATATGCTTACCATAATGGAAAATAAAGGCATAGAAAGTTAAAATCTTGTTGGCCTTTGTTATAAATGGGAACATCATTGTGAAAATTGTATGTATACATGCAGCAATTTGCATAGATAGTGAAAGATTTATATATTTGACACTAGCTTACCCGTCGCGCGTTGCTGGAATCTCAGCAGAAAGGAAATTTAAGGAAAATTGTTATGATAACATTCAATTTACATTGTGTCATTTTTATTGAAACGTATTAATTTTAATATGGAAAACATTTTAAAGTGTTGTTTTAATGATGTTTATTTATTCGAGTGCTTGTGGATACATGGTATTTTTTGTTTTTCCGTCTGGTGCGTACACAAATAAATCAGAAGGATTTCCGACTCATGAGCTGACCACATACAGTTGTCCATGTGAGAAGCACGAATTCTCCAAATGTAGTCCACACACTTGCAGCGATTGTCCATGTGCTTTGTTGATGGTCATTGCAAAAGCGAGTCGCACCGTAAACTGTAAACATTCAGTATTGGAAAGATTATGAGGGCCCTGGGGGCCGGGGGGCCTATATTTAACACACTTTTCTTTTTTTTTGCCACAAACCTCTGCGTGGGGGTGTACTCAACAACTTCCCAAAGTTTTATGGCGATCGGATGAATGGTGTAGTAATGCATAAAGGACAAACAGACATACTTTCGTTTTTATATATATATAGATTACCAGACTGTAAATCAGTGTATTTCAATAAACTAGTTAAAGCAGCAAATCAGAACATGGAGTGTAGCCAATGCAAATTAGAAATGTTGTCAACATTATTTATACAAAGATATGGACAATATATAATTTTAATGATGCAACGTTGTACAGCTGATGGAAGAAAATTGGAAACTTTAATACAACATTATGTAGCAAGTCAACTATCAATATCAGGAAGGACTTTTGTAGCAATAGCAATAATTTTCCATGATGGTCCTTCCACAACATCTGGACATTACACTGCCTATCAAAAATGTGAAAAAGGCTGGACACTTTGTAATGATGCTCAGTTGTTTTTTAAATGTTTGCCGAACGAATTACCAAATTCATACCTAATATTTTTCAAGCTAAAGTTTTATGAACATAATTCGGCCTCTGAAGAATTTAATAATATGTATTTATACGCTTCTTATTCGGCAATTTCAATATAATGGATTTAAAGAATAGGAAAGGTGTTAGTTTGAATTACGGACTTTTTCTTGCACATTGTCTCAGTGTATTGTTTAAAGCAACAACATTTACAGTGTTTATAAATTTAAGTTATAAAATGTTCTTACCAGTAAGCATTTTATATATGTGTGATTTGTATTTTAGGTATTTAATTAAGGATGGATTTTCTTTTTTTTTTAAACAATCTTATTGATTGGTTTTTTTTGCCCGCTGTTATGTGATGAGTAATCAGGCCCTAGACGTTGGCCAAAGCTCACAACAGGACATGACCTTTCCGCCATGGATGGCTACCATGATGGAGGACTTAAGGGCCCAGATTAGAATCATCATGAGTGACGAGCTTGCCCCCTTGGTAGCCAGACTTGACAAGCTGGCTAACATGTGGGATAACAGGGATGGAAACACCCTCAAAAGGCCCGTTCTGCCCAGAGCCTGTGAAATCAACCCCTCTTCTTCTGCAGACACTGATGTGGTAAAGGTTTTGGGCAAACAAAATAAGCCTCAGGAAGAAAACTCGACCCTGTTTTTGGTCAAAGATAGAATGGACTCTGGACACAACCAGGGGGAGAGGGTCCCACAACACAACCACGGGCATCTTGAAGAACAGCATGGATGTAGTTGGGCCCCAGGAAATAGGAAGCAGGGTAGTGACTGGTAACACGAGTAGGGGCTTAGAACATTAAGTCGATCTACCATCAATAAACCTCCCTCTAGCTCATCCCCCTATGTAATTGTACTAGCAGGCATACCTGTACCCAAAGATGGTCAGAGGGAAACTCAGCTTGAGCTAAAAAATATATGCCTGTTTTAGCTATAAGGTATCGCCACTTTTCCTACTCCTATGCGGGTGAAATTCTCATGACCCGTACAGTTAGTTCGGTGGGCCAAAGACCGACAAGGGGATTGTGTCATAATCAACTTTAAAAGCCCATGCTTGTACAGCATCTCTTGCAGATAAATAATTTTGCCCAGGACGTAGGTACGGCAATAAGGTCGCTCCTGCTTACTTATTTTTATACCCCAAGCCCTATGGCTTAATCTAGGGTTGGCAAGGTCCAATGCAGGACAGGTGCTATCAAAGCAGATTTCCACCAGCTCAGGGGACCAATCACCAAGATCTTTATTATTTAACCTGCCCATGGCAAACAGATTAAGAGCCCTGGAAGAGGTAGATTGACTTAAATTAAAAACAAACTATGACCAGGGGACTATTGGTCAAAGGGATATACTGAAGAGTGACACTTGGTCAAGCTTGGAGTATGAAATGGGTGTCCCACACAAGATAGGGTTGGAACATAAGATGGTGCAAACGAGAAAGACCTACAGGGACAGAAGTGCTATAATAGTAACGCCCATGACCCCACCAAACATACAAAGATCAAGCTTTCGAATGTGCATTTAAGCATGGGTGAATTTTGCGAATCTGGCGTTCGCGAATTTTGCGAATTTGCGAACTCGCAATCCGCAAAATCCGCGGATTCTCGCAAATTTGCGGGTTTTTTTTGTGTTCGCAAGGATTTCTGCCAGTTCGCGAGGGTTTTGTACCAGTTCGCAATTGCGAACTTACATGTCGGCTCGCAACGGTCGCGATTATGTTGTTTCTACGTCTGGTTCATCATCACAGGTTCCCAGCACCCTCTGTTTCACCCCTGCCACCCTCTGTTTCACCCATGCCACCCTCTGGTACATTAATGCCACCCTCTGGTTCATCATCACTGCAGATTATGGGGGGATAAAGCAAGCACACCTGCCCTGCTTCAACTGACATGAATTAATTTGGGGTTGATTTATTAATGTGTCACTGTTTTAAAATTCCAGTCTGGCACCTGCTTCCTTATCTGTAATTTGCTTTCTGTTGCAGTGCAATTTATTTTTCCAGGACCTTTGTGGCCTACTTGTAGCGATTCTATGATCCGGCTGTAAGGGTCAGAGCAGGGTCATACAATTTTTGCAACTATCAAGTGAACTCTGGAGGGGCCCCAGTCAGGAAGTACTACAGGGAATGGTTACTAATGATGAATTTGAACTTTTGCACCTGCTGCTGAGTGCTTTCAGTTTAGCAAAACTCGTTTTTCTGCAGAACAGCATTACAGCAACTGTAATGCCCCAAACAAGCTTACATGTGAAAGTTGATTTCTAACCCAAAAGTGATCCAAAGAAAGTCAAAAGGCCTCAAATCCAAAAAGGTGCAGGCAAATGTCAACCTGAGGAGTTATTCTCATAAAAATCATCATTTTCAGAAGGTCTATGCTGCTTGCTCGTGGATTTCTTGTGCAGAATTGCAATTTTTGTAATTTTGCGAGTGCGAGATTGTTGCTGCCCGCCGCACCTACATGTTCGCAATTGCGAACTTACACTGCACGCCGCAAAATTGTATCACCAAGAAAAAAAAATCGGCTGCGTGCGGATTTGCGGATTTTCTGTAAATTCGCGAGCGTTCGCGGATTGCGAATTTACCGAAAATCTGCAAAATCCGCGAGCGGAACGGAATTTCCGCCCATGCTTATGTGCATTCCATCCTCACTGATCCCCACATTAACATGCCAAGTTCATCAGAAACCCAAAGCTCTGAAATAAACATGATGCTAAAAGAGGGAGACTAGTTTAGTCTTATAGACTCACTTGCACAGACTAATATAGTAGGAACCCAAGAGAACACTAGTTTCGTAATTAACAACAGCGGCCATATTGGGAATGCATTACTGTCTAAGCCTAACACCCAGGTTGGCATCTCAGCTTGCCAACTCGGCTTGAACAAGCTGAAGATGCTGTCCTGGAACGATGTGGGTCTTAAAGTGAACTGACTTGTTCTGACTGGGGGGACTTTGTAAATGCATGCGACATTTGTATGTTTCAGTAAACATGGGTAATAGAAGAGGTGCCACGTACGGGATTCATGGCACATAGATTAGCTGCCTCTTCCTGTTGCAAGGGAATACCTTCTGGGGGTTGCATGACCACTCAATTAGAGTCCATCTCTGATGATATCTTGTGTGTTCAGCTAACTTTTTCACTGAACCTTAAAATAGCATTGATTAATGTTTACTCTAGGCCCATGAAGAACAGTCAAGAATCTTTGACCCTACACCAATTAGAATGTTTTATTCCCAGGTTTCCTAAAAATGTCTGGGTGGAAAATGTCTGTGTGGTCATAGGGGGAGATTTTAACTGTCAATTTGAGCCCCTGAGTTATTCTAATGGTACACTATCCTTAGATGAAGATGAGTTCTGGGCCATTCCTGACCCGAATATTTCCACAATCAGGGCATGGACACCACTTGCCCTTCAGATCAAGTCGTTCACCTTAAACCATTCCATGAGAGCCTGTAATGGCCGAACCAAATCTGATTCTTCCGGGAATTATGCCTTTAATAGGATTGGCCATTCTTCTATCCTAGACTATGTCATGGTGGAAACCAGGATATGGGGTAATATGGGGTAAGGTCATTGACTTCACTGTCTTGCCTCTACATAATATTGACCATAATGCCTTGATCTTGGAGCTGCAGTTGCCTGCCACTGGGATTATTTCAGACCCCCAACATACCAGCAGATGATAGATTACCTCTTACTAATGACAGGAGAAAAATCATATGGTTGTGCATTGAAACGTCACCTGAAAAATTGGCTTCCCTATATAAATCTATTATACTCAATCTCCTGAAAGTAGAACGGTTTTCTTCCTTATATGGTATTGTCACATCGGTAACAGATGTTTCCATATTGCATGAGGCATTGACAGTTACCTTGGTGGACACGTTCTGGCTTGTGGGTATACAGGGGGGTGGGGCAAAGGCAAAGTGGTCTTGGTTTGATGGCAGTTGCAGTGAGGCAAAGAGGGCCTTGATTGAAGCTCTAAAATCTAAGAACAGAACTCAAATTAAAATAGCGAGGGCCCTTTATAAAGATAGCATTACACTTGAAAATAAAACATGGGAAGTCGATGAATGGGCATCCCAGAAACAAGCCTTAGTTGCTATGGATATTAAAGCCTTCTGGAGCATTGTTAGCACAGGTAGTAACAAAGGAAATTCAGCCGTAGAGCCCAATATAGCAGCTGACAGCTTCAAAGAGCACTTTTAGGCCCTATACTCTTCACTGAAGGCTGAGGTCAATGTTTTTACCCTAGCAACCCAGCCACCACAAAATTCTAATGTGGTGACCCCTAAGCTGACCCTAACTGAGGTTACTAGTGCCATAAGCCAAATAGACCCCAGCAAAGATCCAGGACTGGACAAGATACCTGGGGATCTCTTCCGTGCTGAGCCTAACATTTGGGAGCCTTACCTATGGGTGTTTTGAATGCTCTATTACAACGGATGGGCACTCCCTGCAACGTGAATCAGAGCTGAGATTTTTCCTGTGTACAAAAAAGGGGCCCTACAATTACCAGCTAACTACAGGTCAATCAGTCTGATTGATATCACACAAACAAACTTTGCACGAATCTTGTTTAGCCGCTTACAGACATGGTTGGATGAACACAATGTGATGAGCACACTGCAGGCTGGTTTTAAGAAAAAAACATGAACTATTGGACAAATATTTAGGCTACACCTCTTCTATTGGAAAATGGTGCACCTGGAGGGAGGTAGCCTCTATGTTGTATTTCGTGGATCTAAAAAGTGTCTTCGATTTGGTGCCCAGGAATGCACTTTGAGTCCAGTGATCTTGGAGTCCACCACTGTCTCTTGAAAATGTTAAGGAGAGTCCACGAAGATAACTTTGCCCAAATTAGGAATGGAAAGCAACAGAGGAGTTAGACATGGTTGTTTCCTTTCCCCCACCTTGTTCTGTATTTATCTCAATGGTTTGATCTGTGCTATGAGAGGGCTGAAAGATATTGACGCTAACGCATAAGATAGTGCCGGCATTGATGTTTGCAGATGACACCCTTTTGCTCTTCAACACACTGATGGGTATCCAGAGAATCCTTGACGGTTTCTGAGATTTTTGTAGAAGCAGGGGGTTGGAGATCAGCATACAGAAGACCAAATACAAGGGCTTCAACCATGCTAGAACACCCCGTCCCAACCCATGCGTGAATGGAATTCAACTTTAAAGGGTGCCTGTATTTGATTATCTAGGACTCACTCTAACTGAAGAAATGGACTGGGGGCCACAAATGGATAATAGCAGTCTAAAGCTCGCACAGACCGCAGGTGGGCTGGCCAAAATTTATAGAAACTCCTTTCATAAGCATGTAGGCCCAGCCTTAGAGATCTATAAAACCCAACTTATGGGCGCTGATTTGAACGGGGAATGACTCTGGGGGCATCTCTCTCCAAAAACTATCATGAAGATTGGGAGCAACTTTTTTAGACAACTCTTTGGCCTTCCAGTAAATTCCTCATTCACTCCACTGCGTTTGGATATAGGAGTAAGACCAATTGTAGAGGAAATTGTTTGCAGACCCCTAACATTTTGGCAGAAACTATGGGTGACACCTGAATTGTCCGAGTATAGCCGGAGTTAAAGGAGGTCCTGGGGCTCCCTGGCATATGGAAGCTAGCATGGTTTGCATATATCAAGGCAGGTCTTCACAATTTAGGTAGGGAGAGGTTGTGGATAAATCCGGAGGTAGCCTGCTCTGGAATATCGCGCAAGCAATTAGTTAGTAGTTTTACAGCGGGTAAACTTGCACAGCTCTATGAAAACTCAGCCACCGGTCCTCTAACAGACAACTTCCTAGAAATTAAGGATACATATCATTTGGAGCCTTGTCTTTATAAGACAAAACCGTCATTAGCCAGGAAACTCTATTTACATTTAAGGCATTGGCTTGCTTTCGCTTAACGCATGTACTAATAAATGGGCTGGTAGTTCTGTCCTGCTGTTCCCTGCATGGAGTAGCCTAGTGAAGACTGAAACACATTTATTTTTCTTCTGTTCTGGGTATAATAAAATAAGGCAAAGATGGTGGTCCAATTGTGCAAGAAGACTGGTACAAGGCGCTGTGAAGAAGCTTTTAGGTGTCTGAAATATAACACTCAGATGCCAATCATATATGCTGTATCATGTTTTTTCTTTTCTATGTGGCTGGCGCGCAAGGTTTTTCTAGGCATTGAAAAATGAACTGAATGCTGATCGATTTTTTACACATGTATAGTATAAATTTTATCTAGTTTTAAATAATCTTAAATCTTTTTTTATGTTCCGTGCTTTTTTTACTGCTCTTTTATGGTCCAAGAACCGAAATAAAGATTTATAGGATGATGATGATTTAAAAGTGACGCCATAAAATACCTGCATTGAAAAAAGCAATTCCAGCTGAAACGCATCTGCATGGTATTGAATGGATTTGAATTGGCCTGAGAGTGCTTTTTGGTGAGAATATATATATATATATAAGTGGGAGAATAAACACCTTGCTGTAAGGCGACTCAAGCTGTGTCTGACCCTTCTTTGATCCGTGAATGCAGGATTGGAGGTGGATATTAGGCAGGAGTCGGTATTGCAAACAGACAAGCCTCTCGGTCTGGAGCACCGCAGATAGCGTCAATCTGTGGAGGGGGTGCAGGAGGTTGCACACTGCGGCGCCCCCCATGGCAGTGATTATTTGTGGCAATGGGGAGAGAGCAGCAGATTCACTGTTGAATGTGACACTTTCCAGCAAGGAAGACCGCCACTGAACCTGATGAAGTGAGGAGAGGACAGCTCAACAGCTGATGACAGTTGGGGCATCATCGTGTGCATGAGATGGTCACCAATCAAGAGGCCCCCTCAGATCTTATTAGTTTAAACCTTCCCCCCGCCGCGGCTCCCTATACCCTGGTTCTGGCAGATGTCCCTCCATCAACCGAGGGTGATAAAGAATCTTGGGGTATCCTGCGGAATAAAACCATACACTTTCTGGGTGCCAAAGCTGGATTGACGCAGGAAATGTTTGCCTCTTTTAAAATGGTGAGACGCGTCACATGGGTCAGACCAAGTAGGAAAGCCCTAAATGGGGATTGTGATGTCCTGTCCCTGGGCTCACCAGCCTTGGTTCGCAAAATCGTAAATCGCATTAGTGCAAAGGAATTGAGAACAGAAGGAATACACTTCTTACCCCTAGGCTTTTTTTATCAACCATGTGGGCCCGGAAAGTCTCCTGCTTTTTATTTAAACACTCACTTTAACAGTAACCAGAACTACAACTTAGAGGTAAAAAATAGGTTTGGGCCTCCGCAATTTCTTGAGGACGTTGATTGACTGTATGAAAATCATCACCCCATAGGTAGATTTGTACCTAAATTGCTACAGAGGGAACAAAACAGGGTATTTCATAATGACTACTGGGCCCATACTAATGAACACGTCACAGTATTACCCAAAGTTCATTGCAACACTACGATAGTTAAACCTTTGCTTGAAACATATTGTAATCAGTATAATCATAACGTGTACCTAGAACTAGAAAGTAAACGTGATTTATCCCCGTTAGTAACTCCAACAATCATTCCGCTCGAACTAGGAAGTGGTGCACCTAGTAAAACTTTTACACCTCTTTCAGAAGATGATTACAACTTGGATTTAGAATTACAGTTGGCAGGAACCCAGGGACAGGGGGGAAATATACATGGCCCAGAAATCCAAGTAGATTTAATAGTAGGGTCTGTTAGAATAGTTTTCTGGAACATTTGTGGCCTCGAGACGAAGGTTACCAACTTGGTTTGGGCTGATTTCATACATAATTTTGATATTCTCTGTTTCCAGGAGACCTGGTTATTAAATGAGATACATCCAGATGCATTTAAAACATTCCATATTCCATAGAGAGCTCGACTTCTATGATGAGAATTGCATTCCAAAACTATCGGAAGACGGAGGGCAAGATGGCCGCGGGTGGGGTGCTGTGAGTAGTCGCACCTAACCTCTCTCCCGTCTGACAGCTTCACCATGATGGAGATGGAGTGATGGTAATGGTGTCAGGACCTGCGGATGGCTGCAACCGGGGATCGCGTAAACTACAGTGTTAGCTTGCTTTTCGGAAGATTCGTCCTGAACCTGAGGGCGTTTACAAACAGGCTACTGTTGCGAGTAAAGAGCTGTTCAATACTTGGAGGCCGGGAGGTGAGCTGTATGCGGAGATCAACAGCAATGCCCACAAGGTCAGCTAAGACAGATACATCGAAGACAGCGGAGGTAATTGCAGTACAGAAGGCACCGATGGCAGCAAAGAATCCAGGCGCCATAAGGAAAGCAGTGATTCCCTCGGTAAAGAAAAAGCTGGAGTCGAAAGGGAAAATGAGCGCCGAGGGAAACGCTACGGTGAAAAGCCGAGCTAACGCGAATGAGAAGCAACCAAGCGGGAAATGTAAAGGAACCCCCCTTAGACAGCCCACCTTACCTGAAACTTTTACTCGGCCAGTCAGTTCAGGGGCTGCAATCACGGCGGGGGACAAGGCTGTTGAAGAGGCTGACAACCAGCAGAACGTCCTCGAGGACGCAGCGGGAGAGGCGAAGGCTGGAGCTGGATGCGTGGCAGACGCTGGATCAGCAGTTGCTAGGCAACCCCACTCGGCAGACTGCATTCTCGAGCAAAACGCTGGAATCGATGGAAATGTCTTGCTGGATAAACCCTCGGAGAATGTGGGACAGAGGGCTGCACTAAAGCACAACAAGAAGCAGGAAACAAGAGAAGGGGCTGCTGGAGTGTTAGAAGAAGGAGACATGCCGAATGGAGAGACAGGAGCTGGTAAGGGGGAGTCAAGGGGGGACGCAAAGGAAAGTGGAAAAGGCAAGGAAAATGAGAATGAAAACTCTGACATGGTAAAGGCAATTATGCAGGTGGAGGCTGAAATACAGGCTAAAACCCCTAACCCTTCATGGGGAAGTTCGGTGAACCTGATGGCTGAGAAGGCAGAGGCTGCCTACCCCAGGGAAAAGGAAGATGTTTGTTCACTGGAGGGAGACCTATTTTTCTCAGTCAATGAAGATTCTGATTCTGGGAGGCAAGAAGGGGAGATTACAGAAGACGAGGGAGAAAAGGAGGAGGAGGATGAAGAAGATGAGGAAGTAGAGGAGGAGGAGGAGGAGGAGGATTCGTGGTCTGCCTCTACTTCCTCAGGAACAGACATAGGTAAAGAGTCTACACAAAAAAAGAGGCAGGTGAGGCATCATAGACATGAAAGAACGCCCACAAGAGGTACGGACAGAAAGCTAGATTGGGATTATTCGGCAACCTCGCAGACATACCAGGAAGAACAAGAGACAGGCTCAAGGCGAGATGAAGTACTGGGAACAGTCGTTGATATGCTGAAACAGATGCAGTCCGAAGCGAGATCCACAAGTCGTAAGACAAGACAAGACTTTAAGAAGATTCAAAATACGCTCCGGAAAACAAACAAACTGTATGAAGGATTGGCGGGGAGAGTAGCTGAAGTAGAGGAAAGAACAGGCAAAATAGAGGACGACTTCCGTAGCTTCAGTGACTTCAAAACACAGCAGGAAAAGAAAGCGGATGATGTCCTCTGGAAAATGGAGGATTTTGAAAATCGTCAAAGACGTAATAACATTCGTATTTTGGGGGTGGCAGAAGGGCTTGAAGGGCAGGACCCTAGGGGGTTTGTGATAAAACTACTAAAGGGGGCATTCCCTGAATCCCAGTGGCAGTGGGAGGTAGAAGTCCAGAGGGCGCATAGGTTCCCCTTTGCCCAACGTAAGGCGTATGGAGCTGAAGGAGGGTCTAAAACACCGCTCCCTAGAGCATTATTGGTATATGTTGGGAACTTTTTGCTCCGGGAAGAAATTATCCAGAAAGCCACACCAAATAGTAAAAGAACGGTCGAGGGGGTCACCTTCTTCACCCGACCTGATTTCTGTCATGCGACGGTTGAGAGGAGGTGGAGGCTGAGGAAAATGATACCGCTGTTTCAGGCCTTGGGGTCTGAGGCATATCTGCTGTTCCCAGCTAGATTAAAAGTGATTACAAGGGGTAGAGTCAGGATGTTCATGTCGGAGATTCAGGCTCAGGAGTTCATTCAAGAGTTAGGAAAGGAAAAGAAAAAGCAGGGTCCTGTTTGAATAAAGTTTGATTAGCTGTAAAAGAGTTGTATGGGAAAAAGATGGGAGAGGGGCGCGACTAACGCACCCAGGAAGCGACCACACATAGGTCATTGCTGACCTATTTGCCTGTAGGGAGGGGGGGGGGAGGGATTAGGAAAAGAGGGGGGGGGTGGGGGAGCGGAAAAAGTAGGGAGTTGTATAGGTTGGACATGTTCTTTAGCACACATTTATTGCATTTTCAGTTTGCTTTATGTATTGTTTGCAAGTAGAGAAGGGAGAAGAATGGTGGGAAGGGAGGGAGAAGAATCTAATGTTGTATTTGGGACACAAGGAAGGGCTTTCACTAAAAAAGGGAGATGACATGTAAAGTGGTTTCCATAAATGTGTGTGGGCTAAATGACCCTAGGAAAAGGGCTAATGTAGCAGCATTTATTAGAACTTTACAAGTAGATCTGATATGCCTACAAGAAACGCATATTGAGGAGAAACAGATATATCTGATGAATCAATTGGGTTTTGATGTTCTTGCAGCTAGTAGACAAGGGACTAGGACAAGGGGAGTTGCAATTCTTGGGAAAAGAAGGGAGGTGATTGTAAAAAGAAAAAGGGAGGACAAATGGGGGAGATGGGTCATAGCTGAAGTATGTTTTAAAAACCTTAGGCTAACATTGGTGACGGCATATGGCTCCACTGAGGATGATCCGGAAATGTGGCAATTTATAGATACGGAATTGGCACAATGGCCCGAACCCGTCATTTGCTGTGGTGATTTTAACCTACATGATCCTATAAGCTCATTTATGGGTACAGGAGGGATATATAGTGGCAGGAAGAAGAAGGTAAACAGGGCCATCACTAATATGGTGTATAATAATCTTTTGGCGGATCCATGGATGATGCAACATCCAGTGGGAGATAGTAGCACTTTTTACTCAGCACCTCATCAGGTTTTGGTAAGATTAGATTACTTCCTAGTTTCAAAATCTTTGGTTAAGGAGACACAGATTGAAAAACAACCAAGGATTATTTCTGATCATAGCCCACTTATTTTGACAATTAAGTTGCCGCAAGGGATCCCAAAAAGATCAACATGGACTTTTGAGAGGGGCCTTCTTCAGGATGCAGACTATAGGAAGCATATGGAGGGTTGGATTAGGGTTTTTTGGGAGATCAACCATGGTACCGCCTCTATAGGACAGACATGGGACTGCTTCAAAGCAGGGGTGAGAGGAGAAACCCTGTCCTATGTAGCGGCAAGACGGAAGAAGGAGAGATTGAGGAATGAGGCTATTCGACAGAAGCTGTATATAGAGGAAGGGAAACTAGCAGATGCCATAGAGTCTAAAGTTAACCTGGAGCAGATATTATTAAATTTGGTTGTATTGAAGGCAGAAGCGGTAGAAAGTATGTCCAGAAAAGTGGCTGAAAATTATATGGCCAAAAAAGGGGAGGCGTATGAGTGCAGTGAAAAAGTAGGGCATATACTAGCTGTTAAGGTTAGACAACAGAGGGCAGCTGCAGAGATAAAGGAAATATTGGACCCTTTGGATAATATTGTTACAGATCCGGACAAGATAAGGGATGTCTTTAGAGTTTTCTATGAAAAACTATATACGCAGGAAAGTCCAGGGGGAGCAGTGGACATTAATAATTATTTTAAGGATCTGGTCGCAACACCTCTTACAGTAGAGGAAAGGGAAATTCTAGAATCTACCCTGGGGCTAGAGGAATTCAACGATGCACTAAGTACTTTACCATCAGGAAAAGCATCTGGACCCGATCAAATCCCAATTGAATTTTACAAGGTATTTAGAGAGGGCTTGTTGGTATATATGTTTGAGGTTATGCTGTATGTACAACAGGGGGGGCAGGCACCAGACTCATGGGGAGGGGCAGATATAATTGTTATCGCTAAAAAGGGGAAGCCCCCAACTCTCCCTGGATCCTACAGGCCAATTACCCTAATGAATTCAGATGTGAAGGTATATTCGAAGATGTTGGCAAAAAGACTTGCAGGGAGTATAGAACATCTGGTGAGTCCAGTGCAGCATGGTTTTATACCCGGGAGGGGTACTACGCAGCATATCAGGACTGTTATCACTATGTTTGATGCGGCAGAAGTGGCAGGCGACCCTATTTCTGCTCTCTTCTTAGACGCAGAGAAGGCATTTGATAGGGTCGCCTGGAGTTATTTATGGGAAACCATGAAGTGGTGTGGTATCGGGCCAGGGTTTATACAGGCAATACAGGCTCTATATAGAAATCCGGTCGCAAAAATAAGAGTAAATGGAGGACATTCAGACCTAGTACATATACAAAGAGGGACCAGACAGGGCTGTCCGTCTTCTCCACTACTTTTTGCTTTGTACATAGAGCCACTGCTTCGTAAATTAGAGAGAAACCCTGGGATTCAGGCTATGACACTAAATGGCAGCATCATGAAAACCCTCGCTTACGCGGACGATGTTGCTATACTGACCCCCAACCCAGATACGGCCATGATAGGTATAGAAGCAGAGGCACAGAAATTTGGACTGGTCTCAGGCTATAGCCTAAACAAAGCAAAGACTCAAATAATCTTGAATAGATTTGCAGTCAGCCAGGATACTAGGGTGGTCAGCAGTGCAACATACTTAGGTATTGATATTTCTGCAAATCTGGAGGAGATAGTCGAGTGTAATATTAAGCCTTTGATTGGGAAGGTAAAAAGTGATTTGGAAAGGATAAACAATTTGCACCTTTCACTGGTTGGCTGCACGAATGTGTTAAAAATGATGGTTCTACCCAAATTTTTGTATTTATTTAGGTCAATACCTTTAATTTTTGAGAATAAATGGTTCAGTATGCTGGAGAATGTAGTTAATAGATTTATATGGGCCCAGGGAAAAACTCGTAGGGCTTATAAATTTATTACGTTGCCAAGAGATAGAGGAGGCTGGGGCGCACCAGACTTTAGGATGTACTATTTGGCCTCGGCTCTCCAGTATATCCAGGGACTGATAGGGGGAGGAGGAGGGTCATCCAAGTCTATCAATATGTCTGTGGAAGCTTACACAGCGGTACTAGGAGAGAACACCGTGAATTGCTTTCTCTATTTTACTGATTTGGGTCAGCTTAGAAGACAGACGTATAAGACACTCAGGGCGGCACTCAAAGTATGGAGTATGTTTTTGAAGAAAACTGGTATGGGCAGGTTTAATAGATACACCAAAGTTTATAAAAATAAATCCTTCCCTGAAGATATTTTTTCTGATCATATAATGGCTGGGTGGGAAGCTAAAGGGATACATCAAATTGGGGATTTGATGAACTCTGAGATTATGGTACAATTTGAGGATTTGGTGAACATATACAGCATAAACAGAAGAGATTTTTTTAAATATCTTCAGATAAGGAGTTTTTTAAGAAACAAGCAAGGGGGGCCATTGGGTTTTCAACCTTATGAACTGATGGAGGGGATAATTGCAGGAGAAGAATACTCCATTAGGTTAATATATGCCGCCCTGGCAAAAAACAGACCAGATGATTTAGATAAACATAGGGCTAAATGGAGGGAGAGGATAGAGGTTAACTCGGAAGTTTTTAATGAATCCCTAGAGCTTGGTCGGACCATGCTTTGTTCTGCCCCCTTGCAATCCCAACATTACAAAACCCTGTTTTCATTGTATTTTACTCCAGCTAGAATTGCCAAGTGGGGGGGTTCAGAGGGTATTACATGTCCTAGATGCAATTCCATGGAGGCTGATATTGTCCATATGTTCGCAACATGTCCACAGTTACATACAATAATTAAGGACATTGAACGCTTCTTAGTTAATACATTAAGGATACAGATAACCTTTTCTGTAAGCTTAATTATGCTGGGGGTTGATGAGGGAAATTCACATATGGACTCGGGCAACGTAATGTTTTTGTTTATGGTAGCTGCTGTTTTCAGATTGATGTTAGCTAGAGTTTGGCTGGACAGGAGCCCTCCATCCATGCAAACATGGTTAGCAAATCTCATCGCTATATACAATCTTGAGAAGCATATTTACGCTAGGAAAGGCAAGGCTGGGAGAACTCGGGGCCTCAAAATTTGGGGACCACTGGAGAAATGGAGGGCAGGAATAGGTTGATAGAGTGTAAATTGTTAAAATGCCAAAATACGATATGCTCACGGTTTGGCTCCCTTCAATGAAATGTGTACGTATCTCCCTTTTTTCTTTTTTGGTTTCTTTGTTTTTTCTGCTTTTTTTCTCTGGTTCTTCCATTTAAGTATTTTTTCTTTCGATATTGTTAGATGAACAAATGTAAGATGAGAAAAATTTGGTTATCTTTTGCTATTTTCTTTGTTACTTTAAATGTGTGCTTTGTTTTTTTGAAAGGTAAAATAAAAAAATATTTAAAAAAAAAAAACTAAAACATTCCATATTCCAGCGCTGCGGTCAGTACATGGGAGGCACAAAGGGGGAATATGTGTATACATTTCCAATATGTTGAGGGTTCAGAACATCAAAATGTCAAAATGTACCTCCTATTCTCAAATTGTCACGATTCATTTGCTTATGCAAGTCAAGGTAATGGCTATTAATTTTTATAACAATATAGACAAGGAAAAATGTACAGATGTTATAAAACTCTTAATGATGATCTAAGTAGCCTGGTTATATCTAATGGGATGGACGTGATTATGATTTGGGGAGGGGATTTTAATACTAATATCTATACTAAGAACAAATATGGGTTTGGGGACTATGAATTTGAGAAACACGGCCATATTACCCACTTTGTACATGCTGTTAGAGGTGAAAAGTTTAATGAGATCATGGCTTTGTATGACCTTGGGTTCGCCAACATAATGTGTTCTCCAATAGTACATTTTTGCCCCACGTTCATTGAAAGAGGTTTTAACTCTCTCATTGATTTTATGATCACTCCGAATCGTTATGCCAAATGATTTACAACATTTATGATTCATCCTAATGGTATTAGTGATCATCTCCCACTAAGTGTTAACATAATGCTACCAGCTGACCATGCCCCATCCACTGTAGATAGTTTGGCGTGGACCCAAGACATTCTGTTGGCCCGCCAAAATGGTTACTCTTTGAGGTGGGGCAAGAAAGACCCTGTGGCGACGAATACAAGAATTATTTCAAAGGCTCTTGTACCTATTATGGAATGCCTGAATGATGACACTTCCTACACGGATACTCTGCACGCATATTTTTTCAAATTTCGCAGGGTACACAAAATATTCTGAGTCGCCCTAGTAAGACATCTGCTAACAGGAGTAACGGATGGTTTGACAGTCTGTGCACCAAAACGTATTCTCTTCTTAAGGCTGCACTGTGTAACCCAGAGAAGGAGCAGGCATGGGATAACCTTTACGAGGCATCACAGAGTAGAGACTGCTCCTCTTTCTGGCTGGCAGCCAAGGCTCCTTTTTTTCTTAACTACAAAAGCGCGAAGGTAGAAGTTGCGATCAATGAAAAATCTTGGATCGACTTTTTCTCTAAAGAACACATTTTAGATCTTAAGGGTGACCAACCTGTCTTTTCACCAATTGATATAGAGTTTTCCCTCCCTGAGGTCCTGGTGGCCATAAACACAAGTAAAGGAAGCAAGGCCCTGGGCCCTGATGGAATCCCCATTGATCTATATTAAACAACTACTGAACTTTGGGCCCCACTTCTAACTTGAGTCCTAGAAGCGTGCTGTGCAAAGGGCTTTATTAAATCCTGGTCCGAGTCAGTTATAATGCCTATTTTTAAAAAAGGGGAACGGGAGAATCCAGAATGCTACAGACCCATATCACTTTTATACTCGTTCATGAAAATTGCAGGAAGGGTAGTGTTAAATAAGCTTCAGTTGTGTGCTGAAGAAAAAACTCAAGCTAAGACAGGGCGCTTGTATGCAGTATTTGTCGTTCTTACTGCCGCCTTTGATTGCGTGGACCATAGCAAGCTTTGGAAAATCTTATTGGACCTATGGGTAGAACCCACCATTGTGCAATTTTTGAGACAATTGTGTGTGGGAGCCTCTGCAAGGGTGAGATACGGGTTCAAGGGAGAGTGCACCAAGTCTTTCCGCGTGGAGAGGGGTGTTAGACAAGGCTGCGTACTCGTCCTGTTCCTCTTTTCCTTATATACCAATGCTTTGGAGGAGGAACTGGGGGCCAGTGCAAGAGATTCCCTGAGATTTAACAGATTGTCTCCCTTCTCTACACGGATGACGCGGTGTTATTGGCTAGGACCAAGATAGGCTTACAGAGAGCTCTCTCCACCTGTATCGAGTTTATGGCCAATAGGGGTCTGAAACTCAACGTAAAGAAAACTTTTGTTATGACGTGTGTGAAGGGGGAACTCATATGTCAAACCCTAGTAGCGGGAGGTGATAACATTGAACCCACCAGAACCTTCTCGTATCTTGGTATCCTGCTTGAGGACACAGGCTCCTGGGGACCAGCGGTTAAGAGTAGGACCCTTTTGTTCAAGAGATCTACTGCGGTGGTAATGAACTTTGTGAAAAAATTGGGAAAAAGGCCCCCGGGGATTCTCCTCAAGATTTATTTAGCAAATTGTAAAAGTATAGCAACCTACGGGGCGGGTGTTTGGGGTTTTTATGAGTTTTCGCCTTTACAAGTTATAGAAAATGCTTTTTTAAGGTTTATTCTAGCATTTCCCCAGAGCACACCTGTTTTTAATTGTCATAGTGAATTGGAATTGTGCATATTACTGATGTTATCAAAATGCAACCTATTTTACTCTGGCATAGAGTCGGGATATCGCCCAGTCTAGGCCTGCATCGCGAAATTATCAAGGATGCAATTGGCCTGAAATCTGCTAGAAACGTTCCTTGGTTAAACTATGTTAGAAAGCTATTTAAAGATCTGAATCGACCAGAGCAACACAATAAGGCAGATTCTATTTGTTCCATATCCAGAAAAGACTTGAAAATGCTATGCCAGAATCATTTTGAGTCACTCAGAATAGCTGTAGAAATTAATCAAAAGTCAGTGCTTCGGCACCAAATGACATTGGCAAGTAATTTTATCCAACCTTACCTGGTCTGCTCCAGGGGAGCACGGGAGGGTTTAGGCTTGTACAGGGTGGGGGGGGGGGAGGTCGGAAGGGCACCGGTGGGGAGCATGTGGGAGAAAAAACAAAAAATGTCCAAATCGCCAAATATGATATCTACACCTAGTACAGATAAAAAGTTGCAGGAAAGGGTAGCCGCGCTGGCATATATTAAGATCTTGTCATGGAATTTAAATGGTTTAAGAGTTAAACATAGAAGAGAGAGGATATTCCAATATATAGCGGATGCGCCTGAACATGTTTTTATTCTACAAGAAACACATTCTACGGAACAAGAATTAACAGACATGTGCAGTAAAAAAAAATGGATTCAGCATGTAATAACAACCTTGCAGCAAACTTCAAATAAAGGAGTGGCTATAATGATTAAATCTAATCCCGAGATTACGTTACTTGAATCAAGAACCGATAAAAAAGGGAGATGGGCTATAGCAAAAATAACATATTTTTCATATAAATTTACATTTGCAGGATATTATGGTCCGGATTTAGATGATACACTCCCTCTTAGAGAACTCCTAGTAGAAGTACTAGATTTTGAAGATCCTTTTATTCTTGCAGGCGATTTTAATTTAGTTCTTGATCCACAAATCGATAAATCTTACAAACTTAAGGCTTCTCATAATCCTAAAACCAGATCTCTATTATTAAATGCAATCAGCCAGTTTGGCTGGAAGGATATATGGAGGAAGATATTGGGCACAAAAAGAGAATTCACATTTCATAATAAGACGCTGCACCATAAATCCAGATTAGATTTTTTTCTCATTGCAGAACAGTTATGTGAGTTTGTAAAAGAGGTTAAACATCTAGGAGCTCATATCTCAGATCATTCTGCCTTCTCTTTAGTACTTAAGCTCTCAGGTCCACAGAGTATTAAAAGATGGACCATAGATAGGAGTATTCTTTTGGACAAAGAGACAATAGAGAAATTGCTTTTTGAATCAAATGAGTTCTTTAAAATCAATTTAGGGTCAGCCACACTTCTCGTTGTCTGGGATTCATATAAAGCCTTTTTGAGAGGCTTACTACTGGCCATTCAATCTGCTAAACACAAAACATATAGGGCGAAGATCTCGCAGATTGAGTCAAAAGTTAAGACTTTAGAACGTGCCTTATTGGACCCAAATTTAGCGGCAACAGCAAATATTAAGGAAGATTTGATATCCTGCAAATTACAACTTGAGGAGATTTTAGATAAAAGACTTAGGAAATGATGGCAGGCTAGTTCTCTGGCTCATTTTGAATATGGCAAAGCCAGTGGCAAGCTGTTAGCTTGGAAGCAAAAAAAGAGAAGAAGAGGAACACCATTAAAGGAGATCAGTTGGCCAATATGAATGTGATTTCAGAGAATAGCGCTGATATCGAACAGGCTTTCTTCAATCACTTTGATTTAGTATATAAGGAGGATTTAGTTCCACACTAAGATTTAATTCAGACATGGCTTGATCAATATACTGTTAGGCAAATAGATGATCAGGCATCTGAGACTTTAAATAGAGAAATCAGCTTGACTGAAATAGCCATGGCAATAGACTCTGGTAAAAAAAGTAAGGCTCCAGGACCGGATGGCTTGCCCACCGAGATTTATAACGTTCTGGCTCCAGTAATCACCCCTCTTCTTCAGAAGCTCTTCACATATATTTTTGAGGAAGGAGGTAAAATTACCTCTTCTTGGAATGAGGCTACAGTTGTCCTTATTCTTAAACCACTGAAGTCTCCATCGCAGTGTGACTCATACAGACCCATCTCTCTGCTTAACGCGGATTATAAATTCTTGGCTAAAATATTGGCAGAGAGACTGAATGGGGATGCTGGCAGATTACTACACTTAGATCAAAATGGATCTTTCAGAGGGCGTTCTATACAAGACCTGACGCAAGCACTAGTAGGTGCAATTGACCTTGCATCCCTCCATAAAATTCAGTTGGCGGTCATAACTGCCACTAAGGCATTTGATCGCGTTAACTAGGTATTTCTGGATAAAGTCCTAGAAAGGTCTAACTTGGGTAGGAATTTCTGTAGATCTATATTCGCATTCTATCAGGCCCCAAAAGCTAGAGTATTAATACATGGAAGCCTTTCATCACCCATAAAATTAATAGAGGTACAAGACAGGGATGTCCTCTTTCTCCCTTGCTCTTCGATCTATATATCGAATCCTTGGCTGAAAAAATTAAACAAGACCAGAGTATTTTACCATTCAAATATATTAACTGGGAGAAAAAAGTCTCTCTATATACTGATGATATGATGTTGTATACATCAGATCCTATTAATGCAATTCCTCTCATTTATAGTGCAGCAGAGCAGTTCAGACAAATTTCTGGATATCAGATCAATCAGTCTAATTCAGAATGTATGACATGGAATGTTACAACCTTAACATCTATTCTAATCTTAAAACATAAAATAATATATTTGGGGGTACAAATCACGCAGGACATACTTCAATTGGCCGACAAGAATTTGGTGAAAATTGAGAGAGAAAGTACGGAATCTCTGAAAGGCTGGTCACTTCTTCCTCTGACTTTAATTGGAAGAGTTAACATTATTAAAATGATGCTGCTACCTAAATTAATCTTCCTATTTTAGAATATCCCACTTGCTTTTAAGGAAGCCCGGTTAAGTACGATTCAAGCTAAATGGAATTCATTCGTCTGGGCTTCTAAGGGCATTAGGATTGCATGGAAGAAGTTGCGTAGAAAGAAAGGTAAAGGAGGGCTCTGTGCTCCAGATATGAAACTATATGCCTGGACTTTACTAATTAAGGCGGGAATAAGGCTATTCAATTTTCCAGCGAGGACAGAAACAGACTCTATGTTCCAGACTATGCTATCTGAGCTCCAGGGAGGGACTCAGGGATTTTTGTTTAAGTTTGGCGACTTGCGTTTTTTTAAGAAGGTTCGTTTAAAGGTTCTTAGAGATATGGCATGTGTTTGGGCCAGAATAAGAAGATCGCTAAACATCATATTCTGCGATGGCTCCAATTTGAGATTCACCAGGCTCTCCAGAGTGTACTAAAGACGCATTGACTATTCCGCTTCGTGTGGCAAATGTAAAATCTTGGGGTCAGTTAATGCCGGAAGGGGTCCTGTTGACCTGGGAGGAGATCTCTACTCTTACGCAGAATAACTTATCTAAGTTTAAATATTTACAAATCAAGAGTTGGGCTCAGACTATGGCAGTGGGAATTGGCGTTAACTCAGTTCTGGAGCAACTTTTATTGAAGAAAGCAAGGAGAATAGAAACATCAGTTCTTTATTTGACAATCCTGGAAGCAGAGGATGGGGATTTCTGTCTCCCGGTACAACTTTGGAGGAACCAAGTTCCAGACGTCGACTTGCAGAATGTATGGCAAGTATCTTTTGATTTACTTCACGTTACAGTGTCACCCGCCAATTTAAAGACCAATCATCTTTTTTCTCTCCATAGAGTGTATTGGTCTCCGGCCAGGCTGGCCAAATTTTCTAAGGGTCCTATACCCTGTTGCCGAAAGTGTTACCAGGAAAAGGCAGACGACCTTCAAATGTTTTTACTTGCCCAGCTCTAAGGAATTTTTGGTTTGAAGTAGAAGAAGGTATGACAATGCTCTTCAATTTTGATATACAGGTTAGTATATCATTGTTTTTCTTTGGATTATGTTCTAATTATGAGGAACTTCCTCAAGACATTAATAACTTATCTCTGTATTTAATTATTCTCGCTCGTAGAGAGATATGCAAACTTTGGGTTAGTGACACTGCACCTTCATACCTAGAGTGGATTAGGGCAATTAAGTACACACTTAAACTGGGTAAGGTAGCATGGAAGAGAAGGAAGAATTTCTGGATCCCATGTATTAACTGGCTGGATAGGATGTGAACGATTTTGTCCAATGATTATACCTTCTTGCAGATTGGGTTACCCTAAGATCAGTTCAAGGGATTGGAAAGGTGGAAGAACTGAATTGAATCTATCTTCTGTAGTACCGTGTGGTACGCATTGGGTATCTGCAGAAAGAGCATCCATTAAGATCTTCGGAGTTTAAGAAGGGGCCCCCCTGCTGCTGTGTAGGGGGTGGCAGGAATTGGTTACTCTGAGAATATCTTTTTGGGCGTATGAGGACAAAAAAAAAAAAACCTTACCTGGTCTGTTGTGTAGGGGCTTTTGACAGGTATATCTTGACCAGGTTTAGGTTCAATAGCTTTCATTGTTTGGTAACTTTCCCCATCATAAATGACTGGTCTAGGGACCTTTCCCTATGCCCATGTGATAATCTTTCTTTCCAAACAACATCCTAGTTTGTAAATTCTATGCCAGGGAACGTGCAAGATGGAGCATGCCCTACCTGAAGCAGGGTGCATTGCGGCAATGTCGACCTTCTTTTTTATTTCTACAGATACTGGATAATGAATATTGTATTGGGATTATGACTGGCCTTTTAAAAAGTATTCTGGGGAAGCGGAAATCTATAACCTGCTAGTTTTTTCTAAGGGTGGGCGTAGTTCGCGAAGTAGCGCTACGCAAAGCTACGCAAAGTGCACTTCGCACTACGCGAACTTCATGTAGCACTACGCGAGCTGCGTAGTAGCATGTTCGCACTGTGCAAGATGCATTTTCAATGATTGCACAGTGCGAGCTGTAGTTTTCTGCTTGTCGAGTAGATTTTTACTCAAGCGGCAGCTTTCTCAACGCGAACTGGTAGTTTCTCATTGCGAGCGGTCGCGAGCATGTGCAACCACTCGCAATGAGAAACCTGACCTCCCCGCGTTGAGAATCTCGCCGGGATGCCATTTTGCTTGCTTGCGGTCTCGAACATGACGTTGAGGACCGCAAACAAGCAAAATATGACCGCTGCACTACGCTACGCTGCACTACGCGTGTTCGCACTGTGCTACGTGCAGCTTGCGTAGTACGAAGTTGCGAGCATAGTGTAGTGCTTCGCCCAAGGTTAGTTTTTTCAATAATTATGAATTTTTTTATGCGATCTCTGTTGATCTATGGAATCATTTTAAATGTATTCTTTGTATGAATTTGTTATTTTAACTGTTGCTTTTATGATTTTACAAAAGTTTCTAAAATCGAATAAAGCATTTTCTGATCTGATCTGAGATGGTCCCTTAACCAGTCTTGCAAATTGTGCTGTTTTTGCTTCAGCTTACAGCAGGACACTTGATGCATTTGGCTGTACACTGGGGGCCTTGAAAACAGTGAGAGAGGGTAGTAATAACAGCTAGAAGGCCTCTCAGCTCTCTCCCTATGGTTACATCTCAGTGACCCAATGGGGTTATACATGACTGTTTTTAAGAAAATCCAGCAAAAAACTCACAAATGGACTGTCGAGCACAAAGCTGGCACTGAAGTAGGCATTCGACGAAACGTGTTTGCCAGGTGCTGCGACTGTGAGTACGCGCTATTTGATGGGCCGAGTGGGAGAATAAATACCTTGCTGTAAGACGACTCAAGCTGTGTCAGACCCGTATTTGATCCATGAATGCGGGATTGAAGGTGGATATTAGGCAGGAGCGGGTACTGTAAACTGACACGCCTCTCAGTCTGGAGCACCGCAGAAAGCTGGCAATCTGTGCAGGGAGTGCAGGAGGTTGAACACTGCAGCACCCCCAGCCATGATTAGTTGTGGCAATGGGTCGAGAGCTGCAGATTTACTGCTAAATGGGACGTTTCCCAGCAAGGAAAACCACCATTGATCCTGATGGAGTGAGGAGAGGACAGCTCAACAGCTGACGACAGTCGGGCATGATCGTGTGCATGAGACTGTTACTGAACCAGTCACGCAAATTGGGATGTTTTTGCTTCAACTTTCAGCAGGACACTTGACACATTTGACTGTACACTGGGGGCTTTGATAACATTGAGAGAGGGAAGTACTAACAGCTGGGAGACCTCTCGGTCCTCTCTCTATGGTTACATGTCAGTGACCCAATGGGGTTATACATGACTGTTTTTAAATAAACCGACAAAAACTCACGAAAGGACTGTCGAACATGAAGCCGGATCTGAAGAAGGCATTCGCCGAAACGCGTTTACCAGGTTCTGCGAATGGGAGTATGAGCTATTTAATGGGCCAAGTTGGGAGAATAATTACCTTGCAGTAAGGCGACTGAAGCTGTGTCAGATGCGTCTTTGATACGTGAATGCGGGAATGGAGGTGGATATATAATCCAAAGGTTACAGGGACGTTATAGTTAGGATCAGGATTCACTGGTATAAAAATGGTATAAATACAGCAGTTATAGTTAGCTGAGCTAACTATAAACTGTGCCCCCGCAATGCACTGCTAATGACCTCACATATCAAATCACTCATAACATGACCAGTGTCATCACTGATAACATCACTGGTTTGGAAAATGTCATGAAGACGACAAAGTTATAGGCAAGTCAAAAAATGCTTTTCCTGTGAAAACTAGGACCTAACTATAACTACCTACAGGTAACTGTCTCTCTCTCTCTCTCTCTCTTTCTCTCTCTCTCTCTATATATATATATATATATATATACACACACACACACACATGCACGCACACATGTAGTAGTAGGAATATATATTTATGTATGTCCTCATCAGCATCAAAGTGCATATTGTGGATTTATGGTTAACAAACGTATACTTGTCTCTAAATACCTACTTTCAGGATACTAAGGCCACAGTATTTTGGCACTACAATATTTGATGCTCTGATACATTCCGGACAGCAAAAACATCATCTCTTTTTTCTCTTGCACCACTACTGCTACTTATGAGTGAAGACATCGTGAAATAAAAACCAGATGGTTGGGCAGTACATTTTCTTGTTCCATAATGACTCACCACCCTTCCTTGCTTATTGAATTAATACTGATATCTTCTCAACAAATCAGTCAAAGGCAAATGAGATGTAAATCAGATTTGTGAAAGAAATTTATATTTGAAAGTTTCTTTTTCATACATCATCGTGAACATCGTGTAGGCATTGTTAATTACTTGCCGAAAGTTGCTGCTTAAATACAATGCTTGCCATTTACATCCTGGAACAATTTGCTTCTAGAACATTTATTATGATTTGGGATTTAACTCCAATGCACTTAAGCATGCAACACTATGTAGCGATTTGGCATATGCTGGGTTAAACATGATCCTGTGTGTAAAACTGAGTAATAACATTTAAAAGCTTTGTTACAGTGAAACTAGTGATAGTGGTTAAAGCAAGTGCTTGTTGAAGGTTAGATGTGTTAATTAAAGCTATTAAGGTTTACCAAGAATAGAACACGAAAGCAAACATGTAAAACATGGGTACAGCTGTGTAAAACATGTTCTCAATTTACTTGCAATTAATGTCCCTCGTATACTTTTTCATTGATTATAACAGATGTGCTTCACCATGGCTATTCCTCTTCTAAATTTAAAGGCAAATGAGGTAAAGATGTCACACTTCAGACTCCATTCTAACTCATCCACCACCTCTAAATAAGGTGATGGAGATGCCAACTGTGAGAGAGTCATCCTTTTTGCCCTGATCAACCCCATTGTTTGACTGATACTGGTGGTTACTGCCTCTGATTGTACCCTGGGCTCTGTTAACCTGGCCCAGGGCCAGTGCTCTGTTTAAAAGGATTATGGTTGTTAGGTGTAATGTAGATTTTTCTAGTATTCATGACGGAAAATCTTAATTTTATTAAAGACACGGAGGTGAGTATTATGCTTTCTAATCTTGCATTTAATTGCACAGCAGCCAAGATAAGCAAAAAACTACAGTTCCCAGAGGGCCAGAGAACAAACTGGGCCATGGGAATGGGAAAAAACGAGAGTGAAGTAACCAATCACGGAGGACCTAACAGATAAAGACCCTAACTGATTGCGCAGCTTCCTCTTTTCGCTGGCGAGCAGATCATGGAAAGTCATTAAACAAAGGAAAAATGAATAAAATTAAGGATATAGCCAAAGTCCAGGAACATAAGTCTTGCACCAGAGGAATCCAAGGAAGAAGACCAAACAGGATTCCAGAAGGAGGATCCAGGAGCACCGGAGCTGGAGAACGTGGAGGTGAAGACCTTAGGAGCCGAAGGGTAGATTTCCTAAGACGAAGCCGGTGGCAGGGCTGGATTCGCTGTAGGGAGGGAGAACAAATGTTAGTAATGTTGCGGCGGGATAATACTCGCCTCCGTGTCTTTAATAAAATTAAGATTTTCCGTCATGAATACTAGAAAAATCGACATTTTATGGCAAGACCGGAGGCTCCTATTATGCTTGTTTAACCCCTTCGCTGCTGGCCAGTTTCCGCCGCTGTGCGGTAAACAAAAGAACAGGGGCGGGCCATGACAAACCCCAGCCGTCATCAGCACACGAGCACCGTAGTGCATGACGGCTGGGGTTCGTCATCAGCATACAAGGGGTTAAAGCATATTAACAACATCAGAAGCCACAGTAGGAACAGGTTTACAATAGAACATGTGAAAAATACTGTCATTGGACCAATCTGCTGATCTCAGAATGTCTTCCAAACGAGAGCCAGACCAAAAGGCTGTAGAAGCCATGGCTCCCCTGGCCGAATGAGCCCCGAAAACGGAGACATCAATTCCGCCAAGAGACATGACCCAACGGACCCAACGGGAAAGGGTAAGAGAGAAGACAGGAAGATGGGGTTTACGAAAGGAAATAAGGAGTTGAGAATGAGAGGGCGTTCTGAGATCAGCGGTCCGTTGTTCAAACACTTTTAAACACTGTCCAACACACAATTTGGGATGAGCTGGAAAATAAGGATAAAACACTAAATCCAAGTGAGTCTTAGTTCGTCTGCGTATCTGAAATAGAACACCTGTAGGAGAGAATTGGCGAGCAGAAACATCTAGAGCCTTAACATCAGAAACTCTCTTAATGGAAACTAGACACAGTAACATGGTAAGTTTGGCAGATAGCATCTTGAGTGAAAGAACAGAATTGTCTGGCCAATTTGTAAACAATTTGAAAACTACTGTAACATCCCATAAAGAAGTATACTTAGCCAACGGCGGTTTCGCACATCGAACTCCTTTCAATAGACGACAAATCAGAGGGTGAGCACCAACCAGTTTACCATCAATCTGGGAATGGTAGAGAGAAATGGCTGAACGATAGAGATTGACAGTGCGATAGGCCTTACCTGCACTGGCCTGTGAACCGAGGAAATTAATGATACAATTCAGAGAGGCTGAAATGGGATTGAGGTCCCTTTCCAAACACCAGCTTGTCCAAAGAGACCAGGCGGATTTGTATGCCTTGGAGGTTCCAGGGGCCCAGGCCTGGCTGATAAAGATCGAAGCCTCTTGTGAAATGAGGACGTCAGAAGTGGAAGGCCGGAAACTTTCCAGGCCGATAGCGTCAGGGAGTTGTCGAGAATGAGACTGTGTTGTTCGCCCAGGGGATAGAGTAGAAGATCCCCGAAGGAGGGAAGAAGGACTGGGAAGTCCACTGCCATTTCGAGAAGAGTCGGAAACCACACCTGCGCCTGCCGGAAAGGGGCTACAAGAACCAGAGACGAAGACTGGCGGCGAATTTGAGAGAGAACCCTGTTGATCATCAGAAAAGGAGGGAAGGCATAATGTAGACCAATCCTGCAGGAAAGCGTCTGTCGCCAAAGCCATTGGATCCGGTCGCCAACTGTAGAACCGGGGCAATTGAGAATTGAGCCGGGATGCAAAAAGATCGATAGAGAAAGGGCCCCAAAGTTGGGAGAGAGAAAGGAAGACGGATGGACAGAGCTTCCAATCGCGGGAATCTCGAAGAAATCTCGAGTGCCAATCCGCCACACAGTTGAGATCTCCCGGGAGATACTCCGCTGTCAAGGAAAGATGATGGGCGAGGCAGAATTCCCACAGACTTTTTGCTAAGTATGCCAGAGGCTTGGACCTTGTTCCGCCAAGATGGTTGATGTAGTGGACCGCAGAAACATTGTCCATACGGAGGAGGATTGAACAGTGAATTCTGTTTTTTGAAAGGCTTTTGATCGCAAAGGAACCTGCAAGCATCTCTAAACAGTTGATGTGCAACTTGGACTCCTCGGCGGACCATGAACCTCCAGTCGAGATTGGTCACATCGGGCTCCCCAACCCGACAGGCTTACATCGGATTCTAAGACAAGATCTGGGGCAGTGGCGAAGATAGTGCGGCCGTTCCACGCATCTAAATGGTCTATCCACCATTGAAGCTCGGTGCGGGACTCAGGGTCTAGGGCAACGAGATCCGAATAAGCGAGACCTTGTCGTAGGTGTCTTATTTTTAGGCGCTGAACAGCGCGATAATGGAGAGGGCCAGGGCTTGAATGGAGGAGGAGAGGAGACCGACGATCCTCGCTAGGGACCGGAGTGACAAGATGGGATTAGAGATGACTTGTCTGTATTGATGAGGAAACCCAGGTCCGAAAGAAGAGATTGCGTCAAGAGCAGGTCGGAGAGAAGAGACTGCTTGTCGGAATTCATGAGGAGGATGTCGCCCAAGTAAATTATTAGTCTGATGCCAAGGGATCGAAGATAGGCGACCACTGGTTTTAAGAGTTTTGTGAAGCACCAGTGCGCGGAAGATAAGCCAAAGGGAAGAGAGGTGAAACAATAGTTGACCCTTGCCCATTGGAATTGAAGAAACTTCCATTGGGAGTGATGAATGGGTACCGTGAGGTAAGCATCCTGAAGATCCAAACGGACCATCTAGTCGTTGGGGCGAAGGGTGTCTCTTAGATGTAAAATAGTTTCCATTTTGAAATGGCGGTAAACCACAAACTGGTTGAACCACTTCAGGCTGATGACAGTGCGGAGCTTTTTGTTTTTCTTTTGAACTAGAAAAATAGAGCTTAGAAAGCCTGAGGAGTCGAAGGGAAAAATTTGAATTGCTCGTTTTAGGAGAAGAGCTTCGATTTCGTTGAGAAGACAAGGGGAGGAGGAAAGGAAGTTTGAACGGGAGGGGAAAGAAATTCGATTAGGTAACCTTGCACGGTGTTTAAGACCCAAGGGTCTGAACTGAGAGTGCACCATTTTTGAAGGAACAGCTTTAAACGACCCCCCACAGGAGGGGAAAAAGAAAGGCTTACCTTGCTGGTTGGAGTTGTGACGATAGTTTCGTTGACCTTTGCCTCTGAAGCCACGGCCACGTTGGGGGTAAAATTGGGGCTTGTAGTCCTGGGTGTTACTGGACGACCCTCTGGAGCCTTGATTGTAGGGACGGCCGGAAGAGCGGCCCCTGCCTCTGCCGGCCCGTCCAAAAACCCGAGGGGCGAAAACCTTTTTAACGGTTTGCTGGGCTTTATCCAATGAAGCAAAAGTAGAAACAAATCTACTGAGATCACGAACCAAATTTTCTCCGAACAGGAGACCATTCGCCTTGGGGCCAGGATCCATGGGAGCGAGATTCGAGAGTTTAGGATCCAATTTAATCAGGAGACCTTTGCGACGCTCATGAGTAATTGCGGAATTCGAATTCCCTAGGAGACAAAAGGCGCGTTGTGCCCACATGGAGACTTCTTCTGCAGAGAGTTCCGTACCCTCTAAGCGGGAGGCTTCCGCCAAATCAAAAATACGGGCTAGAGGACCCACAATGTCTAACAACTTGTCCTGACAAGTGGACCAAGCCTTGTCCACCCCTCTGCGGGGGTCCTTGCCAAACTTGGAAAAGAAGGTGAGGAGAGGTTGGTCGATGGAAGGAACTAAAGTGATTTTGTCAGGAAGAGCTGGTTTAGGGCACTCAGATTTGAACCTGGCTCTCACTGCGGCCTCCAGAGGGAGACGTAATCTGGCTAAAATATATTCTCCGACATGATGGGAAGGAAGCCATTCGGTAGAATTTGGGTGTCGAATAGTAGAGGGATCAAACATGGGAATACCCTCGGAGTCAAAGACGGGCTCAAAAGAAAAGGAATCTATTTTAGCAGATTTGGAATGGGGGGGGAAGGGTCAGCAGTGTCAAACATGTCAAATAATTGATCAGCGTCATCCAAATTAGCATCATCATCATCATCTGTGTCCAGTATGGTGGAAATTACCAATTTTCTCCTAGGAGACTCTGCATGCTTGTCTTTTTGTTTGCGCTTGCCCTCGGAACCAACAAACCCCTCCTTAGTAGGAGGCCTGGGAGGAACTAAGTCCTCAGTCAAGAGCGAGGAAGACTCGCCAATCAATGACGCTTTTTTAGAGGCACGAGCTTGAGCAGAGTGGTCCACCTTTCTTTTTCTGCTTTCCCCCGCAAATTGGGCCAAAACTTTTGACATGATGCTTAACATGGAGTTCTCCATATTTTTGGACATTCTTTTCATGGAGACTTCCACAGCTGTTTCAACAGAATTATAAATAAGTTTACTCAAGTCTTTTTTAAACGTTTGGGAGTCCTGAGCAGGGACTTCTTCTGAGGAACTATCGAGTTCCATAACCAGGCAATAACAGCAAAAAGCCACAGAAGGCAGGAGAGGTAGGCGAGGGTTAACAATTCGAGCAGGGGCGTGTTTGGGAGGCGGGCCGAGTAGAGGGCGTCAGCCGGCTTCAGAAGGAGCAGAGAAACTGTAAGCGTCGACACTTGGAGGAGCCGGGGACTGGAGAAGCCTCAGGGAGGTGAGAGGATGACAGGGAAGACGCGCGAAGCAGCGCGAGCCAGGGAGCTACCAAGCACCCGAAAGGGGGAGGGGGGGGAGCGAGGAAAAAAAGACACCGAAGCCTAAGGAAGACACGCGTATAGCGTGAAAGCAGCAGCGCGAGGTCGCGCTTTACAAAGAAATAATAAACATCATGAAAACGGGCATAATTGATATAAAATGCACACAAATTCAACCAAATAATACTGTGAGCAAAGATAAAGACACTTATCTGACTGCGAGCAGCAAGAAAAGAGGAAGCTGCGCAGTCAGTTAGGGTCTTTATCTGTAATGTCCTCCGTGATTGGTTACTTCACTCTCGTTTTTTCCCATTCCCATGGCCCAGTTTGTTCTCTGGCCCTCTGGGAACTGTAGTTTTTTGCTTATCTTGGCTGCTGTGCAATTAAATGCAAGATTAGAAAGCATAATAGGAGCCTCCGGTCTTGCCATAAAATTACAATTGGTACTGGCGCCCTACCTTTAAATCCCTGGTATACGGTAGGGCATGTAGGTGTAAAGGCCCAGTAGATTTAATGCACTGAAGTGTGAACTACTCTGGGGCCTGCTGTCATTGTAAAGGCAGTCCTGCTATGCAGGCCGCTTTTAAAATAGAACTATGCCCACATTAGACATTAGAATTAAAAGTACTTCCAACTTGAAGCTTCTGGGACCCTCATCCAGTCTCAGAACCTTATGGACAAGCTCTGCTTGTCTGCTTGGTAGGGCTAATGCCTTGGAAGGGGTGGAAGATTTACAGAGGAGTTGTCAATGGGTGTAAGGGAGCAATTTGTGGTGGGATGCCTCCTCCATTTGCCAGCCCTGCTCAGACTAATCACGTATCTGACAGCAGCTTCTGTTGCCATTTAAGATTATCTTGTTTTTATTTAGGTATACCAGAAAACTCTCATAATAGCTGACATCACATATATGAAACAAAATACTTGTAAAAAAAGTTACAACAATAAAAAAGAATCAGGCACTTTCAGGGAAGTAAGGGAAAGAATTGGGGAAGAAGAACGGGAATCGGAAGGTGAAAAGGAAAACATATGGTGAAAGCAGGAAGGTAAGGATACATATTCTAATTTTGAACAATTGTAATCTGTACTCTCAAGACGACTGTCTCTTTCAAGGCTTTGTTAGCCAACTTTAAGTAATAGTGGCAAAATCGAGTGGTACCAAATTGCAGGTTCACTGTGTGAAGGTCAACAACATAGGAGGACCACATCAGGTGGCTGACTTGAACCCATCAATGAATGACCTTATGGCTTTAACAATGGGAAATATGCATCCTTTCGGCCTACCAGATCTTCAGTTTCCCTACATTTTCCATTGCTCCTTTTTTGTCCAACTCCTAATGTTCCTTGCTGAGCACCTACATCTTACCTTACATTTCCTATTACTTTTCCAAAATCTGAAAAGAGCAATACTCTTCTGTCTGTCCTTTTTAGAGAGCCTTTACAGTGAGGCTGCCACTCTTGGAGTAAACTTCCAGAGTCATGGGTCCTGGAGAACTACATCAAAAGTGATATTGTCAGAAGGTTACCTGATGCTGAACATTTCTCACCACATCACATTTCCACCCCAACCCTGCTGACAATTCAATCAATCACAAAAGAACAAATGCACAGTGTCTTTTAGAGGTCTCTCGAAAAACCATTTGAAAAACCCCAGAATGCAGAGGCTCTCTATCTTATCTAGAAAGCTCATAGTAGCACCAAAATGTTTCTAAAGTTCACACATTTCTTTGCTTGATGCTCCAGATTTTCTGCATTGTTCTCTAATTGAAACACCATCTTTTCTGCAGAATTCAACACTGCCTTTAGTCCAACAACCCTGCGATTCATTTCCTCAACCTGTGCCCCCAGCAGAAACAAAGAATTCTCTACTGCGTCCAAATTCTTTACAATGTGTTCAGAGCACCTAGCGTCTCTTTTTGACCCCTTAACAGATCATCTACCGAACCCTCTTTAATGGCCTTCATGATTGGTTGAAAAATATTTCTACCCTTTTTGTGTGCCTTACCAGCTATTTTGTTTGAATATCAGCCTGACCTGCTGTGGACCAGCCAAGTGTACCAGTCTTCTAGTCCAAAACAGCAGCTTCCGAGATCACTTTTCATTGTAACAATTCACTTAAACCTATCTGGCACAGGTTATCAAGGTACACACTGACCCTGGGTCAGTTTCTGTTTTCAAACGGCTCTGGAGGACTCTGCAAAACTCTCTGGCTAAGAGTCCGGTCAAGAACTCAGAGCAAATCAAAATTCTGATTTCACCAGGACACAGCTGCCTTTTTCACCTGCCATCCATTTACCTCTGAAGGCCAGAGAAGGCTCCTCCAACACCACTTTTACCACTGTCTTCTTGACTGCATTAAGCTGAGAACATAAGAAAATTATTAACATTGTTTTATTCACTATGCTTAGGAGTATATCCTCATACAGGACCTTTAATACTTTAAACAAATGTTAAAACTCATGTTTTAACATTTGCGTACATATAAAATGTCCTTTCAGATTAAGTGCCTTTCCATTACAAGAACTTTAGAAAAGCATATAACCCCAGTCCTTTGAGTTCAATTAAACGCTCACAAATAGTTCAAAGTTCATTTTTGTATCACAATCTGATTCAGGATACATCTCTGAGCAAAATGCCCATACTCCAATCCTTGGGGAACTCAAAGACTTGACACTTTATGTTTCCTATGTTTCTTCTCTTGTAGGTATCTGCCTTTTGGGTAAATAGCCAATGTACATTTATTTTGATGTCATTTTGTGCTGCAACTTGATAATCAAGTCTGTTTGAATATTTTCACAGCATTTAATCTAAGTTGACTGTTCTGCTCCAAATAATTGTTGTTGAGCTGTGAACATGGCAAGTTGATAACTAAGTTTCTCTTTTGCTAATATTGATCAAAGAGCACACAATGGCAGAATGAAAATAAGTCAATCATTTATCCTGAAAGATTCAACAAAGACTAAATGATGTTATATAAGCTAAAAATTGAAGGGTTAGAGAAGGAGTGAAGTGTTAGAGAGGAACTTTATACCCATTAACACAGATGAGTTAGGCAATGCAGAATCACATCACCTACTTTGGTTGAAAGGTAAAGGGAGGAACTTAGCCTTCACTTTTTCTGCTTATCAGCCCAGCTGTCAGCACAAGATGAGAATAGCAGACTCTACTGTTATAGTGAACATAAACCCTTACTGTTCAAACTGGCATGCTGGTGTAACACATCTCTGTAACTCAAATTAGGCTTTCCTTTTGGTGCTAAGATTAGCTTAGTGAATAGAGGAAGGAGGGTAGGATTGTCTACAAAGTTATGTAGCCAATATGTTAGAGCTTTTTTGTTGTTCCCACTTTTGGTAAATGTTGCTGCTTCCATTCTATTTATTTTGATTGTACTTACAATTCAAATTGTGTGCACTTGGATAGGATTATGATTGTAAAATAAATCTTTAAAACATATCCCTTGTTTCATAGTGTTCATGAGTGTGCCTTTCCTTAAATGAATAAGGATTTGGATTACACAAAATATCCCTGTGATGTCTCAAAGGATTGATCGTTACATGAAACACATCTCACTCATATATTGCTCAGTGGGGTTTGGGGTGGTTGCGGTCCAACTGGATTCCTGTCTCGGGTTGGCACATTGACAAAGTCCTTGGTGCTAGGCGGTCTAAAAAGCCAAATTATGAGCCATGTTCTGGAAGAATCTTGAAAAAGGAATCATCTAGAAAATCACTATTGATGTATTGAGCAGCTGCAGCAAGATTGTAGAACAAGTTGCCTAATAAGGATGATAAGTAGCACAATGGAAGTTATACCAGAAAATCCAAGATGGCAGCCACCTCTCTATACGCTTTGGAGTCCGTGGCCTTCCAGGAAATATAGTTCTCTGCTGATGTTCCTTAGAGTTGCATGTTTCCAACACAATTGCAGCTTGATTCCACTCAGTGCACACATTCTGTACTGACTGCAAACCTTTCCTTTGCTGGAAGGCCTCAGCATGGATAATCTCAAGGTACTGCTTTTTCACACACAAGCCCAATTTGATTGTAAGTGATCACTTATTATCGCATGAAGCAAGCACCTCTCTTGCATGTCCCTTTCGAGAGGTGGACAGCAGCATTCACTAGAGTAAGAACAGTAAGAAGCCCAATCTTAGCCTTAAGGCATAGTGTCATCTTGCCTGCTGCCAGGCTCCATGGCTCTCTGGGATGTAATAATGTAAGGCTGAGGTGACAATTCCACGTGTAGATAATTTCATGCTTTTTGTCCACCTGATTTCATCTGGGGTAGGGCACAATGTTGATGTGTGGAAAGTTTACCATTTAACATAACTTAACTTTGTAACAATCCCACCCTCCTTCTTCTATTTACTAAGCTAATTTTAGCACCATAAGGAAAGCCTAATTTGAGTTGCAGAGATGCTTCATCCCCACATACCAGTTTGAACAATCTTAGTCACAAACATGAAGAGAAAAATTATATCCAATTTTTGACTGCCCTTCTTCCTTCCTTCCACTCCTCTCTCCAACCAGCCTTTCAGGCTGCTTGCTGATACACAGGATTTGCCTCCTTTGTGTCCTTTCAAAAACCTATGTCACTGCTTCTCTGTAGTAACACAAAACCTCTCAACTCTCTCAGATCAAGTAGAGCACAAACAGAAATATACTGACAGATACAGATAAGATGTGTTTACATTTAAAAAAAATATGTTTTTATTAACATTATTCAACGGTGCGGCAATAATGAGAGTATACAGGAAACCACACAGTATAGTTAGGGTACTTAAGTCCATGTACATATCTGTTATAAAAACAAGAGTAAGTTGCACAAAATGTAATAATCCCTTCGGCAATGCAGTACCTCCCAGGCCTCCTACCCTGTACCTAGTCTTCATCTGAACTATCCACTTCTGACTCCGGCAGTGGGTCACAGATGTCCCCCCGGTAAGTATTCCAGGCTGCCCAAATTTTTGTCCATTTGTGGGTGCTTCCCCGATTAGCATACACTGTTCGTTCTGTGATCATAGTCAGATCCATATCTCGGCACCATGCTGTCAACGAGGGTAGCTCCACTGCGCCCCATTTCTGCGCTATTTTCCGTTTCGCCACCATCAGTCCCAACGTGACCCACGTCTGCCCGTGACGCGTTAGATCATAAGGTTCCCATATGTTAAGTAGGCACCTGCGCGGTTCTGGCAGAAGGGACACCTCCACGACCTGTGACATTGTCGGCAGTACCTGTTGCCAATATTCTGCTAGTACTGCATACTCCCATATGGTATGTAGGAACAAACCCTCCTCCCCGCACCCTCTAAGACAATATGGATGTTGTGCCCTTTGTAATTTATGCATGGTGAGTCTGGTATAATATATGCAATGCAAGGTCTTAAGCTGTATAAGCCAGAGCCGTGCAGGGATTCCCACCTCCTTGGGCGATGCCAGGGTTTCATGCCGCTCTGAGTCCTCTATGTCACCAGTGGTAAATAATTGATCAATTTCTTGTATGTGAGGGATGTGGCGCTTTTCTGCATGAAATCAGTAAGTATCCGGTCCTCCAGCGGGGCGGCCTCGGGGACATCAGTATCTGGTGGGATCACCGCTAACAACGCAAGTCGTATCTGTGCGTACCTGTCGGTCTCAGTCGGGCCCAAGCCATATTGCTGCTGAAGTTGGGTAGATGGTATTACAGTTCCTTTGTCCCACACATCCCCTATCGTGGAGATGCCTATGTTGTCCCACTGTGTAAATCCCTTGATGTTTCGTAGCTGCCCCAGTTTCTTTGTGTCCCAGAGTGGGGTAAGTTTGGTTATAACCCCTCTCCAACCCAACCGTGTTTGCGCTGTGTGCCATAATGTGGCTGTATATCGTGTGGGGCCCTTTAGTTTCAGTGTTAGCCCTTTATTATAAAGGATCGCTAGTATGTTATGCTCTCCCAATTGGCCTCTATCTGCCCTATACAATGGGTCATCTTGAGGTGCATGGATTCATTGGTTAATGACCTTGAGGTGAGCTGCCCAATAATATAATTCTATGTTAGGCAGCGCTATTCCACCATCATACCAACTTTTGTGTAGTTTTGTCTGTCCTATGCAAGCGGGCCGGTGAACCCAGAGAAGTACTGACACTTGTGCAGCTATTTGCTTGAAGTACCGGGGCGAGACCGGAAAGGGCGTAAAGAAACCGGGGTAGGGCCATCATTTTATACAATGCCGCCTTACCCAGGAGCGTGAGGGGCAAAGACGCCCAGTGTATCACATCTCTACTTAAGCGCTCCAGAGGGGGTGCCAGATTCTTGGAGTGGAATTCTGCTTCATCCTGTGTAATATGTATTCCAAAGTCCTTAAAGGAATCACTAGCAATCACCAACGGGCAACTTGCCGAGAGTTGTGGCGTGGGCCCCTTCAGGATATAGAGTACCGATTTGGAACAATTTATTGTGTATCCTGACACTGTCCCGAAGTTATCACAGATGTGAAGGAGCTCTGGTATTGAGTGGTCTGGATCTGTGAGATACACCAGTATGTCATCAGTATATAATGAGAGACAGTCCTCTCATCCCTCCTTCCACCGAATTCCTCTTAGCAATGGGGCCTTTCTGATCGGTGTCGCCAGCGGATAGAGAGCAGCCCTGGCGCGTCCCTCTTGCCAACGGTATCTCGCCCAATAGGTGTCCATTAGCCGTCACCCGAGCCAGAGGTCTTGTGTATAAGAGCCGCACCCATGCACAAAATTTAGGACCAATTCCCAGATGCAGGAGTACCCCAAAGAGATACTGCCATTCCACCATATCAAAGGCCATTTTTGTGTCTAGGGACAATACCACCGCCGGTTCTGACAACGATGGAGCCTTTGCTAGTGCGCCTTGTAGGCGTCTGAGGTTGAGGGCCCTGTTCCCATTCGGCATGAAGCCCGATTGGTCAGGGTGTATTAAGTGTGGTAAGTGGGTCATCAGCCTGTTTGCTAAAAGTTTAGCTAAAATCTTAGCTTCCGCGTTAAGCAGAGATATAGGGCGGTAGGAGGTGCATTCAGACGGGGCCTTTCCGGGTTTTGGAATCGCCACTATTGTTGCTATCCGCTGGTCCAGCAGCAGTTCGCCCTTCTCTAAACTTTCATTGTACATTTCCAATAAAGGCGGGCCCACAGTCTCTGTCCTTTGCTTATACCATTCAATTAGAATCTCGTTGGGTCATAATGCTTTGCCTGACTTTATCGATCTAAATGCTAACTGTAACTCTTCGGTCGTTAGTGCTGCCTCTAATTCCAAGGAAGCTTCCTGCATCAATGTTGGCATCTCAATCGTTCGCAGGGATTACGCAACCTCTTCCTCCGTCACACCTGAGGTTGGTGTGTAGACTACTCGGAAATGATCTGCCAGTGTACTGGGTCTGTCGTGAGTTGTCCCCCCGCCTGCCGTATATGTCGTATACCCCTAGCTCTACTCTCCCGTTTAGCGAGCCAGGCTAACATTTTCCCAGCTTTGTCACCTACATCATATATTTTATGTCTGGACGCTGTCAGGTTGACCACGGTCCTCTCTTGCAGGTAGTCCTTATGCTGCTGTTGCTGAAGGGGCAAAGTGTGTGCCTTATCCAGTGTGGGGTCTGCTGAGTGATCTGTTTCAACTGCCTGCCACGCTAATTCTAAATCTAACAGTTCCCTCTGTTTTGTCCGCTTGTGTCCTGTGATCGATGCTATTGCCTGTCCTCTAAGGACGGTTTTGTACGCTTCCCATACTATGGATGGCGACCCAACCGACGCAGTATTCTCTGCAAAGAAATACTTTGTTACTTTACGGAGTTTTTTTTTAATTTCGGGAACACGGAGATAACTGGGGTAAATGGGGTATAATCTCCGGCGAGATCTTTGGCGGTAGGAGAAAGTCAGTATCACCGGGGAGTGATCTGAGATGCCCCAGGGCTTGATTTCTACCTCCTCTACATTTTCTAACCTGGCGTCTAGCGTCACGAAATTGTCCAGCCTAGACAGACTGTTATGTACAGTGGAGTGGTACGTGTACTGGCAAGCGGTAGGATGTGTGCCTCCTAAGTCCCATCGCCTCCGCGAAACTTTGGAGGCGAGAGGTTCCCGGTGTCGGGAGCCTAGCCGGGTATTTATCTATGGTGGTGTCTATTACTGCGTTGACGTCTCCCCCAATGACAAGGTCTCCCTCTGGCAGTGCTAGGAGGAAGTCGCTGAACGCTGGGAATGCCACTGTGTGCAGTGCTGGTGGGTTGTATACTGATACTACATTAATAAGTCTGCCTTCCCACTGCGTCTTCCTCCTCGTCTCGGCTGTGACGGCCCCTAGTCCCGCGTCATTTTTTTCAACTCGTCTCCAACCTTCAAGCCAATCGTATGCCTCTTCCGGAGTCTCGAAGAACCGTGTCTTGCCCTCTGCTACAACTCTGAGCCGGGCGGGAAACAGCATGGAATAGGGCAAATCTTGCGCTCTCAGTGCTTTTTTCACCTCCAAAAAACTGCGCCTACGGTGGGAAACCGCTACTGTATAGTCCGGGAAGAAGGCGATTGTTGAATTGTTGATCCGAATTGGTGGGGAGACTCTCGCTGTTTGTAGAATGGCATCCCTGTCTCGGAAATTAAAGAGTCTAGCGAGCACCGGCCTGGGGAGTGCTCCCAGCTTAGGCTTCCCGCCCGGAACCCTGTGTGCTCTCTCAATTGAGAAAAAACTGGAGAGGCCTTTGGGCTGCAGGTGCGTTTTCACCAAATCTTCGACATAGAGGTCCATAGCTTGAGCACCTTTGCTTTCCGGTATACCAAGGATACGTACGTTGTTCCTGCGCGAGCGACCTTCTTGGTCATCGAGCTTCTCCGCTAATTGTTTGTTTTCCACCTCCAGTCGGGATAGGGCTTTCTGCATCTCCGTGGTATCCATCACCAAAGACTTGGTGACTATCTCTACTTCCTTAACTCGGTCCGCCATTTTTTTAAAGTCCGCTCGGAGCAGTGTGACATCCGTTGAGATCGTCCCCACTGTTGTTTGGACGCTCGAAAGGGCCGCCAAACTGTCCTCTAGTGTCACCTTGTTTGACCCGTCGCCTTCTGCCCCCTTGCCCGAGGAGACACGCCCCTCCGGGAGTGGCGGAAAGTCTTTGTCGTAGGCATATTTGTCCAGTTTGGCCTGCGTAGTCTGAGTTTGCAGGCCCCTGCCCGACATGGCGTCGGTAATGGCGGGTTTTGCGACATAGTGCGCAGCGTTAGTTTGCTTCTTGGCGTGTGGGCCTTGCAGGTCGGTAGGCGCAAAGCCGTACACTGGCGCTGGGACATGGAGTGACAATGGATTATGGGGGTATTTCGAGCCTTAAAGCCTGTATCAATGTCTGACTGCAAGTGTGGTCTCAGCTCCCTGACTCCGTCCCTGTCTCCTGTAGCACGATGGCCGATCATGGGGTCTCCCAGGGTCAATGTTTTACCTCAGGCGTGCCGCGTTTCTGACGTGCTGGTATCTGATGGAGGGGGGGCACTGGGAGCGGCCCAATACTCCCAGTGTTGCAAGCACCCCCGCAGTTGCTGCCACGCTCTGTGCTGCCCCTCTGTTTGGGCCGAGAGTGAGCAAGTCCTATTACGATCCGGGCCCCCAGACAGTGTTCGATCTCCCGGCCTCACCACACAAGTGGCGCTCCTCCTGCAGTGCCTCTCACCGCTGTCAGCCAGTTCAGGGCCCCCGGGGGGTAATTAGATCACCGCAAGTCACGTAGGTGCCGGATCCGTCCTCCGCCCACGGGGCAGCACTCGTCTTGGTCCACCGGTCCCCCGCCGCAATCTCGGGTCTAAAATCACGCCAGGCCCCGGTCTCTGCTCAGTTGGTAGGCCGCCATGGGCCTCACACGGTTTCAGGCGCTTCCTAATGTCAGATTTATTCCGGGAGCTCGCCGATTAGCGCCGCCAGGTCCTGGACCTCAGCTCAGGCCCTTGGAGTATCGTAGGTTAGCGGATAAATGTCCGGAATAATGGGGAGGGGTACACCGTCCCCGGAGCTCTTCAACTAAGCAGCCATCTTGCTCGGCTGTTAGCCACGCCCCCTACAATTTATTTTTTTAATAGAACTAGGTATCCTCTTGAGTTCTATTCAGAGGTAAGATTTTGAAAATGCTGTCCATTTTTTTTTAAGAAACCTATATTATTTTATATGTTTTTTGGAAGGGAATTTGGGTATTTTCAGGGAATACAAAATAAAATTAACTAGCGTTTAGCTCACTCCTTGGCAGTATTTGAGGAGATATCTAAAGTCCTTGTTACTGACCACTTCAATAGGAAGTGGCCATGTTTGGTGTGATTTCCTCCCAATTCTTTGCCTATTTTGCTATACGTAGAACTCTATTCACGTTACCCCTGTTAAACAGGAGTAAGGTGTCTATGTTGTACATTTAACCATGGTTAAATTAACCTGTTCCTGAATGACATAATTAGCTTGCCTATAAGTCCCTAGTACATTGTGTAGAAATCAAATTGCACCCAGGGCCTTGGAGTTAAATGCAAACTGGGGAGTGTAGCCCTAATATGCCATCCACAGGGTTGGCCTGTAAAACATGGCTTCAGGCCTACCAGTGTAGCTTCATTGCTGCAGTTTAAACCTACAGTCCACCCAGTCAAAATATAATTTTTACAGGCAGGAAACTCACCTTTTAAATATTCTTAAGTCACTCCAAAGAACACCTTGTCCCCTACAAGGTAGGGTGTCTGATATTGAAAAGTGAACCTTCTGCTAAATTAAAGTTAACATGTTCCTCCAGTGACTAATCCTTAAAAGCTATTGTCACTAGAAGGCTTTAGCTAGATCCTAGAAAATGTCAATGTACACGCTTATAAACTTTAATCTGTAATATTTGAGAGGAAATAGCTAAAACAACAATTCAAAGACTATCAGTCATATATTAAAGTTTTTGAATAAATGTTTAGAATGTTATCTTTTCCCTGCCTGTGGTTCATTTATGCTAATTTGCATTAGCCTGCCCACACCTGACAAACTAGACCTTGACATTAATGAGGTGTGCAAACTGCTCCCAGAGGAGAACAATGATTTCAGCTTGGTGACAAGAAGGGCTGGGTGTGAAGCCTTATTCTGATCAGCTCATGAAGGACAGTTGGGGTGGGTTTAGAAACTTCCTTAACTTGAAAGGGACAGAGTTGATGTCTGCCCATTCGTGGTTCAATGTAAGGGTGGACCCGAAGAAGAGAAAGCCTTTGACCCCAAGGCCCACATTAATTTGAACCCAGTTAGACAGAAGAAACACTCAGAACGGGTTTGAAGTGGACACAGGTGAGTGCACTGCTCATTTCCCTGTCAAGAACTCTGGGTGGATTCAAGGGCTCTGCACAAGGGAGGAAGGGTTTTCACACACTGGACTTACCAAATCAGGTACATAATGGCACTGTTTTTAGTAAATCAAATAATTTTTGCTGCAATGATGGGGAAGGTTGTCCCTAAGAACTTTTCCCAATTGGTTAGGGAGTGATCAGAATTCACCCCCACTCACTGGGAAAGGAAAACCATAAATGTGGCTACCCAATAAATACTTTTCAAAATACTTTCTGTCCCAGTGGAATATTAGAAGCGGGCTTGACCTGCTGTCTGTGCCCTGAATTGTTCCCTGAGGTAAAGACGCTGCTCTATTTTTTGGCCCAGACAAGAAAGTGGCCCCCAAGAGTAAGTTTGCTGATTTCCTATGTGGCTTCAGGGGCACAACAAGCTGCAAGAGGCCTTTTCCCCTGAAGCAGCCACTGACCAGTACCTCCTGGACCTGGATTGGACCTTGCTGGCGGCCTCTGCTGAAGTGAGTTCTGACCCCTAAGTACTGTTCCTGAGGTCCTGAGAGACTAGATTTAAAAGTGAGCCAAAGAAGCGGTTCCAGAAATCTTGAAAGGTTCGGACTTAAATCATGTTTTAGACTTCCAAGCCCTCCATATTTGTCAGATAGACCTCTTGGCAAGAGTGTCCATCTTTGATGCACAGCCCTCAGATACTGTTTAAGGCTTGCCCTGCTGGAACAGTTTGAGCTCCATAATAAAGCACTAAGTCAGAAGGTAACCTTTTTGACCCAGATGAACCTTCCTGGTGTATCAAACCTGCACTCCATCACCTTAAATTGTGCCTAGATACCAATCTACTGCTTTCAAGTTTATATCTCATTGTAGAAAATGTCAATAATGACATTATCTCTAAAGAAGGGTGCACTACTAAATGGGTCAAGGCTAAGAGTTACCATTGTTGGAGATTTCAAATTCCTTACAGAAAGGTACTTCTTTCTCTGTTCCTGAGGCTTTGTGGTGGTTTAAGCTTTACAGAATCACAAAATGGCTACCCTTGTGAAAGGAAATGAAGGTTTGGCGATCTGTTCCTTTCCTCAGCACGACCTTCTCAGGATTCTATTGAGCAAGAGCGAGATTCACTCTACTCACTTAAACTGTAGCTTGAAGCCAAGGAGTAGAGGCTCTCCTCAGCGCCTCCATTTTTAGATGAATTTGGAAGGAAAAGACACTCATTTTCAGACTCTGCCCCAATGAAAAGCTAGTGTGTGGACCCGGGGTAATTCCTCTCAGTTTGGTCACTTTTGTTGCAGATTCAGTGAAAGGGAAATCTGCATTACCGCCCCAAAATAGATTACGGGGTTGGGGGGGGGGGGGGGAGTGAACCTCTGGGTCAGAGATTCTAGACTCCGTATAAACCAGAGCGAAAAAAACGGAAGAAATCAAAGTAAGGTAACTCAAGATTCCAAATGTACTATGTAAAATGAAATGAAAGAATATGTAAAAAGTATTTGTTAATTCTAAACTGTCTTAAAAGAGAGTTACTTCTTTTGAAGGAACATTTATATATACTTAGGCTTTCCTGTTTTCAGTTTCTATTTTTGGTAAATTCTGGTGGGGTTTTTTCAGTGTTTTCAATATCTTAAAAAACTGTTCTTATCAGTGGTTACACATTTTCGCGCCACTAAAAACAACAGAAAAGTGTTTTTCCGGTGTTTATGGAACGTTTTGCTTTTAATATTGCTTCTTTTCTTCACTGAAAGAACATGGTATATAGACAGTGTACTTATAGTGTATATGAGGTCCAAATAGATTTTTGCAAATTAATCTTATTGTAGTACACCATACAATACTTCTTCAGTGAGTCTTTGGGTCATGTGCGCTTGCTCTTTCTTTCCCATGTAAACTTCTGTGAAAAGGCCCTCTTAGCATTCATAGCCCCTTGGACTGAAAACCATCAGCTAAGGGACACAGTTGGGATGACTCTTTCTTTGATGCCACATAAAGCACACAATTATAAATATTTACATTTTAGTTCCTGTGCATAAGAAAACAGTGCACCAGAATGGTCTAAAAAGTCAATAGCATCCCTCATTAACTCTGAAGATTGTAAAGATGGTTTCAGCATACCATCTAACAAGTGGCAAGGATCTCCTACAGGGAATCATTTCAGCTCGGTTATCAATTTTGACAGGTCATCACACAACCTTTTTATATAAGTAGCTGAATCACTGCAAATACAAACAATATCACTCTAATATTTGTTGAACTTGGAAAGAACCTTTTTTGCATAGCATTACAAGTGAGACTGCATTCCATATTTTCCAAAAGTCTGGTGTCATGTTTTCACCACTATCCCAGATGCTTGGTGGTAAATATACTTGTCACTATACCTTGCATTGAATGTTTAAAGCCTGAGGTGTTGGCAATTCACCTACTATCAATACTGACCGACTAGAAACTATGGCCTGATGTATTAAAGGTTTTTACCCATTCTCTTTGGATAAATGTGATGACACATATTAGGAAAGATTTTTATGAAACCAGCCATTTTACCTATCAGTGCAAGAATCAAATGCAGCCAAAATATCAAACATGAGTTTGATATTTGCTGATTCTCTATAGTTTATAAAATAAATAAACTAGACCTAAAACATAAAACTAAACCCTGCATCTTTAGACCAAAGGCTACAACACTGAACAAGTAAAAGGAAGAAGAAACAATATTTTAGTGGCATCTCTAAAGAACAAAACTCAAGCAGAATAATGTTACTGCTAGCTTGTATAACAAAGTTACATTGTATTGACCCCTTCAGGAAGAAAAAAAATACTCTTTCACTCTCTTTTTCCTTTCTTTGAATGGCATTTAGTTTGTGGTTGTCCAGGTGTTTTTTCAGTGTTTATATGTTTTCACCGGTGAGGGCTATTTGTCTTTCAGTGGGGTTTTATCAGTTATTATAGGTTTAAACCTAAAACCCCACAGCCTATATATACTGTACCAACAATCAGTGGCTGCTGCTATCGGATGGGGGTGGTGGGGAGGACATATATTTTTTTTAAATCACTTACCTCATTACAGCAATTGCTTCTCTTCCATCCTCTCTTTTCCTGGCTCCCGGCAGCACACAGGCTCCCCTAAGCCAATCACGATTCTGCTGTCAGCAGCATGACAGCAGTGTCGAGGTTGGTCTAAGTAGCCTGTTTGGCATTCATGAAAAGTGCCTGGGGGCTTTAGGATTGGCCAGCCAGGTGCAGAAATTCTAAGTGTGCATGACTGTTTGGCCAGTCCAAGACGGCTGGCCAAACTTTTCATGTGCACATATGGTGCAAAACCACTCCTCTTCCATGTGACTCAAGCCCTGCCCCACCCTTACCGGGCCCGTATCCATTACTAAAAATAAAATGATAATATTGTGTGTTGTTATGATTTTATGCTTCCTTTTTTCACTGCTCTGAGAGAAGTGGGGTAACGTTCCTCCGCCTTAGGGGAGGAGCTGCTGCTGCCAAAAGAAGGCTAATCCTTGAAGGGTTCCTGGGGCAAAAAAATCCTTTTATCATTAGAGTTTTACAATAATATAATTTCTGAGTGAGAGACTGAATGCAAACGTATGGGTGATGAAAGAGCAACCAAAGAATGGTTAATTAAGAAGTTTGAAAGCATTGAGAAGTGTTAGAAATGTTTATTGAACTTACGAATGTGCTTTTCTTTTAGGTGCCTACCATACTTAATTAAGACGCGGCACAAGATCTATGAATGACGGTATAGTGAGGTACATCATGAAGGCAGCATTGCAAACACCAAGGCGGTCTCTCATATGTCCCAATTTTTCATTCCCCCTTGTGGATACATGCAATAGGGATAGGGTATTCCTTGTAGGTAGCCAGCACAGTGAACCTAGTAAGTTTGTTGGTGACTCTTTCACTTTGAAAAAACAAAGTGTAACAATGGGTCAACAGAAAAGTAAAGCAGCTATCTAGACAACTGTATGTGCGTTTTTAGAAGAACACAATGCCAGAATCCAAAGTATTCTTGGTGAAAAGTTGTTCCCATCAGATACCCGTCCTGTACCGCCCTACATCACTTGGGATCCTTCACCCGAAGGAAGTGGAACGAACCACTTAGGATTAGGTGGATTGTGGCCTAATCGTAGTGTGAAGGAATGCAGGGTGTGTGGATAGACTATTATGATGGTATCAGGGGGCATAAAGAAATCAAAAGGCAGTGCAATGAGTGCTCGCTGTGGCGTGTGAAAGTGAGGAAGTTAATATTGGGTTGCGGGAGTGGAGAAAGAGTTTATTATGTTCCTACCCTCACCCAAGGTTAAAAAACAGTGCAAGTAGTGATAACAAATAACTACTGAGATTTTATATTGGTCGACATGTTTCTGCAGTATTAGGTTCAAAGGATACCAGTCTGCTTCATCAGGACCTTGTTGTTAAAGAAGTGCTACTGCTGATATTAAAGTGTATGGTGTGTATAAAAAATCATATCACCTGAGAAACACCGATGGAAAAGATCCAGTCAGTCAACAGTAGACGAACACACATATAAATACAAAAAACATACAGTTAGTGGCGAAAGCTGCGAATGCACAGAGATAATCTCGTGATATTCAATTGTATGCCAAACATTTCAAGGTCATAGGTTGTACCAATAATCAACTCGTAAAACTAGGTACCTATATCCTGAGTTTAAGCAAAGTTTTAAACACTCACCCATGTTCTGGGGAATGGACTCTCCACCTCACCCGGCAACAGCTCAGGTACAAATGGAGCACCGCTCTAATGGATGTGAACAAAAAAGAATTGAAAGAGGAAGAGCTCGCTAGAACTCCGTCTGAAAAACACATTCCCTCTGCCACTGAGGGTTTATAACCAGGAAACAAGGAACGTTTTCTAATTTGTGTAGTACCCTGTATGTATTCAACCATGGGCCAAAAGGAGATCTTGTGAATACTCTTTATGTAGTTAATCTAGCAGGGCTTGTTGTATCACTAGATGAGTCAAAACCGCTTTACGCGGTGTGTGGGCGATCTTATAGAAGGGTTTGCCCGCTTGGTGCATTGTTTAGGCGGTCTCAGTCTCAACCATCATGTAACAGGCACTCCAAAATTGCCTTCGTGCCTGTCCTGCCTCTATTGTTTCTTACTGATACCACCAACTTTAAGTATTCAGCATAAACGGCCGAGCGTGGTCACTAGTAGGGTCAGCACTCTCGCAATCTCAAACATCAAATAACAATCATTGCAGACTTGTATTCGTGCCTGTCGTGCATCTACAATGACTTGCAGAGACCTCCCGTTTTCAAAATACAGCGAAAAGTCCGAGCGTGATCTCTAATAAGACCAACACCCTCACGTATAGCTACCGCCCTAACCGCTTACCTGTCCGTCGGTGCTCCGCGCCTTCCTCTAGGCTGACTGTGGGAGGTACCGACTGGACAGGAAGCGGGATATTTAAACTGAGTCTGGTAGGTCAGCGGAACAATACGTGTACAGCGTGAGTACGCGCGTCTCCGAACGCGTTGCAACGCTCGCGATCCATGGGAAATGTAGTCTCTGGATCGGCACCTTTTGGAAGTGTAGTCCGGAAATGTATTCCGGCGGTTTCAACGGGATAATTTCGTCGCCGTCTTATACATACAAGAATATACACGTTTGGCTCAGTTTAAACACACATCTAGAAACTAGAATATGTAGCAGAGTAATTGTATGTTTTTATCTGCCCTATTTACATATTGTTGCGTTTGATTTAGAATACGCGCTGGAACTGACAAAATGATGGGATTTTGTAGTTACTAGGTAATTCTGCCTTCTTTGCTTTTAAACCATGTTGTCATAATGGGCCTGCCTTTTAATGAGAGAAAGTTTGTAGTCGGTGACAGATGTATAACCCATGCCAAGAAAATTAGCACTGATAATTTAACATTGATAATTCAACAGACCTCCAGTGTTTAATACAATACAGCCCCTAGGTAAGGACCTCCAATTTTAACATAATTCAGCCCCTAGGTAAAGAGGTGGTAGGAAATGTATGGGTGGTCAGAGTGTTGGAGACATAACCATGGTTATATGGACAATGTTTTATAGAGCAGTGAGCTTGGTGAATCTGGTACTAGTATTCCATGCAACGTGGCTTCTAGAAACCTACAGTTTTAATCCACTCCAGCCCCTAGGTAGAGAATTAGTAGAAATGAACGGATGTTCAGAGTATAATCCAGCCCCTAGGTGGAGGATTGATAAGAATGAAGGGTGGTCAGAATACACCAGTGGTGTATTGCACAATGTTTTGTAAGTATGGGATTGGTATTCTGTGTAACGTGACTTATAGAGACATCCACGGGATGTCTTCATTTAAACCCGTGATGTCGGTTTGGAGTTTGTGCACCCATCTCTGTTCTCTACGATGTAGAAATGCGCTGACATCTGTGATATGTTTGGGGATCATGGGCTGTTCCAGCACAGTCCATTGTAAATCTGTTGGTGCATGATGTGCCTCCAAGAAATGTTTTGTCATGCGGGTTGCTTGTTTCCCACAGCGTATTGAGCTCTTGTGCTCTGAGATCCGTGTCTTCACCTTTCTAGTGGTCATGCCCACATACTTTTTTTCACAGGGACAGCTGATTAGATAAATGAGGTTGGAACTATTACAGTTCGTAAACCTCCGCTGTTCCCAGGGATGTTCTGTACCGATATCGAGAGTAGTGGATTTACGGGTCTGCGGGCATGCTGCACATTGTCCGCAAGGGTGATGTCCAGTTACCGCTGGCATATTCCACAGGGTGCCTGTATTTCTAGGGATTTCGGTCTTTGGTCTAGTATGGACCAGTTTGTCCCTAAGATTTGGTCCCCTTTTGAAGGCAAATAGAGGAACGGGCAGTGTGTCATTTCCCGTATTCAAAATGCCCCAGTGTTTTTTGATGATACTAGTTATCTGGTTGGATCTTGTACCAAATGTTGTCACACATGTCATTCTTTCTGTTTTCTCTTTGGGCTGCGCTGTTTCCAATAGGCTCGCTCTGTTGTTGTTTTGTGCTCTTTTCTTGGAACGGTTTATCAGTGGTTTTGGATAGTCTTTCTCTAAGAGATCTTTTCTTAGGTTGTTTGCATGGATTTCAAACGATTTCTTATCCGAACAGTTTCTATGTATGCGTAGAAACTGCCCGTATGGCAGATTGTCCCTAAGCGACTTAGGGTGGCAGCTATGATAGTTCAGTAGAGAGTTTCGAGCCATGGGCTTTTGGTAAAGTTCAGACTTGAGTCCCTCCACTGTGCCAATAATCATCAGGTCCAAGAAGGCCAGTCTGTGTGTGTTAAATTCCATGGTGAATTTTAGGTACCGGTTTCTTTGGTTCAACCATTCATAGAATTCTCTGAGTTGGGTTTCTGTCCCACGCCACACCACCAGAATGTCATTGATGTAGCGTTTCCATGCTCGCAGACACGGTAGATGGGGGTTGGTGTCTGCGAGCACGTGCTGTTGCTCAAATTGATGTACATACAGATTCGCGAGACTAGGGGCAAAAACGCTGCCCATACTAGTCCCGCTGATCTGCAGATACAAGGAGTCCTCAAAGGCGAAGAAATTCTCCGTCATGGCCAGAGTTGCCAGGTTCATAATTAGTCTGACTGGGGTAATGGAGTTTAATTCCCGTGACAGTAGCAGGTCTTCTATTACTTGTAGGGTCTCCGTCTGAGGTATGGAAGTATATAAACCTTCGACATCGAAAGACACCAATAGATCTGTCTCGATGTCATATTCCATATCAGGCAACAATCTTAACACATCTTTGGTGTCTTTTAAGTAAGAGGGCATCTCCCGCACCATAGGCTGTAAAAACACGTCGACAAAGGTCGACAGAGGTTCTAATATCGAACCTATCCCCGATATTATGGGTCGGCCAGGTGGTGGACGTTGGGCCTTGTGTATTTTTGGGAGCTGATAGAAGTATGTAATAATCGGATTTGCTACCCGTAGATATTGGCCCTCTTTTGGAGTTAGCCAACCTTCAGCTAAAGCTTCCTCAACGATGTGGGCTATGATGTTGGTTAGTCTGGTCGTCGGGTCCTCTTTAAGTTTTTTATAGGACCGGACATCGCTGAGTTGACGAAGGCACTCATTCCGATATGTGTCCACATCCAGAATGACTACCCCACCCCCCTTATCCGCTGGTTTGATCACAATAAGGGGATTCTCAGTAAGATCTTTGATGGCAGTTTTTTCAACTCTAGTCAGGTTGGAGTACGTCTTCTGTTTGTTAGAGAAGAGCTCCTTTATATCATGGTTGCGAGCATGGAAACGCTACATCGATGACATTCTGGTGGTGTGGCGTGGGACAGAAACCCAACTCAGAGAATTCTATGAATGGTTGAACCAAAGAAACCGGTACCTAAAATTCACCATGGAATTTAACACACACAGACTGGCCTTCTTGGACCTGATGATTATTGGCACAGTGGAGGGACTCAAGTTTGAGCTTTACCAAAAGCCCATGGCTCGAAACTCTCTACTGAACTATCATAGCTGCCACCCTAAGTCGCTTAGGGACAATCTGCCATACGGGTAGTTTCTACGCATACATAGAAACTGTTCGGATAAGAAATCGTTTGAAATCCATGCAAACAACCTAAGAAAAGATCTCTTAGAGAAAGACTATCCAAAACCACTGATAAACCGTTCCAAGAAAAGAGCACAAAACAACAACAGAGCGAGCCTATTGGAAACAGCGCAGCCCAAAGAGAAAACAGAAAGAATGACATGTGTGACAACATTTGGTACAAGATCCAACCAGATAACTAGTATCATCAAAAAACACTGGGGCATTTTGAATACGGGAAATGACACACTGCCCGTTCCTCTATTTGCCTTCAAAAGGGGACCAAATCTTAGGGACAAACTGGTCCATACTAGACCAAAGACCGAAATCCCTAGAAATACAGGCACCCTGTGGAATATGCCAGCGGTAACTGGACATCACCCTTGGGGACAATGTGCAGCATGCCCGCAGACCCGTAAATCCACTACTCTCGATATCGGTACAGAACATCCCTGGGAACAGCGGAGGTTTACGAACTGTAATAGTTCCAACCTCATTTATCTAATTAGCTGTCCCTGTGAAAAAAAAGTATGTGGGCATGACCACTAGAAAGGTGAAGACACGGATCTCAGAGCACAAGAGCTCAATACGCTGTGGGAAACAAGCAACCCGCATGACAAAACATTTCTTGGAGGCACATCATGCACCAACAGATTTACAATGGACTGTGCTGGAACAGCCCATGATCCCCAAACATATCACGGATGTCAGCGCATTTCTACATCGTAGAGAACAGAGATGGGTGCACAAACTCCAAACTGACATCACAGGTTTAAATGAAGACATCCCGTGGATGTCTCTATAAGTCACGTTACACAGAATACCAATCCCATACTTACAAAACATTGTGCATAACACCACTGGTGTATTCTGACCACCCTTCGTTCTTATCAATCCTCCACCTAGGGGCTGGATTATACTCTGAACATCCGTTCATTTCTACTAATTCCCTACCTAGGGGCTGGAGTGGATTAAAACTGTAGGTTTCTAGAAGCCACGTTGCATGGAATACTAGTACCAGATTCACCAAGCTCACTGCTCTATAAAACATTGTCCATATAACCATGGTTATGTCTCCAACACTCTGACCACCCATACATTTCCTACCACCTCTTTACCTAGGGGCTGAATTATGTTAAAATTGGAGGTCCTTACCTAGGGGCTGTATTGTATTAAACACTGGAGGTCTGTTGAATTATCAATGTTAAATTATCAGTGCTAATTTTCTTGGCATGGGTTATACATCTGTCACCGACTACAAACTTTCTCTCATTAAGAGGCAGGCCCATTATGACAACATGGTTTAAAAGCAAAGAAGGCAGAATTACCTAGTAACTACAAAATCCCATCATTTTGTCAGTTCCAGCGCGTATTCTAAATCAAACGCAACAATATGTAAATAGGGCAGATAAATACAGACAATTACTCTGCTACATATTGTAGTTTCTAGATGTGTGTTTAAACTGAGCCAAACGTGTATATTCTTGTATGTATAAGACGGCGACAAAATTATCCCGTTGAAACCGCCGGAATACATTTCCGGACTACACTTCCAAAAGATGCCGATCCAGAGACTACATTTCCCATGGATCGCGAGCGTTGCAACGCGTTCGGAGACGCGCGTACTCACGCTGTACACGTATTGTTCCGCTGACCTACCAGACTCAGTTTAAATATCCCGCTTCCTGTCCAGTCGGTACCTCCCACAGTCAGCCTAGAGGAAGGCGCGGAGCACCGGCGGACAGGTAAGCGGTTAGGGCGGTAGCTATACGTGAGGGTGTTGGTCTTATTAGAGATCACGCTCGGACTTTTCGCTGTATTTTGAAAACGGGAGGTCTCTGCAAGTCATTGTAGATGCACGACAGGCACGAATACAAGTCTGCAATGATTGTTATTTGATGTTTGAGATTGCGAGAGTGCTGACCCTACTAGTGACCACGCTCGGCCGTTTATGCTGAATACTTAAAGTTGGTGGTATCAGTAAGAAACAATAGAGGCAGGACAGGCACGAAGGCAATTTTGGAGTGCCTGTTACATGATGGTTGAGACTGAGACCGCCTAAACAATGCACCAAGCGGGCAAACCCTTCTATAAGATCGCCCACACACCGCGTAAAGCGGTTTTGACTCATCTAGTGATACAACAAGCCCTGCTAGATTAACTACATAAAGAGTATTCACAAGATCTCCTTTTGGCCCATGGTTGAATACATACAGGGTACTACACAAATTAGAAAACGTTCCTTGTTTCCTGGTTATAAACCCTCAGTGGCAGAGGGAATGTGTTTTTCAGACTGAGTTCTAGCGAGCTCTTCCTCTTTCAATTCTTTTTTGTTCACATCCATTAGAGCGGTGCTCCATTTGTACCTGAGCTGTTGCCGGGTGAGGTGGAGAGTCCATTACCCAGAACATGGGTGAGTGTTTAAAACTTTGCTTAAACTCAGGATATAGGTACCTGGTTTAACAAGTTGATTATTGGTACAACCTATGACCTTGAAATGTTTGGCATACAATTGAATATCACGAGATTATCTCTGTGCATTCGCAGCTTTCGCCACTAACTGTATGTTTTTTGTATTTATATGTGTGTTCATCTACTGTTGACTGACCGGATCTTTTCCATCGGTGTTTCTCAGGTGATATGATTTTTTATACACACCATACACTTTAATATCAGCAGTAGCACTTCTTTAACAACAAGATCCTGATGAAGCAGACTGGTATCCTTTGAACCTAATACTGCAGAAACATGTCGACCAATATAAAATCTCAGTAGTTATTTGTTATCACTACTTGCACTGTTTTTTAACCTTGGGTGAGGGTAGGAACATAATAAACTCTTTCTCCACTCCCGCAACCCAATATTAACTTCCTCACTTTCACACGCCACAGCGAGCACTCATTGCACTGCCTTTTGATTTCTTTATGCCCCCTGATACCATCATAATAGTCTATCCACACACCCTACATTCCTTCACACTACGATTAGGCCACAATCCACCTAATCCTAAGTGGTTCGTTCCACTTCCTTCGGGTGAAGGATCCCAAGTGATGTAGGGCGGTACAGGACGGGTATCTGATGGGAACAACTTTTCACCAAGAATACTTTGGATTCTGGGATTGTGTTCTTCTAAAAACGCACATACAGTTGTCTAGATAGCTGCTTTACTTTTCTGTTGACCCATTGTTACACTTTGTTTTTTCAGTAGTTGTAGGGACTGTAACAATGCCAGGTCACTAAACATTTCCCACACATGCCCCCCTCGTGTTTTATTGACTCTTTCACTTTACCTACGTAGTAATTTGGGTAGGCAAACTTTATTTTTTTTGCAGCAACCTATATTTTGCCATTCAATTTCGAAGAGAAGAGCTTTTTAGACTGAGGGAAAATTTGTGATATCCACTTTGGTGATTAGCTCATTATTTTTTTCCCTCAAACTTTTGGATCCTATATACCTTGTCTGTTAAATGCTGATGGTTTAGTATTATTTGATATGACTCCTATTTGGTTACAGTGAAAATGTGATACCTTGAGCAAATATTGTTCTTTCAATCATCTCAATGCTAATGTTGTGAAAACAACGATATTACTGGTTGAGAATCAAAAAGTAAAAAAAAAAACAATCCAAATTGTGCGCAAACTCAATAATTACATTTTAGAGTGGGTTTAAACTTAAAAGCAATTGAGTTTAACATTTATAGCTAATTTATATTAGAAAAAACACCTTTTATATGTTGAGTTCCATGCCCTGTCCTCAATAGCGGACTGCTGAGATTTAACTATGAGTTCGGTAGTAATTCTGTTGCTCCACTATTATAATTGTGTGTTGAGAAAATAGTTTGTTGGTATTTTATGATGCAGAATTATTTGCCTCGGACAAAAGTGTTGGGTGGGATGTTTTGGAAACTTTTTGCTTAAAGTGTATTTCTAACGCCCCGCATGCTCAATGACTCAGGGAATTCATAGGAAAATGAATTATTTTTCGCGTTGCTATCAGAGGACATAAGGTTTTTCAGTTTTTCTCATGATTGGAGCAGTAGCGGCTGACAGGAAATGGGAGTGGAGGGGCCCATCTCATACATTACAAAATATAACCAGCATTAGCAATGCAATCTGTCTCGCCTTTGGGATGTTATATGTATTTAGCTATGCAGCACATTAGCCTGAGTGCTGAAACATCTACTGTTCTTTAACATGGAGGAAAAGTAAGCACCAAACTGCGTGACACGGCACGTATGGGAACACATGGAGAGAAATATTGCCTTTCAGCGGGATTTGGCATAGTCCAAAACTTCGGTTTTAATGTAAAATGAGGGCCCTTGGTGGTCATATCACTGAAAATACAAGATTCGAAAAAACATTATTGTCTACAGGTGCTTGTGGAAGACAATTTCTATGGACTGGAATCTAGAGAATGCTAAAGTGATTCTGGCATTTTACTAGCTTCTGCTGGTTGTTTTCTATCAAGACAGTTAATTAGAGGCAGTTGAACAGAAAACAAAGTCCCTAAGCGGGAATCAGACAAGTCCTAGGGCTGATCTCTAGAGCCCACAAAGTACATACACACATAAGTATATAATAAAGCATATAAGTATATACTTAAGTATATACTGGAGGTCTCGAATGCTCGACCTAAAAAAGGCTTACCTCCTCTCTAGTTCTAAACTGTCGCTCCTATGTACTACCTCGTCGTCTCTCCATGGAAAACATGCAGCACACAAGCTCCCCCCCTTAGTCAATCCTAAAGCTGCACTGAATGAATGAAAGTGAGACTTTTAGAGCGCGGACTTAGCCCAAGAGCATAAAGGCACTAGCACCGATAGCATACAGGCAGAACCGATTACTACTGAAACCCGACTTTCAGGGAACAGCCAAGTCTTCAGGGCTTTACGAAATATTGAGTGTACTTGTTGCCCGAGAGAGAGTCCGGGAGAGAGTTCCAAACATTCGTGGCTGCAAACGAAAAGGCCTTTCTGCTCCATCTCATCTTTTTGGCCCTAGGAACAGCAAGGATATTCTTTTTTGCTGACCTCAGGTTTCTGGAGGGCACATACTGTTGAAAAATGATCTTTATGCCCGAAGGGCCCAGGCCATGGTATGCGTTATGAGTGAGGCAGAGGGTTTTAAACACAATTCTATGGTCCACCGGGAGCCAGTGCAATTACCTAAAGGAGGACGACACTGAATGATGTTTGGGAATGTCCATCACCAGCCTTGCAGTGGCGTTTTGCACCAGCTGCAAATGGCGCAACTGGCCTTTGTTGATGCCTAAATAAAGGGCGTTGCAATAGTCCAATCTGGAGAATATTAACACAACCACCACTTTTTTGCGTGCTTCAAGTGAGAGGAACTGAGAGATTTTCCTTAGGATCGGGATAAGCCCGAAGCAAGTGGCCACTGTACTAGAAACCTGCAGGTTCTTGGATAGGGAGACATCCACCACCACTCCTAGAGTCTTCCCATGGGAGACCGGGGTTGGACAGGCACCTAGGGCATCAGGCCACCATTTCCTAGACCAGATGTTAGGCCTGTTTCCAAAAATCAGGACTTCCGTCTTCTCGCCATTCAATTTGAGATGGTTATGCACCATCCATGACGAGACTGCTAACATGCAGTTCTTAAAGTTCTGCGCAGAGTCCCTAGTGTTTTGCGTGATTGACACCATCATTTGGGTGTCATCCGCATAAGACAGCACTTCCAACCCAAATGACTTAACCACCCGTGCCAGCAAGGCCATATAGATATTAAATAAAGTGGGGTTCAGGGAGGAGCACTGAGGCACACTGCAGACAAGGGGGTAGAAGCTTCCCAATTTAACTATTTGGGACCGCTCTTCCAGGAAGGAAGTCAGAAGATCCAAGGCCAGGCCCCCAATACCTATCTCCCTGAGGTGCTCCACCAGTCTCTGGGGAGACAGGGTATTGAATGCTGCATTGAGGTCAAGTAAAATCAAAAGAGTGGTATGACCAGCATCCAACTGCACTCGAATATTATCCAGAACTGCAGTGAGGGCGGTCTCCGTGCTATGGAACCTTCTAAAGCCATGTTGCGAGCTATCCAAAATCTGATGTTCCCTCAGATAGGCACTCAAATGAGAGTTCATATGGATTTCTAACATTTTCGCTGGAACCGGCAGAAGGGAGATGGGACGGCAATTTTTCAAGTTTGACGGGTCTAGCAAGGGCTTTTTTAAAAGAGGCCTGGCCACTGCCACTTTCCAACTTAGGGGATACTGGCCCTGTGAGATGGTTAGGTTAAAAACTGTGGTGAAATAAAGCATTGTGATTTGTCTGAGCACTGTGGCTTGGTGCTTAGACGGGTAATGGGAGGCTGGGCATGTTCTCCACCAGGCTGTGTAATGCAGCCTGGTAGGACCACAGGCAGAGTGCAACGGACTGCCTGGCTGGCCTGGAGTGCAAGCCAAGCAATATTGCACACTTTGGAGTACAACTCCTCGTTCTCCAGGATGTCACAGGAGTCCCAGAGCAGTGTGAAGGCTCCACCGCGTTAGCAAAGGAGCTGCCGCTTGTTTGGAGCTGTCTTTTCAGGAGAAGGCGCCCCTTCTCTATTGGCATGACCCTAATGTAAATGAAGGATCACTGAAATAATATAGACTGCCAAAATATCGACCTGCAAAAATATCGTTGCCAAAATATCGACAGACAAAATATCGACTTTCTATCTACAAACAGGTAAGTACAAAAATATCGAGTACAAAATATCGTTAACAATAATATAGATGTAAAAAATATCGACTTTATTAAAAACAGTGTTAAATTAAATTAATATTAAATTTTAATGACTAAAATATACTTAAAAATACTTAAATTAAATTATAATAATTAAATAATAAATGAAAATAAAAAAAAAAAAAAATACAATCTTATTTGTTGACCCTGAACCCTAAAATATACCCCTTTACCCAAAAACCCAAAACTGACCCTGAACCCTAAAAATACCCCTTTACCCAAAAACTAAAAACTGACCCTGAACCCTAAAAATGCCCCTTTACCCAAAAACTGAAAACTGACCCTGAACCCTAAAAATGCCCCTTTACCCAAAAACTGAAAACTGACCCTGAACCCTAAAAATGCCCCTTTACCCAAAAACTGAAAACTGACCTTGAACCCTAAAAATGCCCCTTTACCCAAAAAACTGAAAACAAACTGACCCTGAACCCTAAAAATGCCCCTTTACCCAAAAACTGAAAACTGACCCTGAACCCTAAAAATGCCCCTTGACCCAAAAACTGAAAACTGACCCTGAACCCTAAAAATGCCCCTTTACCCAAAAACTGAAAACTGACCCTGAACCCTAAAAATGCCCCTTTACCCAAAAACTGAAAACTGACCCTGAACCCTAAAAATGCCCCTTTACCCAAAAACTAAAAACTGACCCTGAACCCTAAAAATACTCCTTTACCCAAAATTTATCAATATTATTTAATTACCAATTAATTATTAATTAACAATAACAATAAAGTAAATATATTAGCACATTAGCTGTAATTATTTTAATAATTAATATTTTTTCCCAATTAATTACTTAACAATAACACAAAATTATATATATTAAAATGTACTCTAATTAATGTAATTAACTAATTACAATTAATCAATTACCAATTAATTACTAATTCAAAATATGTACAAAATTATATTAATTAATTAACTAATTATTATTAATTATCAATTAATTATTAATTATAAATATTTACAAACATATATTAATTAATTAATTATTATTAAATTACTTCCCACCCTATTCCCCTATAAACCCACAACCCGCTACAGAATTACATAACGCAATTATTAAAAAAACAAATTCCATTTAATAAAATATTTTATAACATAAAAATACACTATAAAATATTATATATTATTAAAAATTCGATATTTTTGCTATCTATATTTTAAACAGTCGATATTACTTCACTTACCTGAAAAACGATATTTTTGTAGTCGATATTATGTCCAGTCGATATTTTGTCCAGTCTATATTTAAAACTCGATATTATGTCCAGTCGATATTTTGGAGTCGATATTTTGTCTGTTCACCGTAAATGAACTGTGTTAGGCACAAAGTGTTGCTGATAGGATTGGAAAGCTCTATAAAGCAAGCAAGGGGATAGAAAGTTATATTGAGCACCTTCTTCGGAATCAAAGGGGCTATCATCAATTGGATTCCTTTTCCCAGCCATGCCACCCTCAAGAGTTCTGCAAATACTGTTTCTTTGAAAACATATATATTGAATCTTTCAAGCATGTCTTCGATGTTTTTGTCTTTGATGTCCGAAGGGGCACAGGGATGCTTCCATATTTAGGTGAGTTGCTTATGAGGAAGCTAAAAATTTGTTTTTTATGTTTGGTTTGGACGACTGGCATTGGAGATATAGTCCTAATTTGTGTTATTTGATTGTTGCAAATGGTGGAAATTGTGAAGTGGAACTTGATGTACCAATTGATTTACTGTCCACTGTTTTCAAATTAGAGGCTTATGCAGTTATGTTGTCTTGTTTTAAATAATATGGCACCCTTCTCTACTCATCTATCATTGATCAATTAGTAGAAATGTGATTTCTGGACTTTAAGTAGGTCTGTACTGCTATTTATGTACCATAGAATTAGTAATTTACAAGTATGGCATATTTTGTTTTTTAACTTACTTCCTCATGTGATAATTACCTGTGTTTTTTGATGAACAATTGCATCTCATAAGCTCCGTCATGAGCACAGCCCCTAGGGTAACGATCTTGCTCCCACAGAGAGGGATGGCAGCGGAAGAGTTTCCGTTGCCACCCCCAACCCCCCCCCCCACGCTTTTTCAAGACGTCAGTGCGCACAGCGCGTGCTAACGTCACCAGGAAGTGCTGGATGGGCTGGAAACCTTTTCTTTCCTGCACGTCCAAGAGGAGGAGGTAGGTTTTGGTCTCCGGTGGGGCGGGGGGGCAAATTTGGATGCCTTGAGGCAACGTGGGACAGGAAACAGTGTTTCCTCTCCCCTGATGTCTCAATGCAGGGCATTCCTGGTGCACGATCGAGCACAGCGACACGATTGTGCACCAGGGATGCCCTACTAGACACCAGTGATTCGGGATTGGGCAAGGGTCGCTTCCTAAGGGGAAATATAATTTCTGACTTTTCTGCCGCCCCTGGGGACAGATCGGCTGATTTTTTGGCTTTCTCTGGACCCGGGGGGGGGGGGGTGAAGAAAAGCCCACTAGACACCAGGGAATGTGTTTATTTTTAAATGGAAGCAACCCCTTGGGCAAGGGTTGCTTCCAGAGGCCAAATTTATTTTTAAATTATATTCTGCCCCCCCCCCCTGGGGACAGATAGCCTGATTTTTGGGGCATTTCTGGCCGGGGGGGGGGGGCAGATAAGACCCCTAGAGCCAGGGAATTATTATTTTTAATTGGAAGCGACCCCTTGGGCAAGGGACGCTTCCAGGGGCCATATTTAAAAAAAAGTATAATCTGCCCCCAGGGGCAGAAAACCCCACTAGACACCAGGGAGAAAAGACCACTAAAACTAAAACAAGGGATTTAAAAATAAATTAATTGGTTGCTTCCAGGGGACATATATTTTCTTATATGTATTCTGCCCCCCGGGGCCAGATCTGCCCGTTTATTTGGCCTTTCTTTCCCTGTTTGGGTAGCGATATAGCATGTTATAATGTGAATTGTTTTATTTCTTGTGAATTGTAATTGTAATGCTTTATTTCTCCCTTTTTGTTCTAGTTCAAGGCTTTTGCTCTTTAGACTGTTGCAGGTTGTGTTTTTGTTACTGGTGGTTCTGCTGTTTGTGTAGTTGCATGTATTTGGTAAGAGACTTTTTTTGTACAATGTGAATGAGTTTCATTTCTCTGCATGAATATGTTTTTGCAAATTGTGTAATAATACCAGTATGTTTGGCTTCTGTTTTTTGAGTGTCAAAAACTTATTGCATTCGTGCTTGATGTGTATGTTGTTGTCTTTTGAGTAATTGGTTTTGGTTTTTTCTTTCTAGTGGGACATCGTTTTTTTTCTGTGTCCCTGCAGAGTAGGTGCTGATAAGTGTTGCTGTCTCTTGTAAGTGACTTGTATAGTATTTGAGTATATAGATCTTTGTGATAAAGGCACACATTTTTTTACTTACTTATTTTGCATAGTGTTGGTTGTTGTTGACTTGTTTGTGCAGTCTCCTTTTTTTGTAAGGATAATGGCTATCCGCAGGATTACTGCTCAGCGGGTTGTTGGTATGCTTTTTGAGTCTTCATCAGATGCAAAGGAGGCAGGGAAAGATTCAGGCAGTGAGTTTTCTTTCCACATGGCATCATCGGATGACAAAGCTACTCTCAGTGCAGATGAAGCTACTCTCTGTGTGGATGAAGCTACTCTCAGTGTGGATGAAGTGCCTGTGTTAGAGGAGGACATTGATGTGCTGATAGTGTGGCAAGAGGCATCTGGGCTGCAGCCTGGGACTGCAAGGCTTCCTGTTGAAAGTGATGACCTCTGGGTTGCCCCAGGCATGGTGCTGCCAGCATTGCCAGACTTTACTGGTGTTCCAGGGTGTAGAGTGAATACTGAAAACTTTTTTCTGATACATATTTTTCAGTTGTTTATGGACGATGTATTTTAGGTTGATTGTTGAGCAGACCAATTTGTATGCCAAACAGTTTTTGAGGGACAACAGTGCCAGTCTTAAGCCCCACTCTAGAGCTACCCGGTGAACTCCCTCAACTCTGGAAGAGATGAAGAAGTTCTTGTGTTTAACTTTTTTGATGGGCTTGCCAAGGAAGCCATCAATGTATTCATATTGATCTACTAGTCCCTTGATGGCAACTGCTATATTTCCGGCAATCGTGAGTCGTGATAGGTATTTGCTTCTGCTACGGATGATGTATTTTGTCGATAATTGTTTAGCGTTGCCATGAGATAACCCTGATTGTGACCATCTTTTTAAGATTCAGCCTGTCATTGATGACTTTGTTGATCAATTTTCTGAGATCTATGCTCCAGGGAAAGAAATAGCAGTGGATGAGTCCTTGGTGTTGTTCAAGAGCTGCTTGTTTTTTAGCCAATACATTCCTAGTCTGAGGGGACGCTATGAAATTAAGCTGTAAATGCTGTGTGACAGTCCGTTTGGATATGTCTCTAATTTCAGGGTGTACACTGATAAGGAATCCAGGATTAATCCCCCTGGTTGTCCGTCCACTTTTGGAGTGACTGAGAAAATTGTGTGGGAACTTGGTAGAGGATTTTTTAACAAATGCCACTATTTTTATGTAGATAACTTCTACACTGGTGTGCTGTTGTTCAGGGAATTGGCCAAAGTGGACACTGTTGCATGTGGCACAATCCGCTCTAACCGTAAAGGTTTCGCATATGAACTTGTTTGTCAAAAGCTTGTGCGTGGACAGTGCAGTGCGTTGCGAGGAGCTTCTAGCTATGAAGTTTTCAGACAGGAGAGATGTCTACATGCTGACTACCATCTATGATGAAAGCTCTTCGCCTGTGACTGTTTGGGGTCAGGTTGCTGAAGCGCGCAAACCTGTGTGCATTTTAGACTATAATAGGCACATGGGTGGTGTTGACAGAGTAGATCAGAGGTTGGAACCTTACGCTGCTCTTTGTAAGTCTTACGTTTGGTATAAGAAGTTGGCTATCCATCTTTTCCACTTGGTAACCTTTAATGCTTTTGTTGTATTCAGGATTCTTGTCCTGAGGCAAATATACCTTTTGCTAAGTTTCAGGAGTCTGTAAAAGGCATCCTTGTTTTAGTGGAACAGGCAAGTGTTCCTAGAGTTGGAGTGGTGGAGGATGTTGCTTGATTGAAAGATCGCCACTTTTCTGATCACATTCCTCTCACACCCTCAAAAGACTTACTTAGTAGGAGATGTAGAGTCTGTTGGCAAAGAGGTATGTGGAAGGAGACTCGTATGTACTGCCCTGAGTGTCCTTCTAACCCTTGGTTGTGTGTGCCTGCTTGTTTTAAAATGTGCCACACGCAAAATAACTTTTGGGAGCATCGATGCGTGGTGAAGTGAACTGCCTGGCTTCTATTGTTGTTCAGTTTCAAGGTTGGCATTTGTGTAGTGTATTTAGTTTCAGATGTTGTGTTAGTAGATTTGTATCTATTTGCAATTTGTTTGTGTTTTCTTATTCATATTTAAAAAAATCCTAAATGGGATGGTGGTGTGAGTGGAGTGGCGCTTGTCTGGCGGTGTGTTTGGTCTGGTGCTTGGCTGGCAGTGTGCTTTGATTGCCGCTTGGCTGGCGGTGTGTATGGACTGGCGCTTGGCTGGTGGTGTCCGTGGACTGGCGCTTGGCTGGCGGTGTGCATGGACTGGTGCTTGGCTGGTGGTGTGTGTGGACTGGCGCTTTGCTGGCGGTGTGTGTGGACTGGCGCTTGGCTGGCAGTGTATGTAAACTGGTGCTTGGCTGGCGGTGTGCGTGGCCTGGTGCTCGGCTGGCCGTGTATGTGGACTGGCGCTTAGCTGGCAGTGTGTGAGTAGTGACTAGCAGCACACTGCTAGCCAAACGCCACTCAAAGCAATCCATGAGCTGGTGTGGTTGCTGTGTCAGGAATGTGGGCGTGTGAAAGTGATGGGCCCTTGAATGGCGCTGTCTGCTGGTGATAGTATTGCAATGTGTTGGGCCCGCGGCTGGTGTTGTGAATGGATTTGTATGTGTCACACCTAAGAAAGGTGTATGAATGGGCTGTAAAGAGGTCGGTGCCTTGTCATGGCTTTACAGCTCACAAGCTGTGAGTCAATGGTTCAGTTTCACGTCCTTTCAATTAACAGTGCATTTTATTTTTATGAAACCTCTGGTTAATACAACTGTATATACTGAACCATCACTCACCCTTATGCCAAATCCAGCCAGTATGTATGTCTGCTTGAGGAATAGGTGGTTGTGCATAAAAATGTGTCTTTTCTGTTTTTGTCAAGCAGGGTGTACCTTGTCCTTTTTTGTGAATGTTGTAATGTGTTGGTTTTGTGCCTGGTGGTGTGTATGGTCTTGTGTGTATCATGTATGAAAGGTGTGTGAGTGGCCTGTAAAGAGGTTGGTGCCTTGAAGTGGCTTTCCAGCTCATGAGATGCGAGTCACTGGTTCAGTTTTTTGTCCTTTAAATTATTGACAGTGCATTTCATTTTTGTGAAATCTCTTGTTAATAAAATTGTATATACTGAACCATCACTCACCCTCGTGCCAAATCCAACCAGTATGTGTGTGCTTGAGGAATAGATGGCTGTGCAGTAATCTTTGTCTATTTTGTCTCTCTGTCAAGCTTTATATTTCATCTAAGGATAACCTAACAACTGCAGTATTTGTTGTAAACTAAACACCCATGGGAGTACATGGTGATGTCTCTCTTGTGGATCCCAACAAGTTATCTTACCCACAATGTCCTGCAAACCTCAAAATGTGACTGTGACATTTTCCTTGCATTATTGTGCCCAAATTTTCACACTGCAGAAAGTAACAACACATTTCCAACACCCCAGCATTTCTCCAGGTATCCCAATAGAAATGATACCTCACTTGTATGGGTGGGCCAAGTACCCACAGCAGGGAAGGGCCCAAAACCTATTGAGGCAACATCAAAATTACCTATCACAAACCAACCTGGTTTTGCAAGGAGGGTCACATGAGTTTTTGACCCGGGGCTCGGCAGCCATCTAGAGAAACCTACCTAGTCCACACATTTCTGGAAACTAGACACCTGGGGGAGTCCAGCAGGGTTTAGCTTACCTAGGTACCCCAACATTCTCCTACCTAGAATCCCGTGCAACTTTGCTTAAAAAAATCCCTTTTTTTAAAAATTTCTGTGTGGGAAAGTTCTGGAATCTGCGTGGATCCACAAATTTCCTCCCACACAGTGTTCCCCCAGGTCTCCCAATTCAAATGGTACCTCACTTGTGTGGGTAGGCATAGTGGCTGCAACAGGAAATGGCCCAAATTGTACAGTGGAGACTTCAAAATTACCTGTAGCAAAACTGCCTGGTACGCGGCTTTTTCCACCTGTCTAGTGTCATCCACCATATCTTAATTCTTTCAGATTATCTGGGTTTTGGATCTGTTAAGGGAATAACTGGATAAGCTTCCAAACCTAGCCACCTCTGACTTGACCTCTGCCATAGATATTCCAAGATTAGCAGTCACCAAGGCATTATCGTCGGCGTATGCCAGTATTTCGTTTCCCACCCATGTGAAATAATGGGACTCATTTTTGGGTTGTTTTCCAGCGTGCCTAAAAAAGGGTCCATGTACAGTGCAATCAGGAGAGGTGAGCTCCGGCATTCCTGGCAAGTAACTCAAGTTATTTTAAAAGTATCTGTAAGTGCCCTGTTTAAAAATAGTCTGTGATTGCGGCTGTCCCTGCATTTTCCTCAGATATCGAAATTGTTGGGACCAGTACTGGTATTGGTAAATTTGCCGCTGTGTGGACTGCAGGGTCTTGAGGGGACTCCCCAATCACTGCTAGGGTGATTAAATTAGGCTGCCCTTCCGGGTATTACCTCCATGGCTAGTTCATTATGCATTTTCCCCCCACAATCGGGCCAAAGGTATTGGATATTAGAGGCTGAGAGTCAAACTTCTGAGCACTATTCTTGAGCTTGGTATTTTTTTTAGCTTGCAGTCTTTTTGCTTGTTTAGCTATCTGCTAAAGCTTTTCGATGGAGTTCACACTGTCAGCGTGTACCCTACTTTTTTATCCCCGCGTTTCTGGGTGCCTCGGAAGGGTTTCTGGCAAAGTCTGCTGCACAACTTCAGTTATTATGGGCACTGGTAAATGGATATCTTTAGCGTTTTTTCCTCCCCCTCGCCTGACATCCTTACTTGCTTTCTTTTTGTTGCGGAGGAGTCTTGAAAGTCTTGGAAGCAGTGTGTCATCCACTTTCGGTTTTTAAGCTGGATCCCGCTGCTGTGGCTAACTCCTATCGCCGAGTCTGGGAGAGCTGTCAGGAACTCGCTAAATGCCGATAGCGCTGCATTGGGATGTCGCGTCGCTGAAGGCGGCCGAAGGGCGATGTGGAGCGAGGATGTAGAAGATGATGGAGCAGAGCGGTTCGTTGTTCGTGATGCCGGAGTCAGACCTCTCTTTACAGCTCGCCGCTCCCTCTGATCTCTGACCCATATGAAGATAACGACGGCTGTTGTGCTGCAATGCCAGTCCATTTAGTAAGAATTGCCCAGTAAACTTCAGTACTTTAACCGTGATTACTATGCCGTAGAGATCCCTCTTTTTAATCTCCTACGAATCTGTTAGGGATCGGACTGGCAGAGCGGCATCAGGTTGCTGCTACTCAGACGCCATCTTGCCCATGGGGATTACACCACAGTTTTTAGGTTTGCAAGAGAATCTGGGTAACAGAACCTGGTGAGAGACAGTCAAGTCACCCCATCCTGGGTGTCTAGTTTTCAAAAATTTATAGGTTTGCTAGGTTTTCCTAGGTGCCAGCAGAGCTAGGATTCAAAAACTACAACTAGGCACTTTGCCAAAATAGGGTCATTTTTCACTGTGAAATTGGGGTGTGTCCACATTGCGTTTTGCGCCATTTCCTGTCACAGGCACTAGGCTTACCCACACAAGTGAGTTGCCATTTTTCTTGGAAGACTTTGGGGAATGCGGGGTGGGTGGAAATTTGTCGATCCATGCAAATTCCAGAACTTTCCACCACAGAAATGTGAGGAAAATGTGGGGTTTTTTTTACAATTTTTTAGGTTTGCAAGGGATTCTGGGTAGCTGAACCTGGCAGGAACCAGTCAAATCACCCCATCCTGGATTCCCCTGGGTATCTAGTTTTTACAAATATATAGGTTTGCTAGGTTTCCCTTGGTGCCGGCAGAGCTAGGGTTAGAAAACTACAGCTAGCCATGTTGCCAAAAAAGGCTAATTTTTCACTGTGAAATTGGGGTGTGTCCACGTTGCGCCTTTTTCTGTTGGGGGCACGAGGCCTACCCACGCAAGTTAAGTACCATTTGTCTCGGAAGACTTTGAGGAATGCAGGGTGGGTAGAAATTTGTGGATCCACGCAAATTGCAGAACTTTCCACCACAGAAATGTGAGGAAAATGTGGTTTCTTTGACTAAACTTTAGGTTTGAAAGAGACAGTCATGTCACCTCATCCTGGATTCCCCTGGATGTCTAGTTTTAAAAAATGTATAGGTTTGCTAGGTTTCACTAGTTGTCGGCAGAATTAGGGTTCAAAAAGCTACAGCTAGGCACTTTGCCAAAAAAGGGTAATTTTTCTCTGTGAAATTGGGGTGTGTCCACGTTGCGTTTTGCGCCGTTTTCTGTCACGGACACTAGGCCTACCCACACAAGTGAGGTACCACTTTTCTTGAAAGACTTTGGGGAATGTGGGGGTGGGTGGAAATTTGTGAATCCATGCAGATTCCAGAACTTTCCATCACAGAAATGTGAAGAAAATTAGTTTTTTTGACACTTTTTTAGGTTTGCAAGGGATTCTGGATAACAGAACCTGTTTGAAACCAGTCCAGTCACCCTATACTGGATTCCTCTGGGTGTATAGTTTTCAAAAATGTATAGGTTTGCTTTGTTTGCCTAGGTGCCAGCAGAGCTACGGTTCAAAACCTACAGCTAGGCACAGGTCATTTTTCATTGTGAAAATGTGATGTGTTCCCTTTGGGGTTTTGAGCCCCCTCCAGTCGTGGGCACTATGCCTACCCACACAAGCGAGGTACCATTTTTATCAGGAGACTTAGGATAATTCATATTCGTAAAGCAACTTTTATCACCTATTGACTTTTGATGCATTTCTGCCTTCCAAAGGAAAGACATTGTGTAAAAAAGAAGTCATTTTGAGAAATGACCGATTATTCTCCTGCTAGTATGAGTATTCCCAATTTCGGAAGGTATGCAACTGTTACCACAGATTTTTTACAACGCATACCATTACAACGGATACTATTACAACGCAGGTCATTTTACAACGGATACCTTTACATCGCATTACACTACAACGCACATACTATTACAACGCATACCATTACATCGTAAGTATAATTATAGGTAAGTTTCTCTTTTTTTCTAAACATTGGGTTTTGGGGTACAGGGGTATTTTTAGGTTTTAGGGTTGGGTTTGGGTTTTGGGGTACAGGGGTATTTTTAGGTTTTAGGGTTGGGTTTGGGTTTTGGGGTACAGGGGTATTTTTAGGTTTTAGGGTTGGGTTTGGGTTTTGGGGTACAGGGGTATTTTTAGGTTTTAGGGCTGGGTTTGGGTTTTGGGGTACAGGGGTATTTTTAGCTGGTAGGTTTTAGGGCTGGGTTTGGGTTTTGGGGTACAGGGGTATTTTTAGGTTTTAGGGCTGGGTTTGGGTTTTGGGGTACAGGGGTATTTTTAGGTTTTAGGGTTGGGTTTGGATTTGGGGTACAGGGGTATTTTTAGGTTTTAGGGTTGGGTTTGGGTTTTGGGGTACAGGGGTATTTTTAGGTTTTAGGGTTGGGTTTGGGTTTTGGGGTACAGGGGTATTTTTAGGTTTTAGGGCTGGGTTTGGGTTTTGGGGTACAGGGGTATTTTTAGGTTTTAGGGTTGGGTTTGGGTTTTGGGGTACAGGGGTATTTTTAGGTTTTAGGGTTGGGGTTGGGTTTTGGGGTTCAGGGGTATTTTTAGGTTTTAGGGTTGGGTTTGGGTTTTGGGGTACAGGGGTATTTTTAGGTTGTAGGGTTGGGTTTGGGTTTTGGGGTACAGGGGTATTTTTAGGTTTTAGGGCTGGGTTTGGGTTTTGGGGTACAGGGGTATTTTTAGGTTTTAGGGTTGGGTTTGGGTTTTGGGGTACAGGGGTATTTTTAGGTTTTAGGGCTGGGTTTGGGTTTTGGGGTACAGGGGTATTTTTAACCTATTTTTACAAATTAAAAAATTAAAAATAATTTAATTAATAATTTCAATTAAATAATATATAACAAATAATTAAATTAAATAATACATTAATAAATATTTACAACATATTTTAAAATTATATATTCTCATATACTTACCTATACTTACGTTGTAATGGTATGCGTTGTAATAGTATGTGCGTTGTAGTTTTTTGCGTTGTAATGGTATCCGTTGTAAAATGACCTGCGTTGTAAAAAATCCGTTGTAATGGTATGCGTGCTAAAAGTACCCGTTGTAACATCATACATCCATTTCGGAAATGTGCAAATATCGTATGTTTCTAAACTCTATATTTTTTTCCTATTTCAGAAATACATAGGTGTCTTTCATATCGATTTTTTCATGTACACATTTTCCCACAATAATTGCTATATACCCAGTACATAATAAAAAGTAATTGCAAATTGCTGCTCAGTTTTTTAAATCTGGGTTCGCCAGGTTCTTAGTGAACCTACAATATCTATATATCCTTACAACCAGTAAGGTCCTGTGGATGTAACAGTATATAGCTTTCACACAGCTGTCATAATTAGAAGTAGTTACAGGTGAAAACGTTGACACAAAAGGTTGTATTTTTCAACAAATTTTCAATTTTTCCTATATTTAACTGTTAGTTTCTATGAAGCAACCTTGATGGATCTACACAAATGATGACTTGCTGAATTCAGAATTGTGTTTACTTTTCTAAAATGTATAGTTGCCCAGGATCCATTATTGCTTTCATACCAATTTCTACCATTTACTGGAAGGAGGTTGAAAGCACAAAAAAAAGCTAAATTAGGCCATGTCCCAGAAAAATGCCGAAAACTGTGTGAAAAATTTTGTTTTTCTGACAAAAGTCTGTCAATACCTAAAAGCTGGGAAATGGTGATTTCAGCACCACAAACCCTTTTTTGATACCATTTGCAGGGAAAAACCCAGACGCTTTCATTTGAGGATTTCTTTCCACTTTTTCCCCCCAAAAACAAAATGTAGCTGTATTTTGGCTAATTTCTGGGACCCTCCAGGGAAATCCACAAACCCTGGGCACCTTTAGAATCCCCATGATGTTGGAAGAAAAGGACACAAATTTGGTGTGTATACCTTATGTTGTCGAAAAGTTACAGGGGCCTAAGCGCGCACTACCCCAAATAGCCAAAAAAAAGGCTTAGCACGGGGGGAGGCCTAGCAGCAAAGGGGTTAAGTGCAGGAGTCAAGCTCCTGAAACCACTGCCTCAAATTAATCACCGCTCTCATTCCAAGGCTTAGATCTCTTTGAGACTGTGAGTAATACAGTCCATGGTATCAGTAATTGAGAGTGCTGTTTTACCGCACCGTGTTACTGTGCAAATCACAATGGGGCCTCTGGAATTCACATGGGTGCTGTTTACGTTTACTTTCTGTTGCTTGTTGGTTTTCTTGGCTGATTTCTGAACGTTCGTCTTGCAATTTAAGAGTATATTGCCTAATCGAGTAACTATCATTTCCCTCTGGACAAATTTAACATTTTTTCCTAAAGAACAAAAATCAATGCATGTTCTTGTTTATAATCATGAACATATTAATTGTCATAAATAATGTCATTATATTACTCTTCTGAACTGTATTGTCTTGAAATGCCACCACATCTTTAAACTCTTTGGAAGTGCTAAGCGGTCGTATATGATACCTGAAAGCATTTTAGGAATGTATGGCTTTTATGGAAGACCTAGCAGAAAGGAACCAAGATGCTGAAGCGACCATATTCAACATTGCTGTCATAACTAAAGCAATGTTCTCTGGGATAACTTCAAAGAGGACTTTAAAGCTTCCAACATAACAATTTTTGTCTACAGTATAATCACCCTTTAGAAAATAACCCTTTAAAATCAATGCCTTCGTTTTGGGCTTTTGTTTCTATTGACAGTTTCTACTTGCTCCTAGCTGTCACCTGCAAATGATATTTGATGCCGCTATAGTTTGTCACGCGCTCACTTTATGCAATGCTGGCACTTGTCTCACTGTCTCCTACCTTTATGACATGACTGTTTGAAAGATATGCTTCATTTTTACTCCATTAAGTTCCCGCACTGTCCCAACAAGCACATCTTCACCATAAACAGGATTAAGATCCTTTTTTAATTACCTACTTAATTAAAGGCTAATTGAGGTGAATTCATTAATGACTTGTAAAGTATGCTGATCTATGTCGGCATATTTTAAGAGACATTTTACAATATAAGTTTTAAACTGCAATGGCTGATAACACCATACGTTTAACATAGCTTTCAGATTTCCATTTACTACTCTAATAGGTTTTAAATTTCAGATTTTAGAAAAAGTTATCAAGTGGATTGTAGACATAATCCCGATTGGAAATGCTGCACGTGCATACATGTTTTCACTAGTATTTTACGTAGTATTTGTAGAGCTTTCTACATAGGTTGTCTTTTTTTATTATTTTTAAAGAACATGATGATATTAATGGTAGGTACTTCCTGCTGGAGATTGCATCTCACATTTTATCTCTTGTGGAGATCAAAATGTTTTAGCATGTTTTAACCAGCAACAACAAAAAGCAATAATTTATTCGATTATAAATATTTCATCAATAATGTGCACTATTAAAACATTCAATAAAATGCATTCACCATTATAAATGTGCACTGATTCGACAAAGGATTGAGCATTTAAAAATAAATCCCACAGCGGCACGTTGCCTAGTAATGTAATATTCAGGAAAAACAAGTGCCTGTCGACAAGGACTCAATGTATGGATTTTCAAAATAGGTAATAAAAACATTTAGTATACGTATCATAATATTTACAAAAAAAGATAACGTGAAGTAAAGATTGGGGGAAGCATCATCACATGGACACACTAGCGATCAATCCACCTCGCAGTGCCCCAGGAGGAAGCCAAGGAAGCTCCGGATGGTGCCTGATCTCAACCTATAGAGCAGAGCCCATTCCCAAGGACTCACTGTAGACTGCAGGTAAGGCTCAATACGAGCACTGGTTTACAGCACAATGGGCTCCCTGTCGACAAGCTTCTCAAGTTCAGCTAATTTCCTTTTCCACTGCGTGTCCTCAAGAAAAGCACGCTACAGCCACCTCTTATCAGACTTGCTCATGCTAGTAGGGTTAGATAACAGGAACCTGTGACCAAAGACGTGAATCGTGCTGTGATGTAGGACAGCCATGGGATGTTCATTCCATGGCCGCATTTGAGGCAGGGCATGATTACTTACTGGTTAAAAAGTGTGTTGTGGCTGTTCCAATCGACCAGCCGCAAATGTGAGGAGGCAAGTTCAACAAAATCCTTGAGGGACGTGAAGCCTATTCTTCAAGGCATGCAAAGTGTAGGAAGCCAGGAGACTGTGACAACAATCGGCAAAAGTGTTACTCTTCAATTTGCAGGCTGGTAGCAGGAGCATATGCCCAGACGCCTGCCCCAAAGGTTGCAATGAGAACACATTGTGTGTGATACATTTTGAGAAATGGTGCCATGGGTTTACCACCAACCTTGGGATCTAAGTTAAAAAGAGCACCCACGCTCTGCATTCATTTGAAACATCTAGTGGCTATATTGGTAGACCAGGAGCCTAACAGTTACAACAAATCCCCAGGTGTGTGTCATCGCTAAGCTAGGCTCTTTATAGTTCTTCTCCCTCTCCTATAGGAATAGGAAGGCCACCAATAGTTAGTTTATGGGAGATCTTTTATTATTTGTATAGTTTTTCTTTTACTTTAAAGAGAGGGGTGTATCTTGTGTTTCAGTCGTGCAGTGACTAACAGAATCTTCTCCTTGAAAACAGTATCCAGAGATAAAACGTCTCTTCATGTAGTTCTCTTGGAGGGGGGAACGATGTGAGTCCTCTATGGCGTCTTTTTTCCTGGCTTTGGTTTCTCTTGCTCTCCATGGGCGCACACCTGTAAAAGGGACTCCCCAAAAAAATAAATGAACAAAAACAAAGTGGTCAATTACTCTATCCTGATGGTTATGGGAAAGAAGAGGAAAGTGCCACAGTCACCTATATCCTACTTTCGTGCTGTGCCTAGGTGAAAAAGGGGGAGGGGTGTATGGCGATGTGCTTTATTGTGAGGCGGCTCATGCACCCACCCACCAGCCCCAGAATGAAAAGATTCCCGGCACTTGCCTGTGCCCGTGGCCCTCCAGGGCCACAGGAAGGGAAGTCACAGACTCAGCTACACTTGGTGGAGTGCCAGACTTGTAGGCGGTGCTCCCTACAATACAATACAATACAATAATAAATTTGTAGAGCACACTACATACCAGCAACGGTTCCAAGGTGCTGAGGGGGGAGAGGCGCTGGTCTGTTGCTACTGGTCGAACAGCCAGATCTTGAGTTGTCTCCTGAAGGTTAGAAGGTCTTCAGTTTGTCGTAGGATGAGGGGGAGGGTGTTCCAGGTTGTGGCGACGTGGTGGGAGAAGGATCTGCCTCTGGCTGTGGTTCTACGGATGCGTGGGACGGTGGCCAGTGAGAGGTCTGCGGAGCGGAGTTTCATGTTGGGTGCGTATAAGGAGAGTCGACTGTTGAGGTAGGATGGGCCGGTCTTGTGGACTGCCTTGTGTCAGGAGCTTGAAGGAGATTCTTTTGTCAACAGGGAGCCAGTGCAGGTTCCTGAGGTGGGGGGTGATGTGGTTGCGGTGCGGGACGTCGAGGATCCGACGTGCCGGGGCATTTTGGATTCTTTGCAGTCTGTTGATGAGCTTGGTCGCGCCGCCGGCGTAGAGGGCGTTTCCGTAGTCTGCTGCTGACTAGGGCCTGGTTGACTGTTTTCCTTGTGTCTGTTGGGATGCATCTGTAGATCTTGCGGAGCATACGGAGGGTGTTGAAGCAGGTGAAGGAGACAGCGTTGACTTGTTTGGTCATGGTGAGTTTCGAGTCGAGGATGACTCCCAGGTTGCATGCGTAGTTGGTGGGTGCGGCGGTGTCCCCAGTGACGCGGGCCACCAGGAGTCGTCCCATGCTGAGGGGTTGGGCCCGAGGATGAGGATCTCCATCTTGTCTGTGTTCAGTTTAAGGTGTCTGTTCTCCATCCAATTGGCGATGGCCTTCATTCCCTCGTGGAGGTTGTATTTGGCGGTGAGAGGGTACTTGGTGAGGGAGAGGATCAGTTGTGTGTCGTCGGTGTAGGAGATTATGTTGAGGTCGTGATGTCGGGCGATGCGTGCGAGGGGCGCCATGTAGACGGTGAACAGCATTGGGCTGAGGGAGGAGCCCTGCGGGACGCCACAGATGATCTCGGAGTTTCGGATTGGAACGGGGAGGCGGACTCTCTGGGTTTTGCCAGAGAGGAAGGAGGAGGTCCAGTCCATGGCCTTGTCTCGGATCCCTGCATCGTGGAGTCGAGTGCGTAGTGTGCGGTGGCAGACGGTGTCGAAGGCGGCAGAGAGGTCCAGAAGGATGAGGGCTGCCGTCTCGCCGTTGTCCAGTAGGATCCTGATGTCGTCTGTGGCGGAAATGAGGACGGTCTCGGTGCTGTGGTTGCTGCGGAATCCTGACTGGGAGGGGTCTAGGATGCTGTTGTCTTCGAGGTAGCGGGTGAGCTGGATGTTGACTATGTTCTTGATGACCTTCGCTGGGAACAGAAGCAGGGAAATGGGCCGGAGATTTTTGAGTTTGCTTGGGTTTCTTCAGTAGGGCATTGATCTCAGCGTGTTTCCAGCTGTCAGGGAAGGACGCGGTCTCAAAGGAGAGGTTGAAGATGTTGCGCAGGTGGGGTGCGATGGAGTTGCCAGCTTTGTTGAAGATGTGGTGTGGAAAAGGGTCATAAGGTGAGCCTGAGTCTTCGATGCTCACGTTGTCCCAGGTTGTCAGGGGTTGTGGTCAGTGGGATGAGATCTGTCTGGGGTGTTGGGGCCTGTTGGGGTCATCCGGGGGGTTGAAGCTGTCGTGGATGTCGGCGATCTTGCGTTGGAAGAAGTTGGCGAGGGAGTCGCACAGGGCTTGCGACGGCGGGATGTCGTTGGCGTTGGAGCTGGGGTTGGAGAGTTCTTTAACGACATTGAAGAGCTCCTTGCTGTTGTGTGCGTTGTTGTGGAGGCGGTTTTTGAAGGAGGTTCTCTAGGTGGTCCTGATGAGGTGGTGGTGGTTGTGGATGGCGTGTTTGTGGGCAGTGCGGCTGCCTGGTGACTTCTTGCTGTGCCATATGTTCTCCTACTTCCGTCAGGTGAGATTAGACGCTAGGAGTTCTGGGTTGAACCAATTGGCTCTCTTGCTGGTGTCTTTGAGGGTTTGTTTTTTCAGCGGGGCAAGGGTGTTGGCGCAGTCATCCACCCATCGTCTGAGGGTGCACGCACCGTCGTCGGGGTTGGCCGGAGGATTTAGTGCGAGGTTTGTCTGTAGTTGTACTTCGGTGATTTTGCCCCAGTGGCAACGGGGGATCTGTAGGGTGGGGTGATGTGCGATGGGTTTCCGAAAGGTGAAGTGGATGCAGTGGTGGTCGGTCCCGGTGGGTTCGGAGACGTGGCTGAAGGAGACATGTGTGCTTGAGGAGAAGATGGCGTCTAGCGTGTGTCCAGCGATGTGGGTCGGCGTCGTGACGAGCTGTCCCAGTCCGAGGTTGGCGAGGTTGTCTATCAGGGTGGAGGAGTTGTTGTCGTTGTTGTTCTCCAGGTGGAAGTTCAGGTCTCCGAGGAGGATGTAGTCGGTGGAGGTCAGTGCGTGCGTGCTGATGAAGTCGGCGATGGCATCGCAGAATTGTTGTCAGGGTCCGGGTGGTCTGTAGACATGGGTGCCTCTTAGGGTGGTCTTGGGGTCCGTGTGGATCTGGAAGTGCATGTGCTCGGCGGTGCTGAGAGTGTCGTCGGTGTTTGTTGAGACCCTGATGGTCTTCTTGTGGATGATGGCGATTCCTCCTCCGACTCTGTTGGTGTGGTCTCTGTGGGCGATCTTGTATCCGTCGGGGATGGCTATGGCGATGTCTGGTGATATGGTGTTGAGTAGGTCCCAGAGCTCGACGGTGTGTTTGCGTGTGGAGCGGGTGTTGATCAGGATGCATCGGAGCTTGTTGTGTTCTGTCGTGGTGGGAGTCTCTGTGTCTTTGATGCAGGAGAAGTTGCAGTTCTGGCAGGTGCGCTTCGGGGTGACCCTGCAGCAGGTGGGGGGGTCCGTCGTGGGTTGAGAGCGATGAGGATGCTGGCGTCGTATCAGAGGCAGTCTTTGTGGTTGGTGAGGGGGCCAGACATTCGGGCACGGTCCAGGCGCAGACGGGCTTGCCTTAAGGGGAGGTGGGAGGGAGGGGCAGCTGAGAGGCGGGTGGCAGGGGGCAGCAAATGGGCCTGGGGCGGGGCAGCAGTGGCGGGAATAGTGAGGAATGGGCATGGAGGAGCAAGGCAGTGGGTCACACAAGGAGGGGGACAAGAAAAATGGTCAGAGGGCACAGAGGATCACAGGGCACAAAAACGCTGGGAGCGCTGGTGGAGCTGCAGCAGATGGGAGCGACCTACCTGAGCTGTTCTCTGAGACGCCGTCATCTTCTTTCGGCTGCAGGTTCCGTGTTGGTGGTAGGTCCTCGGCAGTAGGACGTGAACCTCCTCTTCAGCTGCTGGCGAGTAGTCCCTCCCGCTGCTGCACAGCTCCATGTCTGGCGTTCCCGACATAAGAACGCTTTCTTCCCCTCCGCCCCTCACTCCTGTAGGTTCCTTTTGGGAAGGTAGAACAACAGGACCGTCGACCTTCTTTCCTGTTGACGTTTCCATGGCTGCCACGTTGGAAAGGTCGGCTCGCTCGGTGGTGGGAGTGGATCGACCACAGTGTGGAAAAGTGGATACTGCTGATAGTGTGTTGGGATTAACATGAATTGGTCTCATATTATTGCTCTTAGAAACACACACCATCACATGAGACTCAGAATAGTTAATGCCCATATCGAATGATGTCATAAAGTACGACAAAGATATGCTTCTGAGTTTGCTCACTAAAAGAATTGCATTATTAGGCACCAGCTGCTTACTGATCTGTGGTACATCCTGACTACTCTTTAACAGATAGTCCTTCAAATTATTAACAAAGAGACTGAACAGAATGGGTGCCAAGATGCACTCCCGGAGTACTCCTCAGTTAAGACAAGGGGCTCAATGCACTCCCCATTTTGCCCATATCTAACACTAACAGACAAGTTCTGGTGGAAAATGTTCAGAAAATGGACCAAAGTAGCACACAGGCCAAGGCTCAGTAACGTGGCCATAGCTTGGACCTGTTCACGCAATCAAATGCACTAAACAGGTCCATAAAGCCAAAGTATAGTGCGCAGTGTCTGGAGACCACATACTTACCAGGGATAAGATGTAGATTCAGACACTGCTCTACTGTACCCAAGCCCTCTCCAAAGCCATACTGGCAGAAGCTCAGGGTGTTGTTGCTGTTGCCCCAAGATGTAATCCTATTATAGATCACTCTCCCCAAGATTTGGGCTGAGGAGTCAATGAGGGATATTTGCCGGTGACAACAAGGATCTGTTTTCCAAATATTGGCACAATTAAAGAGAAGGCCCAGGAAGGAGGTAGAGATGTTACTTTTGGACAATTGTAAACATTTTCAGAACAGGAGCACAAAAATTATCTTTACAGTTGAACATGTCAATAGGAACATCGTCAGGGCCTGCAGCTTTACTTGCTGACAATAGAAGCCACGCCTATAGACTTTACTTTGTTAAGACCAAAGCTGCTATGAGAACAGTAAACTTTGGAGAAATGGGATACCCAATGATCACCAGAAATGTGTGTGAGCTGAGAGGAGATTTGCTAACGCTGTCATTCCTAATGCGGTTAACCATAGGTCAAAAACATTTGGACCCTTCAATCTTACTAGCTGCCATTAAAGCAGTGAGATTGGATGCCTTAATCTCTTCGGGTCTCAGCGGTAGTGTTCTGTAATAGAGAGCCCTTCACCTCCTTACTTTTTCTTAGTCCCTGGGGTTGCATCCCAATGCTTGCCTCAGACACATGTTCTCTTGGGAGCAAGCAGTGTCAAACCACCTGGGAGTACGGTCATCCTAGTGACAGATAGGTTGTAGGAGCATAGTTTGTACTTTTGTATGAATATCCATAAAGCCATTCGACCACCAGAATATTATCCTTCTCTGTGCTAGGGCAGTCATAGTATAACCCTAAATTGCTAGTGATAAGTGTGGTTTAAAAAAGGTTTCGGACAGGGACATTTCCAGACTAACAGTTGGGCATGACTATTGGTGGGCAGAGGCGCTGAATCGCCAGGTCATACAACTGAGTGAGCACCAAAATATTCAAGTTCAAGGGTGAGCAGGTTGTGTTCGACAATCATCAGTTTTACTACGTTACATGTTATAACAAGATTCGCAAGAAGTCTAAACATAAATATATAATCAATAATGGTGGCACAGTCTTTGCCAAAGAAAGTGAATACTGAGGGTGTATTGCTTGAATAACATTCATGGACATTAACCTTATCCATTGGTGCAACAAACTTCCTTTCTTCCCCCTGAATTTAGCCCCAGAAAAAGATATTGTTGTCACGCAATCAATAAAATGGTCTGCGTCATAAATACTGATATTTAGCACAGCATTAAAATTCCCACAAACCACAACATTACAACCAGTCAGGGTACCCTTTGATTGACCAGGAACTCTAGCAATAATCTCAAACCAACCTCTAAAATTGCAAATATCAGAATAGGAAAAGTAATTCTTATAAAAATTAAATAAACAGAACTTGAGATTGTTGAAGCATTGGGCGGTAATTGTCTAAATCACTTTGCTGATGATGTTGACAGGGGGACTCTGCTACCCTAACCCCGATGAATAATCAGCCTTTGGCTCTATAAGATCTTAAAGGTTGAGCAGATACTGAATAACAACTAAAGCCATTATGTTGTACTGCGGTTATCTACCACGATTTCGGAAGTGCAATATTTTAGCATGTTTTAACCAAAATCACGTTATATAATGTGGACAGCCGCATCAGAAGAGGGAGGGGTGAGCTGATGAAATTTTGGTGAGTGGTGGTCAAAAGGAATTTGCAACTTGCAGTGGGATAGATCAAAAGAGTAACAACATCTTCAGGAGAATGGTCTTTTTAACAATATTGCAATATTGCATCACCTGATTAAACTAGTGGAAAGCTGATGACAGTTGCGTATAAATATTAGAGAAGCCCTAAGAAATGCTTCATAATTTCCTTTCTTGTGTCAAGATAATCTTGCTGATAATATGAACCACTATGTAAGTGGCTTCTCGTACTATGAATATTGCCAAACTACTATCTTGATTCATAATTATCTGCATTTTAATGGAGTTCAGAATGGATTTGAAAATTGAGCCAAAGGCTGCCACCTCATCATTTTTGTCAGATGGAGAAGCCTCCTTGACCATTAAAATAAAAATTGCCACATCATCAGCATATGAAGAGTTCAATGTTTCATCTGTTAATTTCAACAGAGTGAAGACTCTACATTTTCAGAATTTGCCTTAGGTAAGGTTCTAAATAAATGACAGGTATCCGCTTAGCAAAACCTTGGCCAATGTCCATGACTTTAGTCACTCCCAATTAGTACCACATTAGATCCACTGACAAACTCACTATATCTAATAGATCCATGCCCTTGTTTTTTCTACATGCTCTAGTGGCATCAAATACAGTCAAATTCATATTAACCTGTGCTGTTGGTTTTTGTTGTAGTACAAATCCATTCTGCTGTTGAGGACTAATATTTGCAATAACCTTAGTACGAAGTATGGTGACAATTGTGTATTATATTGTTGCAAGTGTGTTAATGGAAATAGAACATACGTTTTTCCTCTATGGGCTTTCCCTTTTTCAGCAACACAACTATGTTAATATCTTCCCATGATTGTGGCATGATAACCCCAACAGATATCGCTTGTATATCTTCTAATAAAGTTGGAGTGCAGGAGATGCAGCCAATTTATAGAATTCTGTGAGAGTAGAGTCTTCATATGTGGCCTTAGCACTTGAAAGGCCTTCAATTTCTCCCTAACTTCTGAAGTTATCAGAAGTTGTAATGAGGCGCTGCATTGTGAGCAAGTAAATGACAGATAATATACTGCAATAAGCCAATATTTCTGGGCCGAGTGGCAGCTTGTTTCTGAATACGGATCCTGAAAAAACTATGGAAATTATATGAAAATCCTTGTATGCTTACAAATCAACTGTCCTTTCCCCTATAATTGTCTTTAGTCTTCTTGCTACCCTTTCCTCCATAATGTTTGAGCTACCATCCTATCTATGCTCAAGTGCCTTCTAACGCTGGGTGATACATATAACCACTGTTATTTCCCTCATATGTTTTTAGCAAGGGTGACTTCTGGATGGTAAATTGAAGGTATTTATTGTATTTAGAAGTTGCCTATAAATGTTTGGTGTTAGTATTACAGCTTAATCTGCATCCTTCTTCTTTCTATACAGAGTATACCTCACAGTTTCCACTCTTTTACTAATATTTTTAGAGCATTCAGGACCATAGTCATGGCTGCAGAGCCAATATTAACCCCTTGTGTGCGAGTGACGGGCGGGAGCTATCACGTGTCACGGTAGGTGTTTGCAGAAGACGGCCCCTGGCCGTCTAAACCCAGCCCACTCTCTATTTCCCCAGCACCGCGGCAGAATTTGTGCCGCCGTCAAGGAGTTAAGGTACAAATGTTCCTCAATTTTTTTTCATTTACGTCTTAGATTAATCATCATTTATTTCTTTTTTTTTAACTCTTTTTATTACACAAGCTCATTAGACAGTTCAATCATGGACATCATCATATCAAATATAGTTCACATAAAGTGTCGATAACATGCAAAAAGCACTATCCCAGTCGCCAATTTTATTTGGAAATGGGGACGAGCACACGCTACAGGTTTATAACGCAATGCCTGACCCATACAGCCCAGGTGCCGGTCTAAGCTGTCCCACAGCTCCCTGTATTTGCACCATACAGCCCATACCTTTAATTGTTTCTTGAAAATATCCACTGATGACTGTTTTTTTCTTACTGAGAGACAGGATAGCAATGTTTAGCTAAGCTCCCAAGAAACCTTAGGGAAAACACGTATGGACATATTATCTATAGGACTGAGAAAAAAGGAATGCTTGGCTTCCTACTTCCAAAGGCTCTCCAAATATATGCTCGACCCAAAACCTTAAGAAAATTAAGGAGAACTTTGTGAACATTTGGCTTACAATTAGGGATAAGGGGATTGTTAGTTTCTACTTTGGGGTTTAAAACACAATTAAATTCCTCACAATAATATTTTCCCTTCACATGTCAGTAACTCCAGAGCCACCCTATTTAGTATAGAGGTGCATCTAAATTTGGGTCATAGATGTTATGTTATCTTTCAGGGTTTTATATAGCTCTGAAACACCGTTCAGGTTTCATGGCACTGGGTAACAGAGACAACGGACTGCCGGCAAGAACTTAGTCATGCGCTTGTCTGAACAACCAAGTCTTATTGAGTTTCCAGAATCAGATATAGTTGGATGTAAATAGCAACTCTAAGGGAAGGGAGTTCCAGATGCGAGAGGCAAGACTAAAAAATCTGGAACCTACCAATCTCTTCTTTGTAAATGAGGGGGTTTTGAGGAGGTTCCTGTGAGTGGACCTTAAGTTGCTATTAGTGGTATATTTTTTGATTCTTGATGATATGAAAGCAGGACTTTTGCAATCAAGAGATTTAAAAATGATACAGCCCATTTTAAAAAATTGAGCGCTCATCCAACAGAAGCCAGTGAATCTTTCTCAGCAAGGTGGTGACATGGCAATACCTAGACTGTTGAAAAATAAGTCTGGCAGCCTTGTTTTGAATCAATTGAAGTTTATGGTTCAGGCACTTAGGGATGCAAAGAAATAAAGAGTTGTCATAGTCTAATCTAGAAATGAATAAAGCCAAAATGACCTGGACAAAGGCATCAAATGTAAGAAATTTGTCAAACTTCTTAATTTTCCACATGTGTACAAAACAGGTGGATGTGACCGCTCCAAATTGAGGTTTCATGGATAGATTCTTGTTCATGAGAACTACTGGACTCTTTACTGAGTTCCTCACCTGTGGGGGGTTGCTCATTGTGGTGGGCTAAAAGGCAGAATTCTACAGATTGACCTTATTGTGTGTAATGACAATCTCAGTTTTATCAAAGTTGGGTTTAGGATGATTGCTTTTTATCCAAATACGGATGTTTAGCATGGTATTTTGGAAGAATTCCATGGGTTCTGGGGACTGGTCAATGGTAAATAACAGCTTCAGTTGGTCCACATAGTTATAAACTCTGACTTGCATTTCTTTTAAGGAGTGTACTAGCGGACGAATAAACAGATTTAAAAAATGGGGTGAGAAGGATCATCCTTGGGGTTCTCCACAGGTAAAACAGACCTTGGGGATTTGAAGAGAGATAGCCAGACAGATTGTGAGCTGTCCTTTAAAAAGGAAACAACCTGGGCTAAGTTAGAGCCCTGTAAGTCGACAACTCAGACACAGCTGAACAGGAGCTTGTGCTCAACAGTGTCAAAGGTCTCAGAAATATCAAGAAGGACCAACACCTGGGTGAAGCCTCTGTCCGCTTTGTCCTGCATTTCATCCTTGACTGACAGCATGACTGCTTCAGTCGAATGAGCTGGCCAAAATCCTGCCTGATGGGGGTCAAGGAAATCATATTCCTCTAAAAGTCAAGAGCAGTAGCTGGCAACTTGACCCTCCAATACCTTCACCAAGAAAGGTAACAAAGAGATTGGCTAATACTTCTTCAAGATCAATAAGTCCACACTCATTTTTTGTTTTAGGTGGGCCACTATAGCCTCTTTGAAGATGTTTGGTACCATACCTTGGCTAAGTGAGTGGTTGACAAGGAAGATGACTTTGTGAGCAAAATGAGAGACCTTTTTCAAAATTCTCTGGGGGGCGAATGTCGTTTGGGGAGCCTGATTTGACTTTTGATAATAGGTTCAGAAAAACCACCTTACTTACAGCATGCAAGACAGATAGTTTTAGAGGATTACTATCTTCAATAGATGTAACATTAGGAGGGGAACTTGCAGGGAGGTTATCCGGTATTATTTTAATCTTCTCAATAAAGAATTAATAAAGAGTGTTGCATAGATCCTGTGTTGGTTGGATGGGGATAGTCACCCTGTCAGGATTGGACAATTCAGAGACTATGCTAACAATTTCCTTGGACTTATTCAGAGAGATCAAGATTTTATTAGAAAATAAGACAGTTTTGGTTATTTTTTTATATTCTTTAAGATGGGAGGAATAAACTTCCTTATCTTCTATTGAGTAGTTAATTCAAAATTCTCGTTCTGCTCGGCGGAGTGCATATTTTGCTACTTTTAGTTCTTCTGAGAACCATTTAGAAGCCTTGTGGCGCCTAGCTTGTTTGGACTTTCAAAGCAGGGCATGTGTGTTGCAGGCTACTGTTAGTCAGTTAAATATGTCTTCCGCATGAAGGTCAGGATTGGCCTGAGCAATGGGAAGTCAAAAAGCAAGAAATGCATTCTAATGAAAGAATTTTCTTTGGCAAAGTTGAAGTTGTATTGCTTGTAATTTATTTTTTCCACAGTTATTCACATTCCTTCATCAGGACATAATATCCAGTACAGATAAGCAGCCGACACATGTTTTGTCATAAAGACTTTTTCAAGGCTGCAAAATGATGTATACAATTCCTTATACATTGATCAATGACATAGGGTTTCTAAATAACTGTAGTGTAACCATCATCAACAAAAGATAGAAAACACAACAAAGTGTCATCAAAAGGTAAATATTAAAAGTCAGAAAGTATTTTTTTTAGAAGAAAGTACCCCATCACTACACACAAATGTATAGTGCAAATAGAAAGTAAAACATATGATGAATAGAAGTATGACACCTAGAATACCAAACTGAAGATCCATAGACCACCAGTTAGAAAGTTGTACTTGAAAAGATATTGGCTAGCAGCAGTAATAGTAATCAGCACATAAGCAGAAAGCATCTTCATGTACTATATGGACATGAATTTCAAAATAAAAGGTTCCCATAATCACAAAACAAAGTGCAAAAAACAATTTGGAGAGAAGGGAATGCTGCAAGCTACTGCATAACAAGTAAAAACCAGAAAAGTCAACTTCTGTGCACCTAGAGATTGCTGAGAAGAGATGGTAGTGGCACTGTATAGCAGTCAAGTCTACATGTGTTGTCGACATGCATAATTTATGTGGACCAGCAGAGACTAATCAAACTAAAAGCACACAGCTAAAAAAACTCAAAAGGTTTATGAAACAATTAGGGCATTCTAAATACACCCAATGCCAATGCCTATGCATGATCCTATAGCTCTGGGAACTAAGTACACTATATGGGGTAATGAGGGATAGCCTTTTGTGTTTCCTTACTCAACCATGGCCTGAACTGATGAGAAGGATGTCTTGTTTATTGATAATATGTTGGATATGCTTCTGTCCTGAGGTGTACATACCCTCCAGTTTATAAAGTGATTTCATTATCTCTTTGTAAACATGTCTATAAGATTGTGTGATGGAAGAAATGGAATAAACTTAAATGTAGTCTTTAGGCCACTATCAATGTCTAGATTAGGGCTAATATCAAGATCCGCCAAGATTTGTAAGAGTGAAGGTGTGGTGTCTAGTACATATTTCAAAGATAGTAATGTCTATGTATCCCACATGTCCTGAATATATACTTCACATTCACTAGCTACTGGCTGTATCAGGATCACAGGAGCCCCCTTCTCTTGATAGAATTTATAGAGCTTCAATTTGTGAACAAATGTAAACAACTTGGTATGCACATCCATGAAATTAGGTTGAGATGAAGGGACAAAGCTAACACCTTTATTTGGTGATCATCAAGGTTTAAGTGAGAGAGATTATCAAACTGTCACATCATTACAAGGTACATCAACATTGCATAAATCAGAAAATAAATCAGTGTGATAGTTTCTCTGACTGTATGCAGAAGATCTTATTCATTCTCTCTCTTTTTGTTTTTCTCCCACGTCTATTTTGACCCTTTCTAGTTATTTTTGGGTGAGTATCCTGTCTTTTGTAGGATTGCCTGTTGCATATGTGATATCTCTCCAGTTCTAATCAAAAAGGTAATTTATTGGTGGAGGTTTGTGGCCATGCGGAGTTAAGTGATTCACTACTAGTTACACTAGAAACACTAGATGCACCTTACTAACTTGTGGAGGCAGTGGTTCCCAAGTTGCAAGCAGTATTTTCTAGGGACCCTCTGGTACACTCATTTTAACATTGTCAAATTTGAGGACGTATGTAAAAACCCTACCATTTCTGTAGTCATTATCATCCTTTCATAGGATATGCATCTTTATTATTTGATATACAATTGAGGTTAGTGTAAGATAATGTTTACAATTGTATAGTTCTTTTCCACAGCCTCTGGTAGGTTAGCATCCCTGATTTTCTCCTCTAGTTCTCTTATTTCCTTTAGAAGTTTCTCTCTCTTAGACATAGTGTCCCTAATCAAATATCCATCATATTAAAGGATGCGGCCCCTAAAGTTGTTCCCCATTCTTTGAGGAGATCTGGACCAAAGTCCTGAAAAGAAGTGAAAATGACCACTTGAAGACCTCTCTGGATTTGTTTGTAATCTATGTATCTCTGTAAAATGGTGAAGTCTCTCCATCTGGCAAGAAAAATTGAAACTGTGACATCATATCAATATCTGGGCATTCACATGGATTCCAAGGGCTCTTTTGTAAAACAGAAAGAAGCAGTCAAAGCAAAAGCACTGTCCCTCGAAGCAGCAATGTTGAAAGTTTCTTAGGCTACTTGGCCCAAGCTTATCCCCCCTCCTAACAGTCATGAAGGCAACGGTTACAAACTGTTTAACCTACGGCCAAGAAATAATGTTGAGAAGCAATTCGTCAATGCTGAATAAAACAACAACTAGAATCTACAAACGAGCCTGGCATAAAATAAAAGAATTGGCTTGGTAGTTTGGTCTGCCCTGTTCCCATGATGCACTGGGCCAGGGACAGACTAATTTGCATATAGCCAGGTTCTGAGCTGGGATGGTGCAGTGAGCTAAAAAACGGTGTTGGATCAAGCCCTGATCTCTTGACTGGGTGAGAGTATTCTGCTTAATTCAGAAGCTCTGTCCATCACCACCCCCTGTTGTTTAATTATTTTGTCCACCATAAGCGTGGAAGGGTATACTCAGACGTGAGTCCCTTGCTCATTGCACCATCAGGATTCAAGCAAGCCGGGCCGAAGAAGGCTGTAATGCCAGAAACCGGTTCCCGGAAGCTTGTTTCCTTCCCAGTAAAAGAATTGGCTTGGTAGTTTGGTCTGCCCTGTTCCCATGATGCACTGGGCCAGGGACAGACTAATTTGCATATAGCCAGGTTCTGAGCTGGGATGGTGCAGTGAGCTAAAAAACTGTGTTGGATCAAGCCCTGATCTCTTGACTGGGTGAGAGTATTCTGCTTAATTCAGAAGCTCTGTCCATCACCACCCCCTGTTGTTTAATTATTTTGTCCACCATAAGCGTGGAAGGGTATACTCAGACGTGAGTCCCTTGCTCATTGCACCATCAGGATTCAAGCAAGCCGGGCCGAAGAAGGCTGTAATGCCAGAAACCGGTTCCCGGAAGCTTGTTTCCTTCCCAGTAAAAGAATTGGCTTGGTAGTTTGGTCTGCCCTGTTCCCATGATGCACTGGGCCAGGGACAGACTAATTTGCATATAGCCAGGTTCTGAGCTGGGATGGTGCAGTGAGCTAAAAATTGGTGTTGGATCAAGCCCTGATCTCTTGACTGGGTGAGAGTATTCTGCTTAATTCAGAAGCTCTGTCCATCACCACCCCCTGTTGTTTAATTATTTTGTCCACCATAAGCGTGGAAGGGTATACTCAGACGTGAGTCCCTTGCTCATTGCACCATCAGGATTCAAGCAAGCCGGGCCGAAGAAGGCTGTAATGCCAGAAACCAGTTCCCGGAAGCTTGTTTCCTTCCCAGTAAAAGAATTGGCTTGGTAGTTTGGTCTGCGCTGTTCCCATGATGCACTGGGCCAGGGACAGACTAATTTGCATATAGCCAGGTTCTGAGCTGGGATGGTGCAGTGAGCTAAAAAATGGTGTTGGATCAAGCCCTGATCTCTTGACTGGGTGAGAGTATTCTGCTTAATTCAGAAGCTCTGTCCATCACCACCCCCTGTTGTTTAATTACCTTCCGAAATCGGCATCTCCGGCTCAGATCAGGCTCGAGTTCGGCCTTCTGAACCATGAGGGCGTTGGTGCAGGTGCAGTCATCAAGTTGTGCCACAGACTGTGGAATTCAAGGGAAGGAAGACTGGAGACCAAGTTGTGGCAAGAAATATCAGCAGGTCAACCCAGTCAAAAACACAGATGTTTCCTTGACCACTCTTTGAAACTGCTCAATGCCGTGGACTATTGGGGAACTGATCCGCCCCAGCAGGCACTTAAATTGTCCATTAAAAGAAGTGTTCGCCTCTGGTCTTTTCATCAGGACAGGGCACAATTGTCTAAACAAAAACATCCCTGGTCTATAATCACTGAGCTCATACCCAGATCAGAGGCACCATATCTTTCCAGCACAGATGCAGCTGTTTGGAAGAAAAAATTGATGGCCCTGAGGATGGGCGAATGGCCCTTGTTAAAACATGTGCCTGCATGGAGTGGTTCAAATGAGGACACTAATTGTAGGAGCTGCAGTCATTACTCAGAATCAATTGAGCATGTGGTGTGTGCCCAGCATTTCTCAAAGCTAGAAGGCGGTTGTTGCGAAGTGAATGGATCAAGCACGGCGTTCGATCATGCCGGCAAGTCATTATATCAGCAATGAACCCCTACAACACAATGCTTAATGTTAAGTTTGCAAAATTTGTTTTCCAAATTGCAAAAAAACAACTCTGTAGGTTTGCAGGAACCATCGCCACAATCTTACAATTCATGACCGGTCTGGGACCCCCCGTCCCCTATTAAACTCCAAGACTCTTACTGGTGGAGCCTTTGTATGTTTTACTGAAAGTTGGGGGCGGGTTTTACACTCACCAACAAGGTCATTATGTTTTTAAACACATTTTAGCTGATTCTTGCTTTAAAAATAATAATAATAATAATTACTTATACATATATATTTTACACTACTGTATTTTGTTAAAATCTTTACATTTTTTGTTGCATTTAAGATGAAACGTATCTTTTGTTTGTTTTTAAATTATCAGGATTTTAAGTAATCGAGCAATAAACAATAATCTGTACGATCTGGACAGTTCTTGTTTCTTAAGATGCTCGAATTTAACAAACTTCATCTTAAGACCTTCTCTATTTTCTTCAGCTGGAGTGACAGGGTTGAATCTGTTAATATTTTGAAAGAGTTATTCTAATAGAGTATCCCTATTGTCATCAAAATTAGCCATGTTGTGCAATATACAGTGTCAAAAACAAAGTATAAAACTTCATGCTAAGCTTGTAGCGTGCCAAACAGAATGTGTTTGAACAATACACATAATAGTGGTGGCCACGCCAAAGTCTTTGCAAATCTTAAGTTGCAGAGAAATATGTGTCAAAGTCATTATAAACAGCAAAGAAAATTCTGAATTGGTGCTCTCCTGGTATGCACACCCTGCCACTTGGAGTGTGATAGCCAAAACCAGAGACGCCCTGGTAGACACCCAAATATCCGAAGAAAATAGTGAAGCACAATGAAGACCACAAGCATGAAATGCATTCAAATGAAATAATTTTCTTCTGCAAAGTTGAAGTTGTATTGCATGTGATTTATTCTTACCACAATTATTCACCATCCTTGATCAGGACATTATATCCAGTACACTAACGTATCATGGAAAGGATGGAGTTTAATGATTCAAGAAAGGAATCCAGGTCTACTTGAGACCAATTTCTGCAAAGAAATCCAGGGCAAGAAGGTAGTTTGTGAGAGATCAGGCCAAGTAAACAAAATGTAATTAAGTTATGGTCTGACCGGACAGATGGGGAGGCAGTGATGTTAGTTACTGATAAGTTAATGGATCAAACCTGATCTAACATTTGGCCTCTCACAAGGATGGGTAAGTATATCTGCTGTACTAAATTTAAGTTGCTTAATAAGTCAGTGAGTTCTTTAGATGCATGTCCACCTGCTTTCTCATTAGCCCAATGATTAAAGTTGCCTATTATCAGGACTTTTAGCATGGTCAAACACCAAGGGGGGGGGGGGGGGGAGGGGGTAAAAATTCTGCAGACAGTTGTGGAAAATGTTGCATGTGGCCCGGTGGTAGATATACCACTGACCAAATAATGGGAGAACTAGGAGAGTCGACCTTAATCAAGAGGAAATTGACCGTAGGGATAGCTGATGGAATTAGGCTGACAAACCTAAGGTGTTTCTTAATTGCAGCAGCTACTCCCCACCTATTTTGCCTTTGATCCTATTTTTTTGAAGAAGATTGTAGTCTGCCAGTCAAGCCGCTAGGTTATCCGGAGAGGATTTGTCTTTTAACCAGGTTTCTGTTAACAATAAGGTATCCAGGGAATCAGATTAAAAAAGATTAAAACTTTCGAACTAGTGCTTAACCACGGATCTATTGTTAAGGTACATGCCCCTGATTTCACCCTTTTTAGGTTTGAGATAGTAGGATTTATAGATGATCATATGATAAATTATAATAATAAAGTATTGAGCAGATCGGAGGCGACAGATTTGTCATTTAGTATGTATAACTTTTGCAGTTTATTTAACACATTGGGGACTAGTTGATAAATACAGCTTTTTAAGTGTTTCTAAGGAATAAAAAAAAAAAGAAAAGGCATGGTGGCTGAACCCTGGCCCCAGCCGGCCATGGATGGGCACAGACGGGCTTGCCCTTGGCATGTCTTTGGTGCACCAGCGGCACGCCCGCTGAGCACGTTTGTTCTGCTGCCGGCATGAAAAAGGCTGAGAACTCCTACAGGCTCTGCCCCTTCTCTTCTAGAGCAAACAAATTATATGCAGTTGATCTATAACCTATATTTGTTTCAGTGGCCATACATGTCTATGGCACTCTTAGTTATTTTACAACTCCCTGACCTATCCGTAATTTCCAACTAATTTGGTTTTATAATCCCAGCTTGCTGTCTCAAACGCAAGGCCAAGTACTATGTTTCGAGCAGTCTAGATGATTTCACTTACCTTACTTTACTCCAAATCTTCTTTTTGTTACAAAAGTTCAGAAAATAAACCTAAATTGGATGTGGTAGAACCCCAGACTGTGTTTACTGAAAGGGACTTGATCAGCTCTAGCAACTGGCATGTTTTCATTAGGGCCTCTCTTGCTGAAATTGTAAATGAAGTTCTGGATCATGTTACCCACTTAAGAGATCATACCACAAGAGTCCTCGGCTCCTTCTGGAATCCCAAAAAGTCTAATTATAGATTGTCTGAAGTGATTCTCTAAATCTTTGATCTAATGGATAGCTTTTTCAAAGCATTTTGAGGCTACACATGTTTTATGTTTGTGAGTGCTTCCTGAAATGCCGTCTGACATACTCTGTCCTTAAGAGCAACCTAATTTAACTTGAATTTATTTTCTGAGTTTTCATAACTTCTTTTAATCTGCAGGCAATTAGTGTACAGAACAGCAGTAAACTTGGTTGCAACTCTCCCCTTTATCTCACTGTGTCGTGAATATCTGATTTACCACCTACTTTCACCTCAAACTATTTTGCTTGTTATGGTTACCCTTGTGGAGATAAGGCAATGATTGATTTTATGATGCTTTTATTATGGTCACTGTCATTGTCCCTGACAGTGTCATCATCATCATCAATTGCCTCAATTGCTAGCAGTTACAACCTCTGTAGCGTTTTATATTTCTTTAAGCAAGCTGCAGTGGTGGTGGATGCTAATACTAGCATGTTCCTTAAAGAAAGTAGTGGAAGTCTCTGTTTAAAGGCAACCTCTTCTCAATATAATTTACTTTGGAAATGGACCCACTATTGTAAGATTGTATCATGAGAGCCATTCCCCTGTCCTTTGTTGACCCACCTCTATGTTTCACCAACACATTCAGTGTCCTAGTTATATATATTGTCCTCTATATCCCCCATTGACTCTGGCAAAAGTGAGCAGGTGATTTGCTCCTGCTAAAACTGTTGCACTGTCTGCCACTTCTAACTGTATTGTGGATAGAACCATGATAGAACTTGTGAGTCTTGACGCCCCACTTTACCCATTTCAGTTGGTTTCTTAGAGCCTGCTAATGTCTCCTGGTGTTCCTGTACCTGGCAATCATTGCATCCATGAAGTTTACCCATATTATAGGTAGCCAGTTTTATGTCCTTTGCTATCACTAATTTAATAGCCTAAACTGTCCATAATTGATCCAAGATTCCAGCAGATTTAATTTCTGAAAACCTCTCTTTTAACCAGTTGAATCATAAGAGAAAATAATAGCTAGAGTACAGGTTTTAGGGAGGCAAGCTCTTTATCCTCTTTATTAGTTAAAATCATTGAGTTAGAAATGTTGGCCGTATTTGGTATGCCATTTGCACTGTTTAAACTATTGGCAGTGGTATTACCTTCTAGAGGAGCATCATGTATGATCTTTTCAGCACCCTACTCACTGGCAGTCCATGACAGGTAAGGGAGGTTTTCTTTACCTCCTCTCAGTCCTTAAGCTCTTTTAGTATAACCATTCAAGCTTTTTAAGTCAAAGTTATTTCAAATATTTAAACAACATGATCTTATCAATAGCTGATTCTCTGCTTCCATCCGCTTTCATTGCTCCTCAGCTCTGTGTAATATGCTTTATTCCTTCCTAAGTGATAATCACCTTCTTCTTCAAAGTGCCTAACCTATCGTTGCACCATCCATATCTGTAGAAAAATGCAAAGTCTCCAAAATATTCCAAGTAGGCAAAATTACTTGATGCCACGTCACTCACCGGCATTCATCTTTTCCTTCTTTGCAGCTCCATCACAGGGCTCACTCGCCATACCCTTGTCCATGTGTTGTGCCTCCAGCATCAGGGGAGTCCTCAGTAAACTGACACCTCTCAGAGTGACCAGCAGTACATTCATAGGCGGATTGCCAATGCCATCTACTGCCACTCATCTTCCAGGCCTCATATCCATCACAAGCAGGAGGCAGAGAAGCACTTCCAAACAGTGTAGCTCAGTTGTGCTAACTGCCAAAGTCACACAATCTGCTTCTTACTTCAGCCGAGGCCCCTTCTCCAAGACCAGGGTGGTCACATGAATTGAAGACTGCAGAAGGACAGGGATAATGTGTAGAAAAATCAGGTGCTATCAGGATCAAAATTCTGAACTCCCTTTAACAGACAATGGCCAAACCTGGCCATTGCACTGCCTCCAGCATGGCTATGCGACAACAATCTTCATCCTACACACTAAGTCTTGTCAGTACCTTCTACGCCAATCCCCTTATTATAATTGATGTTCTATTAATGCCTATAACTGGATTAAGTTCAAGTGTGTTATTACAGCCAATTAAGATGTTTGCTACAGATCTTCTTGATCGAGGTATCTAACTATGACAAAATGTTGGCATATCTTTTTATATCACATTATTATTACACACAACCAGACAGTAATAGTTTTAAGCCACAGGACCCATCACATAAACTGAAAAATAGTAGGAAAGTAGTGACATTTTCAGAGAGTTCAAATAGTTCACTAGAACAAGACAAGAAAAGACCAGGCACACTTGGCCCAGTATCTTGAAGAAGTAGGGTACCTAACAATTGACCTTAGTAGGAGTAACATTTGTTTCCACTGAAGGAATTGGGGACCCAAGAGGAAAGGAGTAAGACAAGGCAGAGACAGGTGGAGATACCAAGGATCCAGGCTGGAGAAACTAAGGCCCGACAAGGCAGGAGCAGGATGTGATGAATAACAAAACTTAACACCAGAGATAATAACATTTTCAATGAAATCTTTAACTAATCATGAGATTAAAGTTCTAGTGAAGAGTTTTTAATTTGTTCCAATGAAAAGGAATGACTTCTTTGAAACATATTTCGATATACGGGAAATTTACTGTAAACTTAGATGGTCCTTTAAGCCTTATTTTCATCTTGACTGTAGGCCCTGCTGTACCAGTATGAAAGTGTGAAAATTGTATGTTAGTTGGGTTGATTGGTATTTATTTATGGTGCGAAAGTGAATGTTTATTTTGCTGTGATGAATGGGTGTGTGTGAGACGTATTCATATAACTAAGACATCTTTTTTGAATGACGACACAAAACTCTTTCTATGTCAACTGATTCACTTATGATCTAAATATTAATTATGTTGAAAATGAATGTTTATATTTTTGATAATAAATTTATAAAAATGAAAATAAAATAGTACTGAGTTGTAATTGGATCTGATGTGTAGTTGTGGTCACCCTAGTTTCTAACTAAAGGATTCTTCTGTAGGACCTATACATATGTTCCGGCAGGGTTTTGTTATTTCTGTTCTCTGTTGATTAACCCCTTTTTCCTGGCAGCATCATAAAACCCCTTGGGGAACCCCTTTCTTTTTTGTTGTTTTTTGTTGTCAACTCACAAAACACCCTCAGCAGCACTAGGGCGGCTGGGTGCAGAGTGCTGAGGCCCAGTGTTATCCACTTGGGGATAGGGGGCCTCCAGTTGGTGGCTGCTCACGACCAGGCCACAAGGTTGTGGGGCCAAAGCTCTTGGTATTAGGCTCAGGGCAAAGAGGAATCCGATTTAGCACACAAGGTGCACCCACAGCAGCACAGGGGCAGCCGAGTGCAGAATGCTGGTTTGGTGTTGGGTGCCCTATTGATTTCAATGGGGAATCTCCGGTTCCAAAAAACACTGCAGGCTTGGGGACGAAGATCTTCTGGAGGAGACCATCAGTTGGAGAGGTAATTTGGGATGCCAGTACACCATTGGTTGTGCAACCCAAGGCTGTGGGACGTTAGGTGCAGGGGTGGCTTTAGGCATCAGGTTTTTCTTACCAGCTCCGGTTGGGTTGGGGGATCCTGCCAGAAAGGGGCTGCAGGCATAGGTTGGAGGCTTGAGGCAGGTCAGGGATCATCAGATCCCAGGTCAGGATAACCAGAAATGCCTCCTCGTGGTGTTGGGCCACTCAAACTCAGACCGTGGGCATTGGGTGTAGAGTGATGCAGACTCCTGGATTTGACCGGAGCCAGAGTCTGTTGGTGAGCAAATACAGTGCTCACTGGAGACATAGTCTTGGTTTGGGAAGACAGGGCAAGTCCTCTGGGTTCTGGAGCAGATCCTCTTCTTCATCGCCATCTAAGGGTGATCTGTGCATGTGCGTGTGCATTTCTTGCAAGGAATGCACATGTGCAGGTGTGCAAGCATGTGCAGCTCACCCACGATGAAGAGGAGGATGGCAGCCTGGGGATGCCGCAGTAAAGGTAAGTCTTTTACTTTTAATGTACTTTTAATTCATTCTTAATGGGGGGGAGGCGGGTGGCGGAGCGGAGTTCCACTGAGTTTGTCGACAACTTTGTGAACCTCCACGTAGTCCCGCTCCGCCAGCCCCACCCAGGGTTACTCCTAACTTGGTTTTCCCACCAATTCTCCCACCCAAAATGGGTGTTCAGAACCAGCAGGTGGCAAACCTTTGGAGCTTCCTCTTCATGGACCCTGTCCGTCCTGAGGGAAGAGGCTTGGTAACTCCTCCAGTATGTGCTTTGTTTCAGGACCGCAAGGGTGGCAGGCTCTTGATCAAAGGGTCCAGAAACATGTGTGGTGGTGGTAGCTGGCGAGCAGCCATTCAGCGAGGACACTAGATAAAGGTGATTTTCAAGGGGCATCTCTAAGATGCCCTTTGAGTGCATTTTTCAATATATCCCACACTGACATCAGTGTGGCTTTAATGTGATGTGAAGTTTGATACAAAACTTCCTAGTTTTCAGTAAAGCCATTATGGTGCTGTGGAGTTCGTAATGAGAAACCTCCAGCACCATATTCTCTTTTTGGCATTACTGCACTTACAAATTCTAAGAATTGACTTAGACACTGTAGGGGTACAGGGCACATGCACCTGTTCCTTCAACACTGTTATAGTGCACCCCGATAGAGGGTGGCTTACCTGTGCCAGGGCAGCGGTTTGTAGGCATGTCACACAGGGATGTGTGCCATGTCGACTCTTCACTTTGCTCTGCACCAAAACATGCAGCCTGCAATGGCAGTGTGTGTGTGAAGGTACAGGGCCTCGAAGGATGGCACAATAAGTGTTGCATCCCTTAGAGGCCTTCCCTGGCCACAGTGCCCTTGGTACCTATGGGGCCTTTAAAAGGGACTCAGATGTGGCCAGAGAGTTGCCAATTGGGTTTTGCAACGATACAACTTAGGGAAAGAACAAAGGCCCTGGGTACCTGGTTGACAGGATCCCAGGGCACACTCAGTCAAAGTACATCAACAGTTTGGCAATACTTGGGGGCAACCATGCAAAAAGGGGCACTTTCATACACATTCTAGATCTTGTTTTAGTAATCCAAATTCCAATAGAATCTGGACCCGTGTGGTGTACTGTGGAAGCTGGAATATACAGCTATAGGTAATACATTTTAGCTTGTCAGAAATCTGGACTAATTTTGACTGAAAAGTTTGGTGACCATGCAAGATTGTTGGAACTAGTTTGACCTGTATTACCCTTATGAATGACATCTGATGACCGTCTATATAACTTTGATGTAGTCTGCATAGGTCAAATATTAAGCTATGTGCTCTTCAGTCCATTGATCTTAAATTAGTTTGTGCTTTACTCGTATCCAACAGCAAGCTCCCCAGGTAGTGTTATGTTGCGGAGTAGTCAATATTGGTTGAACCCAGTTTCCAGACTTTCTCTTGTACGTTTCCTAAAAACCATCATTTTTGTTTTGTTAGCTTTTTCCACCAACTTTTTGCTAGGTTATAATAATAAAACTCTTCCAGCAATGCTGTAATGCTATTTTAGTTCTATCTGGGATGTCTAAATTGTCTGCACATTTTAGAATCTGGATTTTATGCTGCCCTATCCTTGGAGGAAATGATTTTGCTGTTGTTATTGCGATCCCAAGTCAACGTGTCCAGATAGAACGACATAGGGCCAATACACAGCCTTGTTTAATTCCCCTGTTTGTAAAGGTTTTTTTTAAACATTATTTCTATGGCCCATTACAACTTGTACCCACTTATCATAATAAAGTACAATGTTTGCTTTGAGGAGTGTTTAAGGAATATCCCGGTTAGCTAGTTTCTTTCATAGTATTTGCTGATCCACTCCATCAAAGGCTGCTGAGTAATCTACAAAGCAGGTGGTGACTGAAAAGAACTGTTCAACCGGTTGGCCAGATATGAAAGTGCAACAATATTATCTATGGTTGAAGATTTTTGCCTGAACCTAATTCGGTAATAGGGTATCAGTTTCCCCCTTTCAGACCAAACTTTAAGACCCTTTAGGAGAGCTCTTGCCTATTCTTTGACCTCCACATCTAGTGCCATAATCAACCAATAATTTACTGGTTCTTTTGTATTCCCCATTTTGTGTATCGGATGCAGTATTGATACACGCCACTATGGCTGGAGCTGCGCATACATGCTTTGTACAGAGCTGTTAAGTACTGCTTTAGGGGTCAGAGCCTTGAAGCACACCAACGCGCAAGAGGCCCATGATCTGCGCTGCTCGCCCCCGCCGCCACAGCACACACGGGGCCGCTGAGAGGGGCAGAGGCGAGGACTACACTTCCCAGCGTCCCCCGCCTGACGGGGACGCCACCGGACAGGAAACACTTCCACCTGGAGGCGCATAAATGGCAGCACTTCCTCCTGCATCGCGGGATGTGCGCACGCGTCGCCGGGCTGAGTCCGGGCAGAGGGCGGGCCATCTGTGGCCATCAGGGGCCAGCAGTGGTCGGGTCCGGCCACCCCCCTTGGCTCTGGAGATGGGGAAGCGCAAATTGATGTCCAAGGATGGAGAAGGTAAGAAGGCTAAAGTGCCCCAAAAATCTGAGACAATCATTTCATACCTAATATCTGCTGTAGGGGCCTTAAATGTCCAAATCGCTAATGCTGAGAAAGAACTGGGACTTAACTTGCCTCCCGTCACACAATCTGACCCGGATC